>NC_091453.1:122834005-123152884 GCF_964237555.1 Oryctolagus cuniculus
AAAAAACTGCTGAAAAGAGACAGAGAAGGGCATTATGTAATGATTAAGGAATCAATTTAACTGGAGGATGAGACTATAATAAAAGTAAATGCAACCAATGCTAGGGTGTCTGGCTATTTAAAACAAATGTTAATGGATCTAAAGGGAGACATAGATTCCAATAAAATAGTATTAGGGGACTTCAACAGCCCACTTAAATCAATAGACAGATAAAAAAGACAAACATAAACATAGAAGCAAAAGAAATAATCTACACTATGGACCAAATGAACTTAACAGAACTCTGCAGAACATTTCACCCCACAGCTGCAGAATGCACATTCTATTCATCAGTGCATGGAACTTTCTCTGGGATAGACCATATAATAAGCCACAAAGTAAGTCTCAGTAAATTAAATAAAATGAAATTGTACCATGTATGTTTTTTGATAACCATGGAATGAAGCTAGACATTAACAACTGAGGAATCTATAGAAAATATGCAAACACATGGGGATCAACAACATGGTCCTGAATGAACAGTGGATCATAGAGGAAATCAAAAAGGAAAAAAAAAATTCTGGAAATGAATGACAATGGCAATATATCATAGAGGAAGTCAAAAGGGAAATAAAAACCCTGAAAATGAATGTAAATGGCCAACAACATGTAAAACATTAATGGATACAGCCAAACCAGTGTTAAGAGGGAAGAATATAGCAATTATTGCCTATATCAAGAAAGGCATTGGAAAGGAATCAAACAAATGAGCTATCAATGCATCTCAACGACCTCAAAAAACAATAACTAATGAAACCTCAAATTAATAAGAAGAAACAAGTAATTGAAACTAGAGATATAAACAAAATTGAAACAAAAACACACTACAAAAGATCAATAAAATGAACAGCTGATTAAAAAAATAAGCGAAAGTGATACATCATCAGGGCAACTAGCAACTAGCCAAAAAAAGGAGGGAGAAGTCCCAAGTCGTTATCAGAAATGAGAAAGGATATGTGACAATGTATACACAAAAATAAAAAGAATGCTACAAGCAGCCATATGCCAACAAATTGGAAAATCTAGGTGAAATGGACAGGTTCCCAAACACATATAATTGACCAAAATTTAGTCATAAAGATAAAGAAAACATAACAGCCAATAACCAATATTAAGATTGAATCAGAGATAAAGACCTTCCCAAGAAAGTAAAGACCAGGATCGGAGAGCTTCACTGCTGAACTCTACCAGACTTTTAAATAAAAACTAATTCCAATTCTTAATTGAAAGGCATGGAATCCTCCCAAACTCCTCCTATGTGTGCAGTATCACCCTAATTCTAAAACCAATAAATGATACAACAAATAAAGAGAACTATAGACCAATGATAATTGATTCCAACAACACATCAGAATACCAGATTTCTAGATATATCACAGGACAGTTGCAATTCAAACGACATGGCATAAAAACAGACATGTGGAAAATTGCAACAGAATAGAAACTCTAGAAATTAATCCACACATCTACAACCATCAATGTTGGACAAAGTAGCTGAAAACAATCCCTGGAGAAAGGTTAGTCTCTTCAACAAATGGTGTTGTAGAAATTAGATCTTCACTTGCAGAAATATGTAACAAGACCCTATATTACACCTTAGAAAGGTTCAATTCACAAGAATCAATGATTTAAATCTATGACCTAATACCATCAAAATACTAGAGGGAAATTCAGCAAGACATTGTCATAGGCAAAGAATTCTTGGAAAAGACCCCAGAAGCACAGACAATGAAAGCCAAAATAGACAGATGAGATTACATCAAGCTACAAAGCTTATGCACTGCATGGAAACACTCAACAAAGTAAAGAGGCAACTACCAGAATTGGGTAAAATATTAACAAACTATTCAACTAATAAATGATTAATACCCAGCATCTTTAAAGGGCTCACAAAACTCAACAACAATACAAATAACCCAGTTAAGAAGTGGGCTAAGGACATGAATAGGCATTTTTTAATGAATGCAATTCAAATGTCCAACTGTCACATGGAAAAATGCGCAGGATCACCAACATCAGGGAAATGCACATAAATACCACAATGAGTTTTTCCCCTTACTTCACTTAGACAGGGTAACATACAAAAATTTGAAAAAAAAAAAAAACAAAAAACAAATGGTGCAAGAATGTGGGGAAAAGTATATCCTAATCCTCTCTTGGTGGGAATGAAAACTAGAGTAACCATTGTGGAAGACAGTATGGATATTCTTCAGAAACCTGAAGATAGATCTACCATATGACCCAGCCATCCCACTTCTGGGAATTTACTCTAAGGAAATGAAATCAGCATATGAAAGAGTTATCCATATCCCCATGTTTATCACAGTTCAATTCATAATAGCTAAGATATAGAATCAACGCAGATGTCCATCACCAATGCATGGATAAAGACAATGTGGTATATATACACTATGGAATAGTACTCAGCCATAAAAAGGAATGAAACCATATCTTTGACAAAAAAAAGGATGCACCTGAAAATCATTATACTTAGTGAAATAAGCAATCCCAAAAAGGCAAATATCATACGTTCTTCCTGATCTGTGGTAACTAATAGAGTATAAAAAATGTAGTGTGGGTAAATAAAATTGACATTTTGAGATTTGATGATTGTTTACAGCCCTGTCTCTACTATTGAGGGACAGTGTTTTTTTCTTCTTATTGCTTGTTGACATCTTTATTTAGTGGAGTGTTGAGCTTCTGATTATAAAATGAACTGAAAATGTCATTATAATGATTAAAAGAATAAGAAAGAAATATGGAGACAGGGTGTAAACGTGGTTGGGAGACAGACTATGGTGGGAAGTATCACTATGCTCCTTAGTATGTACATATGAAATACATTAAACTTATTCACCTTATATAAATAAAAAATATTATATAAAAAAGCCAATCTAACCCATCCAGGCTTGGGTCTTACATTGGTGTCCAAAGTATAGTAAAGGATATCTAAATGCTTTTTAGGTATTAGAGAAGGCTATCCCATGTTTGCTTTTTTTGCCCCTTTGCCTGAATCTTAACCTCTGCCTTTTCCTCCCATTTTAAACCTGGTACTTGCTCTTTGGAATGAGCGATTTTTATTTTATCTCTGGTTGTCTCTAAGAAACATTTCTGTCTCTCCTTCCACTTTCATTGTGTAGTAGTACTCTGCAAACCAACTCCAGAAACCTATTTATTTGGTGAGTTTCATTTGGAGAAAATGTTCTAACACAAAATAGATGAAAATAGGATTTGCTAGCTAGTTGGCCTGGAAAATTAATGTTTCTCCAGCACAATGTATGGCATTCTGGCCTATGTGATATTACTATTACTATTGAGTAAAATGTATTGCATATTAGCAGCCAGGAACTATGCTAAGCCCATTATAGATACTGCCTCATTTAATCCTCACAACAATCCTTTGAGGTAGGTATCATTATAGTCTCAATTTTACAAAGTGGGAAGCTAAGTAATAGAATTGTTAATGTCTTTGCTCAAGGTCATGCATAGCAGATTTATGGGAGAGAAAGGGATTTTCAAAAGCAAGCTTTTCTCCAGAAGTCATACAATTCAGGCAAATTTTTCTAATGAATTTATACACAATTTAAGAAAAAGATCTTAACTGTGTCAATCACAGTTTAATATGTTTTTTGGTAAACTGTAGAATACCTCTTGTTCAGCTCATGTTGAAAGAAGAAAATGAATAACAATCAAGTCAGTATCAATCTAGGTTGCCTCTTTGACAGATTGAACCTAGTAATCAATAATCTCAAGTGATACCAATTTATCTAAGCAAAGTAACCAGAAATGAAGTCACAAGCGACATGATAAGAACTATCTGGTGTGTTTTAAGTTTCAAGAACAAGTGTGAGACTAATCATCAATTTTTGAACTTGACAAACTTCTCCAATAAATAAGATTATTTTAAATGGCAATTTGCTTATGATTTCTTCAAGAACGTATTTAATGTGCAAGTTATTCACTGATAATTGAGTGTAACACAGTTACTGATTAAAAGAGCACTTCTTCAAAAGCAAAATGGTAAGTACTATAACAACAAGTCCAATAAATTCTAGAATGATTTCTTTCTACTGTACTAGGTTTGTATGGAGTAATTCATCACCAAAGAAAAGCCTGTGCAGTGGTTTCTCAAAGAAGAAAAATTAATTAAGAAATTTTTGACTCTGTCAAAGCAATTCCTTACATTTCTATGGCACTTTATATTGTGTAGGACATTTTTGCTTCCATTATTATAACTGAGTCTCTTAATTCTGTTGGAGTAGAAAAACTGTCCAGGAAATTTTGTTCCTATTGTAAAATCTGTTTCCCGTTTTGCCTTGATTTCCAGGAAGCCTAGAGATAAATGAAATGACTGAGTATAAAAATGAATGCAGCTTTGCATCTCTTCGCTTTGTATTATTCTGACTGCCTCCTCTCTAGCGCCTTACTCTATGACTCTATTTAGCTCTGTAATACTAAGACCTTACACATTCTATCTAATTCTAATTTGGTACCCTTTATATAACCTTATGCTATCCCCCTACTGCTATTTGTATTGAAATGTTACACTGTATCACATAAATATGTATAATTATTTTTAATCAAACATTTTTAATGCTTTAAAAATAAAGAAAAAATTTAGCTCTTTAAAGAATCTTGATTATAATCTACCATACCATGTTGGATGTAAATTCCAAGTAAATAAAAGTAAATTCTATTTCTAAGTACCCACATGGTGGCACAGTGCATTGGGCTGCCATTTTTGATGCTACCATCTGTATTGGAGCCAAGTTTTGATTCCCATCTGCTCTGCTTCTAATCCAGCTCCCTATACTAATACATCTGGGAAGGTTGTAGAAGATGACCCAAGTACCTGGGCATGTGTCACCCTCATGGTAGACCTAGATGAAGTCCCTGATACCTGGCTTTGGCATGGCCCCATCCTGGCTTTTATGGGCATTTGGAGAGTGAACTAGTGGAGGGAAGATATGTCTATCTGTCTCTCTTTCTGCACCTCTCTGTCATCCTGTCTTTCAAATGAATAAAGAAAAAAATCTTAGAAAATTCTCATAACAAACTGGCAGGTTCCAAAACTGGTCACCAAGATCACAAAAACCCAATCTAATCCCACAATTACACCAGTCCAAAAAGCCCTGCTATTTCATATCATCGTAGGTAAAAAGCAAAACTTGGAGCAGTGTAATATTATGCACAAAATAAATATGCACTTAAACCTTATTAAGACAAGCTCATAATTTGCATGTCTTTTTGCCATTGATTTTTTTAGGTAACAGTAAATCATATACATATTTCCATGTAAGTATATATGGAGTTACATTAATTGATTAAATGGATGCATAGCATTTATTTCATTGTACAAATGACTGCTAAAATTTACTTGCTCTCACTAGAAGATCTTTACAACAAAGGTGGAACATACTTTATAGTATTGCTTGCACTTTTTACTTTATCTGAATGGACTATTCATATGCCCACTCATTACCCTACTGTGTTGTTTTCAGAGTTTTTTAAATTGATTTTTTAAGGTCTGAGGATCTCTTTATCTTTCTCATGTGAAAAATATGAAAATGTGATTCACAGTCTATTAGAAATTTGAAGAAAATAAATAAAATAGGCATTCCATCTGGCAGAGGAGTATTTAGAGTATAGGAAAGTGCAAGAAAGTAGATAACAAAAAGGAAAGCAGTGTAATTTAAATTAAGTAAGACAGAGGTATCAGGCCGGAATGGTAGCATGAAGGTCATGTAGGATTTTATAGGCCTTTACAAGGGCTTTGAATTTTACTCCGAGTAAGATGGCAACTCATTGGAAGATGTTGAGTAAGTGAAGGACATTATCTGGCTAAGTTTTAAAAAGAACTGTTCTGGCTGATGGATGGAATATAGACTTGTAGAAGGATACAGCAAGGGCAGAATTAAGGGACTAGACAGCAAACAGATGAAGTTGTATAGACCAGGGTTCTACTACTGAGACCCCCTCAGATTCTGGTATATTCCAAAGATAAATCAAACAGGATTGGCTGATAGATTAAATATAGAACATGAGAGAAAGAAGAGTTACAGATATGTGGGGATCCACTCAGACTCAAAAAGTTAGCAAGAAGATTATTTTAAGCTGGAGATGAAATTCAACAGATGCAGAAGGAAGCCTTTGCAGAGCTTCCATTATCTGACTAAAAGCATACATCTGCCATAAATCCCCTTTTCTGGGTAGCTTCACTCCTCGGAAGGAGACAGTGAAATTATCAGAAATCTCCCTTCTGGGGAATTTTTCCTTCCAGGAAGACCACTGACACCTGCATAAACAAACTATCACAAACTCTCTTATCTCTCCTTTGTTCTTCTAAAATCCTTTTTAACTTTGCTAATAAAACAATTTGATTTCCCCACAGAAGTCTTTTCTCTCCCTCCCTTTCTCTCTATGTTAGTTATTTAAAATCCTATTCCTAATTGTTGAGTGAGTTACTTCTTTTATGCACTCTAACATGTGTATGAATGAGCCCTGTATTTTCTCCTGTTAATCTGTCAGTCAAATCGTGTGGTCCCTAACTACTGAACCTAAGTCTGTAGAAGAAAACACTTTCCTACAAACAAACTGAAAGTTTTCAGTTTAAACAGCTGGGAGTTATGTGGGTCATGTCAGGGAGATAAATTAAGTTTATGAGCTGGAAGCCACATCTCCCCCACCCCATGTAATCCTATCAACCCACCTGCCAATCAAATGAGCCCTTCCCCAGAATGTACCTCCCCTTACCTGGGACTTGGATGCAATACTTTCGTAAATTCGTAAGAAGTCTTGTTGAGGGGCGGGCTCGCTCTCTCTCTCTCTCCTCGTGGACACAGTGCAAGCAGGTTATGAAAATCCCTCTTTACTTTTCCTGGCCCATTCTCACTAAATAAAGTCCAAAAGTAATGGTGTTTTTCTCATTTTGTAAATAAATATTGTCACATTGCATATTATGTTTGTACCTGTACTTAGAATTCTTCTCTAGGTAAAGGCAAGCATCTGGAATAGAAATTTAGCCCCAACATAGCCCACAACAGGAAGATAGAGGTACCATTAATGGAGATGGGACATTTTAAGGTCAATTGGATTGTGTGTAAGAGATCAAAAGCTCACACAAATCTCAGATGTCTATTAGACATCCTGGTAGAAAAGTCTAGTAGGCGGTTAAAATGAACGTTAGGAGTTCAGAAGAGAGATCAGGCTATAGATACAAATGTAAGACTCATTTCTATGTCATAGAAAACCTGGAAACTTTTAGATAATATATAAAACTGTGGGATTGAAACTTCAAGGGGGTGAGGGAAAATGGAGAAAAGAAGAGGAGAAAGGGCTGAATCCTGAAGCCATCTTGTGATTATTAGTAAGATGAGAAGCAATAGAAGATAGGACAATGAGGCGGAAGGATGTATTCCTAAAGCCAAGTGAACAAAATGATTTACAAAGAAAAGAGTCATTTTGTCAAATGTGCTGGTGGGTCAAGTAAAATGAAAATTCAAAATAGACCATTTAATTTAAAAATGCAGTGCTCCCTAGTGACCTTGACAGGCAGTTTCAGTGGAGTGGATGATAACGAAACTTAAAGGAGTAAGAAATACAGGATGATAGTTTTTTTGTTTTGTTTTGTTTTGTTTTGTTTTGTTTTGACAGGCAGAGTGGACAGTGAGAGAGACAGACAGAGAGAAAGGTCTTCCTTTTGCCGTTTGTTCACCCTCCAATGGCAGCCGCAGCCGGTGCTCTGCAGCCGGTGCACTGCACTGATCCGAAGCCAGGAGCCAGGTGCTTCTCCTGGTCTCCCATGGGGTGCAGGGCCCAAGCACTTGGGCCATCCTCCACTGCACTCCCTGGCCAAGCAGAGAGCTGGCCTGGAAGAGGGGCAACTGAATCCGGCGCCCCTACTGGGACTAGAACCTGGTGTGCTGGCGCCGCAAGGTGGAGGATTAGCCTAGTGAGCCGCGGCGCTGGCCTAGGATGATAGTTTAAGGGGAATGTGAGATGAACAGAAGGTGTGTGTATACCTTTAAACGCTTGCGTGCAGTTAACAAGAAGAAAAATAAGAAGCAATATGTTTACTCACATATGGTATGTTCCACAGAGAATGAAAGTGGATGAAAAAGAGAAAGGGGAGAATTTCTGTAGCTATTTTCTGGAGTTGGCAATGGAATTGGGCCCACAGCCTTACTGTTAGGAGCATGAAGAGTTCTTAACAGAAAGGAATGCAGAGCACATGCGTAAATATGGTGGTGGGTGTCTCAGGATAATCCGTTCTGATCACTTGAATTTTCTTGGTGAAAAAGACAACAAGGTAATTTTTGAGAATGAGGATTAGGGAGGAGGAACTGGGCACTTGAACAAAACTTGAGTGAATGGACTAGAGATGTACAACACTTTTTCCAGGCATAATAAGACCTCATGAATTTGGTAGCCTTGTATACAAAATGAGCATCAGTATTGTAGTGCATTTTTCACTGAGCAATGTTCAATTTAGGAACATAAGGTATAAATTGACTAACCCTCTTCTAATTGCACAGGGAGAAATTTTTTTTGTGTGGTGTCAAACAGGTTTTATGAACTCCCATATTAGTTTTTTCTTCCTTAAAGTCTTGTCTAAAATTGATATATATATATATAAAATTTCCAATTATAATTATTTTAAACTGTTCCTGAAAGCATGCATACCTATGGAAAAGTCATTTTTTTCCTGTTCATTTACTTCCTCTTCTAAAGTTTGTAATTGTTCTTCTATTACCTCACTACTCTTAATTGCTAGTTCAAATCTCAGAATATATATATATTCTGAGGCTTAACCCCCTATGCTGCAATGTATTCTCACTACCTACACACACACACACACACACACACATACATAAGATCAGCTACTTAGAGGGGGGCGGAGCCAAGATGGCGGAATAGTGAGGGCGCGCACCGATAGTCCGGGAAAATTTAGTTTAATAAAAGGGGAGTTACGGTAGCCTCAGAAAAAAGAACCAGGAAAATATTGCAGAGGAAACCCTTCTGGATTGAGTGGTCGTGAATTGGAGGAGACCTACTGGGAGAACAAGGTCGCCACCACGCGGAAGCCGAGCCGCGGGACCGAGCCGCTGGAACGCGAGGTGAGCCGAACCTCAATAGCCCGAGACACCGGCAGGCAAGCGGAGAGGAGACTAGAGGGAATGACCCCCCGGGGGGGGGGAACTTCACCAGGCTAACTGGAAGAGAGAGAGAGGAGAAAAAAAAAAAGGTGACTGGTACGGACACGGGTTTCTCTCTCTCCGCTCACCTCTCAAGGGCGAGCAAGACAAAGAGCAGGCGCCATCTTGGACATACGTCATAAGCAGAGCGACCTCAGGTCTGCACCGGCCCTGAACCTAGCAGAAAAACCTGACTCTGGGCGGGGCAAATTAACAGGAGATTAGGACCTAGTAAATTTGTGGTGCTACTGAACTGAGACTGTGAAAAAAGAGACGGTGGGGGAGAGAACTCACGGAATTCACGTGAGCACTCTCCAGAGACGCTGTAATTCCGTAACTTTGGCAACCCAGTGGGAGACTGAAGGAGAATTTGAGCCCACTCTGAGGGCCAAACAGATTCCCTGTGTGGTCCTTGGGAAAGAGCTTCTGATCTCTGGCTCCTGTGGGTATATCATTTGCCTGCTAACTACCTCCAACTTCGTTCAGCTGTGCAGAATAACTTCACTTTTGAATCAAAAAAAAAAAAAGAAAGAGAGAGAGAGAGGTTTACCATGCCTAACATGGGAGTGTCACCTTTGGCAAACCAAACAGAGCTCTCAGGCCACACCCATCTCAAGCCCTAAGGCTCCATCAAAAACAGATAGTCCACTTAATCTAGAGTCATAGTATAACAAGAAAAAGCACCACAGTGAAGAAACCAAATATCTCCAATATGACAAATAACAAACGCAAAAACCAAGGTAATAAAAACAAGGAAGTCACCATGAAGCCCTCAAATGAAAAAGACACCCCAATTCAAGATTATGAGGATGATGATATAGAAGAAATGCAAAAAGCAGATCTCAAAAAATTGATAAGAACATTAAGAAGTTCTCAAAAACAAATCCTTGAACTACAGAAATCCTTAATGGACAAGATAGAAAATCTCTCTCGTGAAAATGAAATATTAAGGAGGAATCAAAATGAAACAAAACAACTAGTACAACAGGAAACTGGGATAGTGACTGAAGTGAAGAATTCAATAGATCAAATGAAAAACACAATAGAGAGCCTTACAAACAGAATGGGTGAAGCAGAAGAGAGAATATCGGACTTAGAAGACAGAGAACAGGAAAGGATACAGTCAGACCAAAGAAAAGAAGAGGAAATTAGAAATCTAAAACATATTGTCGGGAATCTTCAGGATACTATTAAAAAACCCAACGTCCAGGTTCTAGGAGTTCCTGAAGGCATGGAGAGGGAGAAAGGATTAGAAGGCCTTTTTAGTGAGATATTAGCAGAAAATTTCCCAGGTTTGGAGAAGGACAGAGAAATCCTAGTACAGGAAGCTCACAGAACCCCTAATAAACACGACCAAAAGAGATCCTCACCACAATACGTTGTAATTAAACTCTCCACAGTGAAACATAAAGAAAAGATCCTAAAATGTGCAAGAGAGAAACGTCAGATTACTCTCAGAGGATCTCCAATGAGACTCACAGCTGACTTCTCATCAGAAACTCTACAAGCTAGGAGGGAATGGCGAGATATAGCCCAGGTATAAAGAGAGAAAAACTGCCAGCCCAGAATATTATATCCTGCAAAGCTATCATTTGTGAATGAAGGTGAAATAAAGACTTTTCATAGCAAACAGAAATTGAAAGAATTTGTTGCCACTCGTCCAGCCCTGCAAAAGATGCTTAAAGATGTGTTGCACACAAAAAAACACAGAAACACGGTCATCAATATGAAAGAAGGTAAAGGAAGGAAACCAAGGAAGGAAAGCTCACAGCAAAAGATCACAGGGAATTCAAAGCATATATTAGAACTTATCTTTGGCAAATGGCAGGGCAAAGTTACCACTTATCATTAGTCACATAGAGCGTGAATGGCCTGAACTGTCCAGTTAAAAGACACCGATTGGCTGATTGGGTTAAGGAACAAAACCCATCTATTTGCTGCTTACAAGAAACTCATCTTTCCAACAAACATCCATACAGACTGAAAGTGAAAGGCTGAAAAAAGATATACCACGGCAACAGAAATGAAAAAAGAGCAGGCGTAGCCATCTTAATTTCAGACAACATAAACTTTACCACAAAAGCCGTTAAGAGAGACAAAGAGGGACACTACATAATGATTAAGGGATCAATTCAACAGGAAGATATAACAATTATCAATGTATATGCACCTAACTACAGGGCACCGGTTTATCTAAAAGATTTGTTAACGGACTTAAAGGGAGACTTAGACCCCAATACAATAGTACTGGGGGACTTCAATACTCCACTCTCAGAAATAGACACATCAATAGGACAGAAGATCAACAAGGAGACAGTAGATTTAAACGACACTATAGCCCAAATGGATCTAACAGATATATACAGAACTTTCAATCCTACAGCTAAAGATTTTACAACCTTCTCAGCAGTACATGGAACCTTCTCTAGGATTGACCACATACTAGGCCATAAAGCAAGTCTCAGCAAATTCAAAAGAATTAGAATCATACCATGCAGCTTCTCAGACCATAAAGGAATGAAGTTGGAAATTAGCAACTCAGGAATCCCTAGAGCATATGCAAACACATGGAGATTGAACAACATGCTCCTGAATGAACAATGGGTCATAGAAGAAATCAAAAGAGAAATCAAAAACTTTCTGGAAGTAAATGAGGATAACAGCACAACATACCAAAACTTATGGGACGCAGCAAAAGCAGTGTTAAGAGGAAAGTTTATATCAATAGGTGCCTACATCAAGAAATTGGAAAGGCACCAAATAGATGAGCTTTCAAGTCACCTCAAGGATCTAGAAAACCTACAGCAAACCAGACCCAAATCTAGTAGGAGAAGAGAAATAATTAAAATCAGAGAAGAAATCAACAGGATTGAATCCAAAAAAAAAAATTACAAAAAATCAGCCAAATGAGGAGCTGGTTTTTTGAAAAAATAAACAAAATTGACACCCCATTGGCCCAACTAACTAAAAAAAGAAGAGAAAAGACCCAAATCAATAAAATCAGAGATGAAAAAGGAAATGTAACAACAGACACCACAGAAATAAAAAGAATCATCAGAAATTACTACAAGGACTTGTATGCCAGCAAACAGGGAAACCTATCAGAAATGGATAGATTCCTGGACACATGCAACCTACCTAAATTGAACCAGGAAGACATCGAAAACCTAAACAGACCCATAACTGAGACAGAAATTGAATCAGTAATAAAGGCCCTCCCAACAAAGAAAAGCCCAGGACCAGATGGACTCGCTGCTGAATTCTACCAGACATTTAAAGAAGAACTGACTCCAATTCTTCTCAAATTATTCAGAACAATCGAAAAAGAGGGAACCCTCCCAAATTCTTTTTATGAAGCCAGCACCACCTTAATTCCTAAGCCGGAAAACGATGCAGCATTGAAAGAGAATTACAGACCAATATCCCTGATGAACATAGATGCAAAAATCCTCAATAAAATTCTCGCCAATAGAATGCAACAACACATCAGAAAGATCATCCACCCAGACCAAGTGGGATTTTTCCCTGGTATGCAGGGATGGTTTAATGTGCGCAAGACAACAATGTGATACACCACATTAACAGACTGCAGAAGAAAAACCATATGATTATCTCAATAGATGCTGAGAAAGCATTTGATAAAATACAACACCCGTTCATGATGAAAACTCTAAGCAAACTGGGTTTGTAAGGAACATTCCTCAATACAATCAAAGCAATCTATGAAAAAACCACAGCCAACATCCTATTGAATGGGGAAAAGTTGGAAGCATTTCCACTGAGATCTGGTACCAGACAGGGATGTCCACTCTCACCACTGCTATTCAATATTCTTCTGGAGGTTCTAGCCAGAGCTATTAGGCAAGAAAAAGAAATTAAAGGGATACAAATTGGGAAGGAAGAACTCAAACTATCCCTCTTTGCAGATGACATGATTCTTTATTTAGGGGACCCAAAGAACTCTACTAAGAGACTATTGGAACTCATAGAAGAGTTTGGCAAAGTAGCAGGGTATCAAATCAATGCACAAAAATCAACAGCCTTTGTATACACAGACAATGCCATGGCTGAGGAAGAACTTCTAAGATCAATCCCATTCACAATAGCTACAAAAACAATCAAATACCTTGGAATAAACTTAACCCAGGATGTTAAAGATCTCTACGATGAAAATTACAAAACCTTAAAGAAAGAAATAGAAGAGGATACCAAGAAATGGAAAAAATCTTCCATGCTCATGGATTGGAAGAATCAATATCATCAAAATGTCCATTCTCCCAAAAGCAATTTATAAATTCAATGCAATACCAATCAAGATACCGAAGACCTTCTTCTCAGATCTGGAAAAATTGGTGCTGAAATTTATATGGAGACACAGGAGACCTAGAATAGCTAAAGCAATCAGTGTACAACAAAAACAAAGCTGGAGGCATCACAATACCAGATTTCAGGACATACTACAGGGCAGTTGTAATCAAAACAGCATGGTACTGGTACAGAAACAGATGGATAGACCAATGGAACAGAATTGAAACACCAGAAATCAACCCAAACATCTACAGCCAACTTATATTTGATCAAGGATCTAAAACCAATTCCTGGAGCAAGGACAGTCTATTCAATAAATGGTGCTGGGAAAACTGGATTTCCACGTGCAGAAGCATGAAGCAAGACCCCTACCTTACGCCTTACACAAAAATCCACTCAACATGGATTAAAGACCTAAATCTACGACCTGACACCATCAAGTTACTAGAGAACATTGGAGAAACCCTTCAAGATATTGGCACAGGCAAAGAGTTTCTGGAAAAGACCCGGGAGGCACAGGCAATCAAAGCCAAAATTAACTATTGGGATTGCATCAAATTGAGAAGTTTCTGTACTGCAAAAGAAACAGTCAGGAGAGTGAAGAGACAACCGACAGAATGGGAAAAAATATTTGCAAACTATGCAACAGATAAAGGGTTAATAACCAGAATCTACAAAGAGATCAAGAAACTCCACAAAAACAAAACCAACAACCCAATTAAGAGTTGGGCCAAGGACCTCAATAGACATTTTTCAAAAGAGGAAATCCAAATGGCCAACAGGCACATGAAAAAATGTTCAAGGTCATTAGTAATCAGGGAAATGCAAATCAAAACCACAATGAGGTTTCACCTCACCCCGGTTAGAATGGCTCACATTCAGAAATCTACCAACAACAGATGCTGGCAAGGATGTGGGGAAAAAGGGACACTAACCCACTGTTGGTGGGAATGCAAACTGGTAAAGCCACTGTGGAAGTCAGTCTGGAGATTCCTCAGAAACCTGAAGATAACCCTACCATTCAACCCAGCCATCCAAATCCTTGGAATTTACCCAAAGGAATTTAAATTGGCAAACAAAAAAGCGGTCTGCAGCCTAATGTTTATTGCAGCTCAATTCACAATAGCTAAGACCTGGAACCAACCTAAATGCCCATCAACGGTAGACTGGATAAAGAAATTATGGGATATGTACTCTTTAGAATACTATACCGCAGTAAGAAACAAGGAAATCCAGTCATTTGCAACAAAATGGAGGAATCTGGAACACATCATGCTGAGTGAAATAAGCCAATCCCAAAGGGACAAATACCATATGTTCTCCCTGATCGGTGACAACTGACTGAACACCAAAAAGGAAACCTGTTGAAGTGAAATGGACACTATGGGAAACGGTGACTTGATCAGCATAGCCCTGACTGTTAATGAACAACTTAATACATTATCCCTCTTAGTAGTTTTTTTTTTGTCTGTTCTACTTAATATGACTGGTTTAATTCTGTAATTCATACACAGTTATTCTTAAGTGTTAAAAATTAACTGAAATGTGATCCCTGTTAAACATAAGAGTGGGAATAAGAGAGGGAAGAGATGTATAATTTGGGACATGCTCAAGCTGACTTGCCCCAAATGGTAGAGTTAAAAACATACCAGGGGATTCCAATTCAATCCCATCAAGGTGGCATGTACCAATGCCATCTCACTAGTCCAAGTGATCAATTTCAGTTCACAATTGATCATAATGAAAGGACTAAGAGTCAAAGGGAGCACATAAACAAGTATAGTACCTGCTAACACTAACCGATGGAATAAATAAAGGGGAGAGTGATCCAACATGGGAAGTGAGATACTCAGCAGACTCATAGAATGGCAGATGTCCTAAATAGCACTCTGGCCTCAGAATCAGCCCTAAAGGCATTCGGATCTGGCTGAAAAGCCCAAGAGAGAATTTCAGGCATGGAAAGCCAAGACACTCTGGTAAAAGATTTCTGTGAGTGAGATCCCAGTGGAAAGAACAGGTCTTCAAAGAAGGAGGTACCTTTCTCTGAAGGGAGGAGAGAACCTCCACTTTGACTATGACTTTGTCTAAACAAGATAAGAATCGGAGAACTCAGAGGGCTTCCATAGCCTTGGAAACTCCTGACTGGAGCATAGGGAGACTACTGATGCCATAGACAGGAGTGTCAATTGGTAAAGTCAACAACAGGAGTCACTGTGCACTTACTCCTCATGTAGGATCTCTGTCCTTAATGTGCTGTGTATTGAGATTTAATGCTATAACGAGTACTCAAACAATATATTTCACTTTGTGTTTTTATGGGGGTGCAAACTGTTGAAATCTTTACTTAATGTATACTAAACTGATCCTCTGTAAAAAAAAAAAAAAAAAAAAAAAGAAATTATCAACTCCCAACTTGACTCTCACTGGGATTAAACATGACAATAGGTCTGATCTGATTTCATCATCATTTAAAAAAAATCATCTATTATTTTTCACTTTATGTTTCTGTGTGAGAGCGAACTGTTGAAATCCTTACTTAATGTATACAAAGCTGATCTTCTGTATATTAAGATAATCAAAAATGAATCTTGATGTGAATGGAAGGGGAGAGGGAGTAGGAAAGGGGAGGGTAGTGGGTGAGAGGGACGGTATGTGGGGGAAGCCATTGTAATCCATAAATCGTACTTTGGAAATTTATATTCATTAAATAAAAGTTAAAAAAAATCAGCTACTTAGAAACAGTACTAGAGGGAGTAGAGCAAAAGTAGAGGGGCAGCCTTTTTTTGCCAGAAAGGGCAATAGTTTATTTAACTCAATAGTTCTCTATCCTGGCTGCTGACAGAATCTCCTGGGGATCTTTTAAACAACTAGCAGTGCAGGATTGCAAGCTTTCCCCCCTCAGAGATCCTGATGCAAATACTGTCTTCCACAAAAGAACACATATTTGAATACTGGTGAAGGAGATGTAATTACAGGGATATCTGCAAATCCTTGCAAATATTAACAGTAAGCATTACAACATTCCTCAGGATTCAGTTTCTTGCTTTGAATTTGTTATACACTATTTGATAGCTACCTCTACCCTACCTACATTATTTCAGAGAGATCACTTCTGAAATTCATGGGTTAAAAAAATCCAAAATTTGACAATAATAAGAAACATATGATCTCCTAATAGTGTGTGCTGAAATTCATAAATTGTCTCAGGAAATGTACCTTTTTCCACATAATAAGGGTCCAGATGTTCTATTGCACCTTAAATTGTAGAACACTGAAGGAGTTTAATGATAGCTTTTTTTCTTTCTGATGGATAATATCATACAGAAGATTATAGCTTTATTGCCTAGTATAGTGACACAGTTTGTTAAATAACCTAGCAAATTTATTTCAATGTCTCTATCTCCAGTAGTTATAGAAATCTAAGTTTATCAAATCCTCTTCAAGCTGGATCTATTAAACATGCTCATTGCTTATTTGTTTCAGAACTATATTTTTAACAATTGGATTCTTATGCCTTTAAAAGGTTTGGTAGTTATCAGCCCTGAGGACTCTAGACACTAGAGCAAAGAACAATCCTTGATCCATGAATGTCACAGAAGGAACACCTTAGGATCTTTTAATGCTCCCTGATGTCCTGATCCCAGTGCTACCGGCACCATCTGTTGATTTTGAGCTGAGAAAAGATACATTGAGTATATTTTTAGAGATCCCACATAACAAAGTCTGTCTGAGGCATCTTTGTGTTTTAAAATTGGACACTGCTTTCACACATCATCACTGTCTACCAGTTGGAAGCTGATAGGACCTGGTGATTGTCTTTTAAGACATCTAAAAGATCTGCTTTAGGTTCCAGAGATGGTCTACAAACTAACAGTTCAGAAGCACTCTATGATCACCTGTTTTTCAGGTTAAGGTCTAGAGGCTAGAGCATGATGTCCCTCCCAGCTGTAGCTCCACTTTTTGTGTCTGGGAGATGTCAAAGTTGAAGTAAAGGAATGCACCTGTAGATGTCTGTGACTGTTTCTTTTAAGAAATGCTTACTTCTGATGGTAAATTTCAGAGTAAAGAGAAATTAGTGTCATCCAGTGATCTGCATCTCTTGTGTCAGAACAATGGTGAGTATCTGTATTTAAAAAAATGAGTTAGTTTGAGCATTTCTGTAGTCTCAGGGATCTAGGTTTTTGTTTGGTTTTTTTTTTTGTAGAGACCCTTTTTTGGGTGGGGGGAATATCTGACTTCTGAATTTGCCTGCAAAATTGGTTCACAATATTTTGTAATGCCTATATTTACATTTTTTGTGTGTGTGTGGTCCTATAAATGAACAAAGTCTAACTCCTACTCATAAAGGGAAGCAACTGACCATTTCCAGTGGTCTACTTGGCTTGTAGCCTTATGTATCTTGGAACAACGTCTTGGGGTTACTCATATGAGTCTGCCATTTGCCTGTAACATAGAAAAATAGATTTCAAAACACAAATTCATGATCAAATACAAAGAAAATGCAAACTGGTATCAAACTAGCAATCATAAAATTTCAGTAATAAAAACTTCTGAATTATTTTGAATTCTTGGTAAGTAAATGCAGAATTATGTCTGGAGCTACTGATAATTAAGTTCACATATTTCTTCTAATCAAGACTCAAACACTTGCATGTACAGGAAAGATATGTTTGGACTCCTAGAAATGTGAACTCTGAGCCAAAGAATTTGCCAATAAGATAGAAAGGCTAAATGCTGGTATGATCGGGCTACACTGTACATATGGATTCAAATATTGCACTGCAACCCATAAATATACAAATGTTACATGTTAATCCAAAATTTAAAAAAAATAAAGAAAAATAGGTTAATTTGGAAAGCCATCTCAGAGAGCACTTGAGTGAGTGGAAAACGGAGTCTCAGTCCCATCGTTCCCCTGAGAGCCAAGGAACCTGGACTATACACAAGTATTCACCAACTCTTTTCACTTTTGGATGAGTATAGCTCTGAAATATTAACTCCCCAGAATATCTGGCTGGCACCATAAATAAAATGACCATATTCCACTGGCAGGAAAGAGACCTTAAGAAGAGAGCTACAAAAAGCTGTCTGCATGTGCAAATATTCCCTGTAATGACTTCCGGGTTAGGTCAAGGTAAAATGGGAGGGGCACAAAACTCTCTGCTTACAAGTTAATATGTAGATTTTTTGAGAACTTGAGTTTTCCTTCTTTATTGAAAGGCTATTTAATTTGAACTTTTTAAGTATTTCAACACTCCTTTTTATGACAAATAAGTGAATGCTGCTTATGCAATATATTGGGTTATAATTAAATCAAGGGTTGATTTTTTTCTAAACTTCAATTTCCATTTTTTTGAAGATTTATTTGTTTATTTATTTGAAAGGCAGAGTTACAGAGAGAGTGAGATACAGAGACAGAGATCTTCCGTGTGCTTGTTCACTTCTCAAATGGTGGAAATGGCCAGGGTTAAGCTGATCTGAAGCCAAGAGCCAAGAGGTTCTTATGGGTCTCCCATGAGGGTGCAGGGATCCAAGTACTTGGGCCATCTTCTGCTGCTTTACCAGGCAATTAGCAAGGCGCTGCATCAGAAGTTGAGCATCCAGGTCTCAAACTGGCCCCAATAAATGATTCTGGTGTCACAGGCAGTGGTTTTCTACACTACACCAAAGTGCTGGGCCTCTATAAACCTCAATTTCTTTTGTTGTTGTTGTTGTTGTTGTTTTAACTTTTATTTAATAAATATAAATTTCCAAAGTACAGCTTATGGATTACAATGGCTTCCCCCCCCCATAACTTCTCTCCCACCTGCAACACTCCCCTTTCCCTCTCCCTCCCCCCTTCCATTCACATCAAGATTCATTTTCGTTTCTCTTTATATACAGAAGATCAGTTTAGCATATATTAAGTAAAGATTTCAACAGTTTGCACCCACATAGAAAAACAAAGTGAAAAATACTGTTGGAGTACTAATTATAGCATTAAATCACAATGTACAGCACATTAAGGACAGAGATCCTACATGAGGAGTAAGTGCACAGTGACTCCTGTTGTTGACTTAACAAATTGACACTCTTGTTTATGGCCTCAGTAATCACCCTAGGCTCTTGTCATGAGTTGCCAAGGCTATGGAAGCCCACTGAGTTCACTGACTCTGATCATATTTAGACAAGGTCGTAGTCAAAGTGAAAGTTCTCTCCTCCCTTCAGAGAAAGGTACCTCCTTCTTTGATGACCCTCACTCACGGAGATCTTTCCTGTAGGGTGGGTTGGTTTTTTTTTTTTTTTTTTTTTTTTTTTTTTTTGCCAGAGTGTCTTGGCTTTCCATGCCTGTAATACTCTCATGGGCTTTTCAGTCAGATCCACGTGCCTTAAGGGCTGATTTTGAGGCCAGCGTGCTGTTTAGGACATCTGCCATTCTATGGGTCTCTTCCCATGTTGGATCATTCTCTCCCTTTTTTATTCTATCAGCTAGTATTTGCAGACACTAGTCTTGTTTATGTGCTCCCTTTGGCTCTTAGTCCTATCATTATGATCAATTGTGAACAGAAATTGATCACTGGGACTAGTGAGATGGCATTGGTACATGCCACCTTGATGGGATTGAATTGGAATCCCCTGGTATGTTTCTAACTCTACCGTTTGAGGTAAGTCAGCTTGAGCATGTCCTGAATTGCACATCTCTTCCCTCTCTTACTCACACTCTTATATTTAACAGCGATCACTTTTCAGTTAAGTTTCAACACTTGAGAATAACTGTGTATTGATTACAGTATTCAACCAAAAGTATTAAGTAGAACAAATAAAAAAAAATACTAAGAGGGATAACGTATCAAGTTGCTCATCAACAGTCAGGGTGAGGGCTGATCAAGTCACCGTTTCTCACAGTCCTCATTTCACTTTAACAGGTTTCCTTTTTGGTGCTCAGTTAGTTGTCACCTATCAGGGAGAACATATGGTATTTTCCCTTTGGGACTGGCTTATTTCATTCAGCATAATGCTTTCCAGATTCCTAACAGGGATCACTTTTCAGTTAAAATTTAAACATCTAAGAATAATTGTGTGTTAATTACAGAGTTCAACCAATAGTACTAGAACAAAAAAAATACTAAAATGGATAAAGTATTACATTGTACATCACCGTCAGGACAAGGGCTGATCAGGTCACTGTTTTTCATAGTGTCAATTTCACTTCAACAAGTTTCCCTTTTGGTGCTCAGTTAGTTGTCGCCGATCAGGGAGAACATATGATATTTGTCCATTTGGGACAGGCTTAAGTCACTCAGCATGATGTTTTCCAAATTCCTCCATCTTGTTGCGAATGACCGGATTTCCTTGTTTTTGACTGCTGTATAGTATTCTATAGAGTACGCGTCCCATAATTTCTTTATTCAGTCTACCGTTGATGGGCATTTGGGTTGGTTCCAGGTCTTAGCTATTGTGAATTGAGCTGCAATAAACATTAAGGTGCAGACAGCTTTTTTGTTTGCCAATTTAAATTCCTTTGGGTAAATTCCAAGGATTTGGATGGCTGGGTTGAATGGTAGGGTTATCTTCAGGTTTCTGAGGAATCTCCAGACTGACTTCCACAGTGGCTTTACCAGTTTGCATTCCCACCAACAGTGGGTTAGTGTCCCTTTTTCCCCACATCCTTGCCAGCATCTATTGTTGGTAGATCTGAATGTGAGCCATTCTAACCGGGGTGAGGTGAAACCTCATTGTGGTTTTGATTTGCATTTCCCTGATTGCTAGTGATCTTGAACATTTTTTCATGTGCCTGTTGGCCATTTGGATTTCCTCTTTTGAAAAATGTCTATTGAGGTCCTTGGCCCATCTCTCAAGTGGGTTGTTTGTTTTGATGTTGTGGAGTTTCTTGATTTCTATAAACCTCAATTTCTAACATCAATACTGCTGTAAATTTTTAAACATCATCTTATAGACAAATTTATGAAATTCATTTGTTTTCACTGTATTTGAAAGAGAGAGAGAGAGAGAAAGAGAGATCTCCCATTTACTGTTGCCCTCTGCAAATTTCCACAACAGCTAGGACTGGGCTAAGCTAAATCCTGGAGCTGAGAACTCAATTTGAGTGACCCAAATGAATGTCAGGGACCCAAGAATTCAGACTATCTCCTACTTCTATTAGCAGAAAGCTATAACTGAGATACAGAGTCAGGACTCAAATCTGAGCAGGGGATGCAAGATAATTCTAAGTGGTGCATTACCTCTATGCTAAATGGTGGCTCCTTGGACAGATACTATTTTCAAAGTTTTATTTATTTATTTGAAAGTCAGAGTTACACTGAGAGAGGAGAGACAGAGAGAGAAAGGGGGTCTTCCATCCACTGGTTCATTCCCCAATTTGTTGCAATGGCCGTAGCTGCACTGATTCAAACCAGGAGCCAGGAGCTTCCTCCAGGTCTCCAACATGGATGCAGGGGCCCAAGGACTTGTGCCATCTTCCACTGCTTTCCCAGGCCATAGCAGAAAGCTGGATAGGAAGTGGAGCAGCGAGGTCTTGAATCGGTGCCCATATGGGATGCCGGCACTTCAGGCCAGGGCATTAACCCACTGTGCCACAGCACTGGCCCTGGATAGATTTTAAATATCCGTGATGTTTATGTTGCTCTTCTATGTCAACATAAATTTAATTTACAAGTTCATCAAATGACTTTAAGATCTAAAATTAAGATTATATTGATTTAAATGACAAAACGTTCTTGGTGACTTGGAAGCATTCCAATAAGTTAAAAAGGGCCGGCTTTGTGGTATAGCAGGTAAAACCACCTCTTGCAGTGCTGGTATCCCCTATGGGCACCGGTTCGATTCCTGGTTGCTCCACTTGTGATCCAGCTCTCTGCTATGGCCTAGGAAAGCAGTGGAGAATGGCCCAAGTCCTTGGGACCATGCAATCACGTGGGACACCCAGAAGAAACTTCTGGCTCCTGGCTTCGGATCGGCTCAGCTCTAGCCATTCTGGCCAATTGGGGAGTGAACCCGTGAATGGAAGATCTCTCTGTCTCTCTGTCTCTGTCTCTGTCTCTCTCTCTCTTTCTCTGTCTGCCTCTCGAAACTCTGCCTTTCGGGTAAATAAATACATCTTTTTAAAAATGTTGAAAGTCATGAAGATAGATAAAGCAAAGGTCATCATGTTGTCTTTACATACCCATAGCTATGTATTTATATTTTGTTTTGATAAAGCTCCAATTAAGATGGAAAATTCCATGTGGTTTATGTTTGTCTTATAACATAAGATTAACTATATTTTGAAGCTAAAGATTGAACATTTCAAATAATATTGTCATCTGACTATGTTTGTGTACACATGCATATTCACACTAACAAGCAAAAATAATGTATGTGTGATGAAGAGGAAAAGTCTGGCATTTCATAATTGATCTTGGAGAGTCAAGTCTGCTTTCAATAAAATACACTAGTGTTTTCTCAAGTTTGTGTACAATAAACCTATATGTAAGAGATTATTTTACTGGCCGGCCCGCAGCTCACTAGGCTAATCCTCCGCCTTGCGGTGCCAGCACACCGGGTTCTAGTCCTGGTCGGGGCGCCAGATTCTGTCACGGTTGCCCCTCTTCCAGGCCAGCTCTCTGCTTGGCCAGGGAGTGCAGTGGAGGATGGCCCAAGTGCTTGTGCCCTGCACCCCATGGGAGACCAGGAGAAGCACCTGGCTTCTGCCTTCGGATCAGCACGGTGCGCCGGCTGCGGCGGCCATTGGAGGGTGAACCAACGGCAAAGGAAGACCTTTGTCTCTGTCTCTCTCTCTCACTGTCCACTCTGCCTGTCCAAAAAAAAAAAAAAAAAAAGAGATTATTTTACCAGAACTGGCTCACTGAAAACATTGTTTTTCATCCTTAAACAAGATTGTAGCTGTTGATTTTTCTTTTTCTTTTTTTTTTTTAACTTTTATTTAATGAATATACGTTTCCAAAGTACGAATAATGGATTACTATGGCTTCCCCCCCATACCGTCCCTCCCACCCACAACCCTCCCCTTTCCCACTCCCTCTCCCCTTCCATTCACATCAAGATTCATTTTCAATTATCTCAATATACAGAAGATCAGCTTAGTATACATTAAGTAAGGATTTCAACAGTTTGCTCCCACACAGAAACATAAAGTGAAAAATAATAGATGATTTTTTTTAATGATGATGAAATCAGATCAGACCTATTGTCATGTTTAATCCCAGTGAGAGTCAAGTTGGGAGTTGATAGTTTCTTTTCTTTTCTTTTCTTTTTTTTTTTTTTTTTTTTTTTACAGAGGATCAGTTTAGTATGCATTAAGTAAAGATTTCAACAGTTTGCACCCCCATAGAAACACAAAGTGAAATATATTATTTGAGTACTCGTTATAGCATTAAATCTCAATGCACAGCACATTAAGGACAGAGATCCTACATGAGGAGTAAGTGCACAGTGACTCCTGTTGTTGACTTTACCAATTGACACTCCTGTCTATGGCATCAGTAATCTCCCTATGCTCCAGTCATGAGTTTCCAAGGCTATGGAAGCCCCTTGAGTTCTCCGACTCTTATCTTGTTTAGACAAGGTCATAGTCAAAGTGGAGGTTCTCTCCTCCCTTCAGAGAAAGGTACCTCCTTCTTTGAAGACCTGTTCTTTCCACTGAGATCTCACTCACAGAGATCTTTTGCAAGAGTGTCTTGGCTTTCCATGCCTGAAATACTCTCATGGGCTTTTCAGCCAGCTCCGAATGCCTTTAGGGCTGATTCTGAGGCCAGAGTGCTATTTAGGACATCTGCCATTCTATGAGTCTGCTGAGTATCTCACTTCCCATGTTGGATCACTCTCCCCTTTATTTATTCTATCGGTTAGTGTTAGCAGGTACTAGACTTGCTTATGTGCTCCCTTTGACTCTTAGTCCTTTCATTATGATCAATTGCGAACTGAAATTGATCACTTGGACTAGTGAGATGGCATTGGTACATGCCACCTTGATGGGATTAAATTGGAGTCCCCTGGTATGTTTCTAACTCTACCATTTGGGGCAAGTCAGCTTGAGCATGTCCCAAATTATATATCTCTTCCCTCTCTTGCGGTCCTGTTGATTTTTCTTAGAAGAGCTTTGTCAATTTGAAAATCCATGCTATTTTTATTTTGATGCAAAATTTCACAATGAATATGTTTTACATTTTCTAAAGTATTTTCTTTGCACTTACTTAAACAAATGGGATTTTCCAGTACATTCTTTCAACGTAAAGTTACAGTGATTCAGTTTTAATTGTTAAATCAACCTTGAATTCTTGTGATTACAACCTACTTGGTTATGAGTCATTACCCTTTGTATATATTGTTATCAATTGGATGTCATTTTGTTAGAGGGTTTTGTGTCTGTATTCATGAGAGATTTTGGCTTGAATATTTTTCAAATTTCTTTGTAAAATTTGATATTAGAGTTATCTAAGCTCATATAGTGTTGAGAAGTGCTGTCTCTTCTGTGTTCTGAAGAAGCTTAGGATTGCTGTTATTTTTTCATTGAATGCTAAACAAAATTCACAAGGAGTTTTTTTGTAAAGGTTTTTGACCAATTCAAATTCTTTAATCTATATGATATGATGTATATTATCTGTTTCTTAATATGTGATTTTGGGGTGTGATTTTGGGGAGAATGGATTTTGTGCCTATTTAATTCTGAAGCCCATATCTCACATTAGAGTGCCAGTTCAAGTTCTACCCACTCGGCTTCTGATCCACAATGGGAAATGGCACAATTACTTGGGTCCCTGGCAACGATATTAGAGACCTGGATGGAGTTCTTGGCTTCTGGTTTCTGCCAGGCCCAGCTTTGTGACTGAGGCCTTTGTAGAAGATGGCCTCTCTCTCTCTCTCCCTCTCTGAATTTCAAGTAAATGAATAAATAAGTCTTTATTTTTTTCATATTTTAAGTATTATTTTTAAATTTTATTTAAGTTATTGAATTTTCATGTGTTTCACATAAACAGATTTAGGAGCATTTTGATAATTCCCACCCTCCCCTCTCCCCCACCTACACTCCAAACCTTTTTCCTCTTATTTCTCCCATTCTTAACCATTCTTAATTGTTACAAAAATCTACTTTCAGTTTACTTAATGATGATGATAAAGCTAACCCTGCACTAAGTAAAAGAGTTCAACAAACAGTATTAAGGAAAAAAAAACCACTGTTCTTCAACAGAAGAGACAAGGGCTGTAACAAACATCGAATCTCAACATGTCCATTTCACCCCAATATGTTACATTTTAGGTACTTTATTAGTTACCTTGGATCAGGTCAAAGAAATGGTATTTGTCTTTTAGGGACTGGCTTATTTCACTAAGCATAATGTTTTCCAGTTGCATGCATTTTGTTGCAAAAGACAGGATTTTTTTAACAGCTGAGTTGTATTCCATAATGTGTGTGTGTGTGTGTGTGTGTGTATATATATATATATCATAATTTCTTTATGCAGTCAACAGTTAATGGGCATCTGCATTGATTTTGTATCTGAGCTATTATTAATTGAGATGTAATGAACTGGGGATACAGATAACTCATATGCAGGTTTCATTTGGCTTGGGTAAATTCCTGGGTGTGGGAAGGCTGAATCATATAGTAAGTCTATATTCAGATTTCTGAGGTATCTCCATATTGTCTTCCACATTGGCTGCATCAGTTCACATTCCCACCAACAGTGGATTAGGATATATTGTCCCTACATCTTCTCCAGCATTTGTTGTTTCTTGATTTCTGTCTGAGAGACATTCTAACTGGGGTGAGGTGAAACCTCATTGTAGTTTTGATTTGCATTTTCTTTATGGCTAGTAATCCTGTGCATTTTTTCAATTGCCTGTTTGTCATTTGAATTTCCTCTCTTGAAAAATGCCTGTTGAAGTCCTTTGCCCATGTCTTAATTGGACTGTTGGTTTTGTTGTTGTTTTCTTAAGCTCTTTATAGATTCTGGAAGGTAACCCTTTATCAGTCGCATAGTTTGCAAATATTTCCTCCCATTCTTTCTGTTACCTATTCACTTTGCTGAGCATTTATTTTGCATTGCAGAAGCTTGTAGGCTGTGTGTAATTTGATACTATCCCATAAATCTCCAACACTGCTTCTAAGTTTTCTAATTTCTTCTTTTTTGTTGTTGTTGCTTTTTTTTTTTTTTTGGTCTGATGGAGATATTTCCAAAGATTTGTCTTCTAGCTCTGATATTCTTTCTTCTGCCTCACCAAGTCTGCTGTTAAGGCTTTCCACCACATTTTTTGAACCATTTCTAATATTTCATTTCATTTTGATTTCCCTTTAAAATATCAATCTCAGGGGAAATATTTTCATTCCTGTCATGCACAGTTATCTTTAGCTTGTGGACTTGCTTCTGATCACTTTTGGATAATCCTATGGTTAATCTTCTGAATTCTGTTTCTGGTATTTCATCAATCTCTTCATCTTCACATTCTAATAATGAAATGTTTTTGTGTTCCTTTAGGGACTTTGTTTCTTGCATTTCTGCATTTATTTTTTGGCATTTTTGGAGTTATTTGTTGTTTTTTTTTTCCTCTGATGACTTTTATCTTTGAGTTATGCCTCTGTGGCTTGGTGGTTGTTGGTACTTTCAAGTGAATACCATGAGGTGTGTGCTGGTGTTGCCAGGGAGCTCTGGGTAGTGCTCCAGGGTGGGACAAGTATCCAGGGTAACCCCCAAGTTGGGTATGGTATGTCTTTTGTTAACAGAAGTGGTTGAATGGTCATCTCTGCTAGTGTGATTGCCCCCTCACTTCCTGTCCTCTAGGTTGAGCAATGCCTGGGTGTTAGCCCAAAGTGGGTTTAACATTTGTCTGTGCCACGATATGAACTTCACAAATGCCCTGCTCAGTCCTCACTCCTAACGTGGTTCCCACTGCAATGACCCACACCAGGCAATCAAGGAGCTCTGAGGGTTTGGAGCCACACCAAATCACCACAATCTCAGTACATAAGGCTCTCACAGTTGCTTGGTAAAGAGGTTCCACTCTGCCCTACCAGCCTGTCCAGTCCACAGAGAGGCAAATGTTCCCTGAGCCAGCTCTGCCTTGGAGGCTTTATCCCCGGAGTCTGTGGTGTTTTGGGAGGCTGGGGGCTCCTTACAGTCTTATGTGGGTACTCAGTGACTTGTCAATCTTCTCAGCCAGGCTCAAAGTTAGCGGGGAATGCAGATTTTTCACTGCTAGAATGTCTGGATCACACGTGTACACAGGAACCACTGGCTGAATGATGCCCTCTTCCCGCAGCTGCCGCCAGTAGTGATTAGAAGGTGGAGTCCTGTATCAGTCCATTGCTGTTTGCTTGCATAAAAGTTTCTCAGCTGCCTCCCAAGCCCAAAATGGTGCCCGCCCTTTTGCATCTGTGCAGCAGGTGCCCTTGTAGGGAGGATTGGGTGTAATAGATGAGCTCTTTTTACTTCCACTGGGTCTGTGGGTAACCGCTAGCCTTTATGGCTCCAGGCTGGACACATGCCACACTCTCTCTTTGTATGACCAAAAGTTGCTGCCACCCACTTCTGCTCTCAGTTGCTGCAGTAGAGTGTTGTGTCCATGTCCGTGCACATGCAGTGCATCTGTACCTTTGACGCAGCTCCATAGTGTCCCTCTTCATTTTGTAGAATTTCCAGTGCTGTTTTTTCTCCAATTCTAACCTGAGAGTGCACTTCCTACACTATTTTGTTGTTGTTGTTGTTGTTTTTTATGCCTAGTCTAGCACAGTATGTCATTCCCTATTCCATCATCTTGGAATTCCCCATAAATAAATCTTTTTAAGAAGATAATAATTTTGTTGTAGTTTTAAAATTAGATATCTTGCCAAAGTTATCAAACGTTGGCATAAAATTGTTCAGATCATTCTTAATTATCTTTTTAGTTTATGTGCTAATGAAACGAAAGATTAATTATTCTCTTAATATCTATAATATCTGTAGTGATAAGCACTTTTTCATTATGGATACTGGTGATTTGTGTTTTCTCATTTTTTTTCTTGACCCATAGTGACTAGGAGTTCATAAGTTTGTTGGTCTCTTCCAATAACCACATTTTGGCTGTCTTAATTATTTCTGTTGTTTTTATTTTATATTTTATTACTTTCAGTTACTATCACTACTGTTTCCTTCCTTTCTCCTATATGTTTTTGCCTTGCTCATATTTTTTTCAATCATGTTTTGCTGGTACTTTAGATCGCTGATTTAATTTTTTCAAATATAAGCACTTAAAGCTGTACTTTGTTTTCTAAGCACTGTTTTTTTTCTGTATCTCACACCTTTTGCACACTATTTTCATTATCATTTTGTTCAAAATATTTTTCTAATTTCCTTTAGAAATTCATCTTTGACCCATGCATTATTTAGAATTATGTTGGCTAATTTCCAACTATTTCAATATTGATTTATCATTTAATGCAGCTCCAGTCAAAAATATGCTAGGTATGCTGTCTATCCTTTTAGATTAATAGATATTTGTTTTATGACCTTGTGTATTGTGTGTCTTGGTAAATATACCATATCAGCTTGGAAGGAATGTGCATTCTAATATTGTAGGAAATTAGATCAAAGTGCTTGATGTTATTATTCATATGTCCTATATGTTACTGATCTTTCTTTTGTCTGCATGTTCCTTTAATTACTAAGAGAGATATTTAAAACTCCTTTATTATATTTGTGGAATTTTCTGTCAATTAATGTTACACATATTTTGAATTTATGATATTTAATGCATACTTATTTTTCTTGGCTATATCTTCGTGAGTAGTTATTCTCTTTATCATTATGAAATTTTCCTTCTTTTGTCTGGTGATACAGTTTATCTTCAACTCTCTTTATTCTGCATTTAAGTCACCCCAAGGTCTGATGATTAATGGTTGTGTGGCATTCCTATATCCATATATTTATTGTTAATATAGCTGGATTTTTTGAAGATATATTTATTTATTTGAAAAGGAGAGCTACAGAGAAAGAGGGAGAGATACAGAAAGAGATCTCCACTAGCTAGGTCACTCCCCAAATGGCTGCCAACTTTTCCCTATGCATGTCTTTTGTTTGGCTGTTTCTGACTGTGATTAATTACAAATGTCAAATTCTTCTTCTGAGTTTTGTGAGCTGTTACAAGAAATTATTTAACCTGATTGAGTAGATCCTGAGAACCAATTTATTGTTGGTTGATCAGATGTATTGGTTCCCTGAAACTTATGAATTGCATTTGAAGTGAAGGAAGGCTTCTCAGTCATTTAATATGTAGGTAGATAGTGTCAGAATTGAATTGCATTGTTGGATATATAATTGGTATCAGAGAATTAATAAGTTTTCAGTGTCTGAGAAAACACACAATGATGTGTGTCAGAAATGAAATTTGCTAGAATGGCCCTGAATCAAGGAAACATGTGGTGAGGGAATGGAAAGGATGAAAGGGAAGGGGATGAGAAACAGTTGATTTCTGGGTGGCCATGTAATTTCCCACAGCTTAGAGCAGAAACTATAATTAGTAATTTAGCAGTTACTAAAGAAAAATATACTGAGCAAATTTAGGAATGGATCAAACTTCCACAGTGTTGGTGCATTTGTATTCATAGAATGATGTTGAATATATAAACCCTTGATTATTGTTATCTGTAATAGCCACAATAAAATAAATGACAGTATTGGTTGAAAACTTGATGTTGAACCAAGCACAGATTTTGATCAGCCTGAATTTTGGTCACAAGCCTCAGAAGTGTCTGCAAAAGGGAAAAAATAGGCTAGGACAACAAATAGTACCTTTAGTAAGTCTGGTCATCAAGAAGGTAGCCCATATGAGGGAAGGAACCCATCCCACCCCACAATACTGCTAAAACTAATGTATATTAATGTGAAGGAATTAGTTCATTTTGCAAATCAGGACCAGCAATTCCTTAAGGAGTTTTTACTAAATTAGGTTGCAAGAATGATTAATGAATGATTGATTATGGGGCATTATCTTTTGTTTTGAATACTCCAATGTCAGAGTATATTTTATTTAACAGCACACCCACTGTTCACAGTGGGTATACATGATCCAGCCGTATAGTAGCTTATTCCTGAGGGAACACCCAGCTTCAGGGACTGAATAAAAGATTCTGTACAGTTTGCTTACCCTGAGTAGGGGGATTATTCAAATCTCTTTATAAATGCCAAGTGGAGCACCCAAGGTATGTTCTGTATGTAAGCCATGTGGGGCTGACTTCATGACAATATCAGTATTCACTCAGCCAGGCAATGGTAAATACTGCTGTGGTGTGGTTAAATTAGTCCCCTTTTGCATGGGCATCTCATCTGACTTTATTGGTGAAAATCAAGCAACAGTCTAGGAAAACTTACCATTTTTTTGGTCTCAACTATATTTATGGGTCTTAGAGACACAAATATAAACATTAGAGGCAGGAGAGAGAATCAGGAGACTCATCTCAATAGGGAGAAAATTTTAAAATAGTTATGAAGAAATGGGGTAAATGTAGGGCAAGTATTTGGTGCAATGGTTAATATGCTGCTTGGGATGCTTGCATCCCATTTAAGATTGCCTGGATTCAAGTCCTGGCTCTCATTCTATTTCCAGCTGCACAATACATACCCTGGGAGATAGCAGATGATGGCTCAAGTAGTTGAATTCCTGCCATCCACAAAAGAGACATGGATTGAATCACAGTTCCTGATTTCAGCCTGGCACAGTCCTGGGTATTGTAGACATTTGCAGTGAACCACTGGTTGGGATCTATCTGTCAATCTCTGTCAGTCGATCTTCCTATCTATCTATCTATCTATCTCTATTTACCTATTATTTATTATGTCTATCTCTTTCTCTCTCTCTCCCTCTCTGCCTTTCAAATAACTGAAGAAATAAACTTTTTTTTTTTCAAAAAAGCACACAATTAAAAAATAGCAATGGGAATATTATAGGAAAGAAACAAAGAGGAAAACAATAGGGGGAATCACCTGACTTGTCACAACTGAGTAGAAATCTTTATTTGGTTAATAAGAAAGGAAATTAATAAAGTCTGTATTGGTAAAGTTGAAACAAAGATATTGATTAGCACTATTGAAGATTTAGTTGAACAATAAGATCCTCTGATAGTTCCCCAACATTAAAGGACTCCAAACAAGTCTCTATTTATTCCAGTTTGGAGAAATTTAAAAAGTCTGAAGGAAAAATTACAATGAGAAACTTGATCTGCAGTGACTTAAAACAATAATCAGGCAGCTTAATAAGCATAAATATTGACAAAAAGGGCCAGAATTCTCGATTCAACAGCTCTCTGGGAACCCAAAGCCTTACAAACATATCTGGTATGTATTTAATATACAGAATAAATAAGGAAATCTTAAAATTTCATAACAAAAACAAATAGCCTCATTTAAAAATGGACAAAGGAGGGATGGTGGTTAAGTCAATGCTTGGGTGCCTGCATCCCATGTAGGAGTGCCTGATTCAAGTCTCAGCTATTCTTTCTATCCAACTTCCTGCTAATGTGTACCCTGGGAGGCAGCAGGTGATAGTTCAACTATTCTTGTCCCTACTACTAACTTGGGAAATAAAAAAATTGAGGTCAAGACTCCTGGCTTTTCTCTTACCAGTTCCACTTGTGTGGGAATTTTGAAAGTGAACCAACTGATAGAAGATATTGGCCGGCAATGTGGCTCACTAGGCTAATCCTCCACCTGCGGCACTGGCACCCCAGGTTCTAGTCCTGGTTGGGGGGCCGGATTCTGTCAAGGTTGCTCCTCCTCCAGTCCAGCTTTCTACTGTGGCCCGGGAAGGCAGTGGAGGATGGCCCAAGTGCTTGGGCACTGCACCTCCATGGGAGACCAGGAGGAAGCACCTGGCTCCTGGCTTCGAATCAGCACAGCACCGGCCGTAGCGGCCATTTGAGAGGTGAACCAACAGAAGGAAGACCTTTCTCTCTGTCTCTTTCTCTCACTGTCTAACTCTGCCTGCCTGTCAAAAAAAAAAAAAGATAATCTTCTCCTCCTCCCTTCTCTCCTCTCTTCTCTCCTCTCTTCTCTCCTCCTCTTCTTCCTCCTCCTCCTTCTCTCTCTAAACTTTTCCATGAAAAATCAATTTTAAAAATTTAAAAATGAAAAATGGACACATGACCTGAATAAACATTTTTCTGAAGAAGAAATACATATGGCCAAGAGGTATACAAAAAGTTGTTCAACATCATTAATCATCAGGGAAATGCAAATGAAAATCACTACAAATTAATCTGACACCTATGAGGATCACTGCTATCAACAAGACAAGAGATAATAAATGCTGATGAGAAAAGGAAGTCTTGGTATACTGTTGTTGGGAATGTGCATTTATATAGCCACTTTGGAAACAGTATGGCAGTTCCTAAAAAATTAAAATAGAACTACCATATGACTCAGATATCCCTCATCCAAAAGAAATGAAACTACTCCCTTCAAAAGACATCTGCACTTCCATGTTCATAGCACCATTACTTACAATAGGAAAAATATGAACGGAACATAAATTAATATCAGTAAACAAGCTTAAAGAAAATGTGATGCACACAGATACACACACATACTACACAATGGGATATGTTTCTGTCTTTGTAAATGATATTCTTCCAGTTGAAACAACAAAATGGAACTGGGGTTCACAATGTTAAGTGGACTAAGTAAGAAACAGAAAGAAAAATATTACTTGATCATGCTTACATGAGTATGTGAATTCAAAAGAGTACAAATACACAGGAAAATGAAAAAGTGGTTCCAATGGGTGAGTGGGGGGAGTGCTAGAATGGATCAAATTCTTCAAAGTATCATATATGTAGGTGAACAAGACCTGAAATTTAATGTAAAGTTAATGAAATTGTATTGTATTGATATTTTTGTTAATACATTTTAACTGATCTTGTTACAAAAATGTAACTATATGAGATGATAGATTTATTAATCTGCCTCACTATCGTAACCATTTTACTTTTCATCTGTATTCAATAACTGGATTTTAGTAGGATTTCTTGTGCAGCCATCATATTGTAAGCCTTAAAATTAATTCCAAAAATGTGGGATAAATGGTCAGAAGTTAGAAAAGTCTTCTTTGCATGGTAGCCCTTTACACTGTGGTAACAAAACCTGCTGGTGAAGCCCTAATGAAAGATTCTATTAAATTGAGAGAATATAGAGTGTTTAAGTGTAAGGATTATGAAATCTGTAATGTTTAAACAGGGTTTATGTGAATAGGTTGTGTTTCCTTTACCTAAATGTTTTGTATGAATGAGTATTAAGTCCAACTGGGGAACCCTTCTGTTATACAATATTGTCAAACCAAAACTTGCTGTTGAACTCTCAATGGATGCTATAGTAAGGAATATGGTTGATGGGATTAAGGTGAAAGTTTGTAGGAAAATTGGCATGCTTAAACAGGCTTTATGTGAAGGGGTTGTATCTTTATCTGAAGATACTCTTGGGATGAACATTATACCTGGGGAATTTTTTATGTAAAACAGGTGGCATATAAATTCATTCTTCAAGCAATATTAACTGGGCATGCTAAATAGGAAGGAATAAGGCTGTCTGAGCTCACATAATGTAGAATAGAAACTGAAGTACTGACCCAAATTCTTCATATAATTGCCTTTAAAATTACACTGAGATTTAAGTATTTCCTTGTGTAACTATTGGAATTTATAAAAGCGGGTTTCCATTTGAGGGACAATTACTAGCCTGCTATCAGACATTAATTGAACCTACTCCTAAGATCTAAGGACAAAAATTAATCTTAAAACCCAAAATACCCATGATGCCTTGCATAATGTCAGGGAAACTGTTTAAAGGGACTATCTATGATCAGAACAATCCTGTAACAGAATTGAAATACATGATTTGTACAGGATCATGCTATTCAAGGAACGCAATGAAGAGATACTCACAGGGTAGGACTGATTTTGGAATTCATGAGTTGCTACTGGATTCTGTTGTCACTTAGACAGTTTCCTGTGAACAGGTATCAACTGACCAGGAAAGAGCTACTTTGTTTACAGACAGCAGATCTTAGGTGAGCAAATAGCATCCCTTTTGGAAGGATATCATTATGACTGAAGACCGTGAAAAGAGATCAGCTCAATGGGCTAAACTGAAACTACTTGCCATAGTGTTTTGGTTTTTACCAATCTGGCCATATGATCCAGCAGAATTACAACAAATCACAAGTCTATTAAAAGGATGTCCATATAAGGCATAGTCCCTATAGTAGTTACTACAGGAATCTAAGAGGTGCATTCAATTAAGACAAGTTGATAACCACTAGAACTCTATCCCAAGATGGGAAGGTGATTGGGATAACATCTGTATGTGCTCATTGTGCTCCCTGGGCCCATGAAAAATATAAATGGAGGTACTGCTGCAATGCAGAAATGGACTGAATCTAGACATTCTTTCTCCATACCCCAAGACACAAAATGCTATTCTGTGGCACTGTGGCATAGCAAGTAAAGCCGTCACCTGTGGTGCTGGCATCCAATATGGGCACTGATTTGATTCCTGGCTGCTCTTCTTCCCATCCAGCTCTCTGCTATGGCCTGGGAAAGCAGTGGAAGATGGCCAAGTTGTTGGGCCCCGCACCCATGTGGGAGACCCGGAAGAAGCTTCTGGCTGCTGGCTTCAGATTGGTCCAGCTCTGGCTGTTGTGGCCATCTGGGGAGTAATCCAAAGGATGGAAGATGTCTCTCTCTGTCTCTGTCTCTCTCTCTCTGCCTCTTTATAACTCTGCCTTTGAAATAATATAAATAAATCTTAAAAAAAAGAGAGATTCAGCAAAAGAGAGATTGTAGATGACTATGTGGCAAATCTTTCAGGGGTAAGGCCTTGACATCCTCAGGGGGCTATAAATGGGTCTTGACATGAATTAACAATGTCTCTGGACTGCATTTTGCTTATGTAGCAGGAGATACGAATTTTCAGAGTGCTGTGAAAGAACCAGAATGGAAGATATCACACCAATTTCATACCAAAAAACACACTATACACTTAGCATAATGTCCAACAATGGGCAGTACCCACAAAGTTTGATAGAGAGTGGAAGAGAATAATTTAAATAATCATTGTCTAAAAAAGAAGATAATGACATGAAAGGCTGGCTTACATGAATTCACAAGGTGTGTGTTCAGTCCCGGCATGAGTGAGACTAAATGGCTTGTCCCCATTAGATAGATTGCTCTATTTTTCTAATGGATTTGAGGATGAGAGAGCATGCCTGCATGCTATAGAATTCTTTACAAGAAAGAAGTATGCTGGTATAATGAATATATATTTTTTTCCTTTCTTACCCACATTGTCTCAACTTCATTTGTCCTAGCTGGTACAGTGAGTACAGGATCAAGTTTGCATCTGTAAGTTCTAGAAGCACAATATTTTTAAACATTTGTATTGGCATTCCGAAAGGCCTGATGGAACAAGTTGTACTTTTATCCTGTCTGGTGGAAATGGGGGTGTCAATGTATTACCTAGTTCTGTACCTATGTACCCTTACTGTTAAAAAAAAAAACTACAGAAGGCCATTGGTTTGGACTAAGCACTAGGCCCCAACAGACCATGCCAATAATCAAAAAGTAGTCATTCATACTAAGGTTACACTTATCAAACTGAAACCAAACTGTTTATCTGGTCTTCTGAGGAAGCATAATTAGAGAGGCAACAGTCAAATTACATAAACAGGTCCTTTTCAATTGGCATGATAATAATGTTGACTCTGCCTTAATCCTTACACATTAAAGGAAGCAAAAGTAACTTCATGTTAGTCAATCAGTTATTTTTCTATTGCTCTGTCTCTACCTTCCAAAGCAAGAACTATGAAATGGCCTTTTTTTTCTGTTATTTTCTTATTATTTACTTGTGAGAGAGACAGAAAGAGAATGAGAGCTCCCATTCACTGCTTCACTATCTAAATGCCCAAAACCACCAGGACTGAGATAGCCAAAGCCGGGAGCTGGAAACTCAATTCAGATCTCCCATTTGGGGATCAGGCATTCAGCTATTTGAGTCATCACCCACTGCCTTAGAGTGTGCTTGGTAGCAGGAAGTGAAAGTCAGGAGCCAAAAGTGGGAGTCAAACCCACACACTCTGATGTAGGACATGGATATATTAACTGTTAGGCAAAACATGTATAACCCGCTTTTGGATTTTTCTTGTTGATATGGATTTTGCCAACGTTTTTCTGTGGATAAAACCAACCTCTTCCACTTGGCTCATCAGAACACTTATTCTACTATATGTAAAGAGATATTTCCCAATTCTGGAATCAGAAATAATGCCAATAAAGATTATTAAACTAAATTGTAACTGTGTCCATTGACACTATCCTATGGAAATTGGAATATACTGAAAAGAAAATACTTTCTAAACTAGTATTGCTATTTGCAATCTAGATCAGCACACAAGTGGCTAGAACTAAAGTTTCTTCGAAATGGGGAATGCTTGGGTATAAATGGAGAAAAGAAAAAAACAATACCCAAGGGTAAATAATTAAGTAAATGAGTTATACAATGAGAGAAATTGGATATTACACTCACACCTCCGAAGAAATTCAGAACATGGAGCCGGCACTGTGGCATAGCAAGTAAAGCCGTCACCTGTGGTGCTGGCATCTAATATGGGCACCGGTTCGATTCCTGGCTGCTCTTCTTCCAATCCAGCTCTCTGCTATGGCCTGGGAAAGCAGTAGAAAGTGGCCCAGTCATTGGGCCCCCACACCCACATGAGAGACCTGGAAGAAGCTTCTGGCTGCTGGCTTCAGATTGGTCCAGCTCTGGCTGTTGTGGCTATCTGGGGAGTAGCCAAAGGATGGAAGACGTCTCTCTCTTTGTCTCTGTCTCTGTCTCTCTCTCTCTGCCTCTCTGTAACTCTGCCTTTGAAATAATATAAACAAATCTTAAAAAAAAAAAAAAAAAAAAAAAAAACAGAGATTCCGAACAAACAAGAGGTATTGTCTTTAAGCTCAATTACACTGATACCTGAAGGAGTGAAGCACTATATTGCTGAGACCACTTCTGCTTTTGGAAACTTTCAAGATCAAATGGAACCTACAGACCTGATGATCCTGCTCTGGCAAATGTACCCATATATTATTATGGTGGATTGTACTCACTGTTCATCACTGAATGTGACTCTAATAGTGTGTTAGCGTCTCATAACTTTTATCATGCTTTGTTATAAGGGATCTGTGGTCAAACACCAAGACATAAATTGTGGTGTTCCTGGGACAGGAAGTAGCAAACTCTTGGAATTTCCTTAGTTACAAAAGTTCCTTATGATTCCTAAAGAGCCTCTTTTAAACATACCTGAGTAGATACTAATGAGGTGACAAAATATGTACTCTACATAGCCTCAGGACCAGGATGGGACTGGTCACATAAAAGACCAAATAATTAGTTTGGAACTTTCAGCCATACCCAATAACTTCTGAGAAGAGACTTGGGGAGAGGTGGTGATGGATCTCTTGAACAATGAAATTTTATGGGACATATGTAGGTTCTTGTAGGGTGACATACCAAGAGAAAGCATGGAAACCTCACACACCAGCTCCCACTCCATAGCTTTTCCTATTCATCTCTTTCATTTCTCTGTTCCTGAACTGCACCCTTAATAATAAACAAGTAAATAAATAAAAGTTAATTGACCATAAATGAATGGGTTTATTTCTGAAGTCTTCTCTGCTTTTTAATGGAAGAGCTTAATCCATTTCATTTTAATGTGATCGTCCATACATTTTGGTTTATGTATACCATTTTATTAAATTTTTATTGTTTAGTCTCTCTGTTTTTGTTCTTCTGTTACTTTTTTCCTGTTTCCTTTGACTATTTTTAATTTTTTTAGCATTTAGTTATCAAGGATCTCATCAGCTATATCTCATTGTATTGGAGAATGATTTATGTCAAAAATAATTTAGTCTCTCCATATATATCACACTAACATAATATATTTTATGTGCATATTAATATATAATTATCTCACTTGATAACTTTGTTCCTTTTTTGTGGTTTGTACATGTTAACATATTCCTAAGTGCCTTGTGTTGAAATTACATAGGGAGGAGTTTAATATCACATGGAATAGTCTCACAATTGATATTCAATGAAAGACAAAGACAAATACTGCATATTTCCCCTCATATGTGTGTTATAAAAATTAAAAAATTCAAAATTCAAAAAAGATTAAGATGCTACCTACAAAGAAAATACAAGGCTTTGTTTATAAACAGGATAAACCAAAATGTGTTGATGATCTACACATAATTTAAAGTCACGGTTACACGGTTTTAATTCTGACTCCAGAATGTGTTTGCTGCGTGACACTTGGTAAGTTCCCTCACCATTCTGAATCTGTTTCATCATCTGTAAAATATACATAGCAATGCCTCAAGCTAGAATTAGATTTCTGACGTATAAAACAATGAAAATCATGTGAAAATTACAAAGTATGTCTTTGATGTTGCTAATTATATTAATATAGCTATAATTCAAAGTCCTTAAGGAGAGGTGACGAATCCTATTTTTTAAACACAGAGGCATTCTATCAATTTGTTAGGCACAATCCCTTCCAATTTTCATAATACCGTCGGTTCATTAGGGGTAAAAATGGGGCTTAGGGAAAGAGTAAAGCATAAAAACTTGGCAATGTCTATTCTTTTTTTTAAACTTTTATTTAATGAATATAAATTTCCAAAGTATGATTTATGGATTACAATGGCTTCCCTCCCATACTGTCCCTCCCACCCACAACCCTCCCCTTTCCCACTCCCTCTCCCCTTCCATTCACATCAAGATTCATTTTCGATTATCTTAATATACAGAAGATCAGCTTAGTATACATTAAGTAAGGATTTCAACAGTTTGCTCTCACACAGAAACATAAAGTGAAAAATAATAGATGATTTTTTTAAATGATGATGAAATCAGATCAGACCTATTGTCATGTTTAATCCCAGTGAGAGTCAAGTTGGGAATTGATAATTTCTTTTTTTTTTTTTTTTACAGAGGATCAGTTTAGTATGCATTAAGTAAAGATTTCAACAGTTTGCACCCCCATAAAAACACAAAGTGAAATATATTGTTTGAGTACTCGTTATAGCATTAAGTCTCAATGTACAGCACGCTAAGGACAGAGATCCTACATGAGGAGTAAGTGCACAGTGACTCCTGTTGTTGACTTTACCAATTGACACTCCTGTCTATGGCATCAGTAATCTCCCTATGCTCCAGTCATGAGTTTCCAAGGCTATGGAAGCCCTCTGAGTTCTCCGACTCTTATCTTGTTTAGACAAGGTCATAGTCAAAGTGGAGGTTCTCTCCTCCCTTCAGAGAAAGGTACCTCCTTCTTTGAAGACCTGTTCTTTCCACTGGGATCTCACTCGCAGAGATCTTTTGCCAGAGTGTCTTGGCTTTCCATGCCTGAAATACTCTCATGGGCTTTTCAGCCAGATCCGAATGCCTTTAGGGCTGATTCTGAGGCCAGAGTGCTATTTAGGACATCTGCCATTCTATGAGTCTGCTGAGTATCTCACTTCCCATGTTGGATCACTCTCCCCTTTATTTATTCTATCGGTTAGTGTTAGCAGGTACTAGACTTGTTTATGTGCTCCCTTTGACTCTTAGTCCTTTAGGCAATGTCTATTCTAATTCTCCTTCTTGCTAGTCTGTTAATCCTACTTATGTATCTCATTAGAACAACTATAAAACCAACCTTGTACCTCCCATCTTGTGTCTCTCCTTTGTTTCACAATCTTCTTCCAGAAGCTGCCTATTATCCTTGGCTCTATTTCCTCAGTTTCTTTTTACTCCTGAGTTTCTTACTGTCACTCATAGCCCCATCACCTCATCAAACAATTATCAATGGAGATCAAGCATTTTTAGCCATAAATATTTTTATCTTTCGGTAATATTAGTTGTTGTTGATGATCTTGCACTCATGCCCTAACAATTTATTCTCATATTGATCTTTCCCAAAGACAGATTTGGTTATTTTAAATTTTTCCTCATACATTAAGGAAAGGCTTTCATTGTATTTTGAATAAGGGGTAAATTCATCACATAGCCTACAATAAGCACCACATAGTCTAGTCTCTACCTCTTGGGGAAGCTTCATCTCAGAATTATCTTTCCCCCTAATCTTTGCTCAGGTAGTTTGGTCTTTCCTGCTATAAATCATTTTCATGGACTAATCCTACTTCATGGAATACTCTTCCTTCCCTCTTGGTCTCATTAACTATTGCTCATCCTTCAGATCTCTCTTCAAGTGTTACATTACAAGAATTTTTCCCTGATCTCTATGACTAGGTGTATTAGATTACTTTAGGAGTAATGTGTTCAGTTGCATCAATGGAGCTAGGAGCACATTGTGTTCCTTCCAATTAGTGAGTCTTCAGCCAAAGAACAGAATAATGGGGAGTGGGTTAAGATTGTGCACATTCAAATATTGTCTCCAACTTCCCAAGATTCTGCGAATAAGACAGGAAGATCCCTAAACAAATAGAGGAAGTAAGAATTACAAATATTTCCCACTCCAGGTAGAGTCTAATGCACACTGATAGCAAGAAAGATAAATAGAGTCATTCCCAAAGCTTATGGTCTCTGATCAGAGAAAGAATGCTCATCAGCTGATCTGAGGGCTGCCACATGAACCACATGAACTTAGTGCCTTAGGCCACCCCTAAAGAGTCATCCATCAGGACCAGACCGTATCTTCCTGAATCTTACCAAGCGTGACCAGGCAAGCAGGGACTGCATTGCCTGGGTGCAATGAGAGCAATATGTATTGGAATAAATGTGATAGGGGAGGTGAGTAAAATAAGACAGGGGGTTATGTAGAGAAAAATAGAAAGAAACTGTACACACACACACAAATTAATGCTAAATTTCATCTTGACAGATTAATCATGCTAAACCTCATATCATCATCAGATCATCAGATCAGCCTAACATTACACACCACAATCCTTGCTTCAGGGAACTAGAAAGGTCTGGAGGCAGAAATGCCATTTGATACTCTCTTGACTGTTTAATTAATACCAGCCTCCCTGTAAGGGCATAATTCTGTTAGGTTTATGCTTGTGTCAATCATATTTACTGCTGAATCCCCAGGACTTGGCATAGTACCTGGAATATCATAGAAGGTCAATAAATGTCTGTTCATTAAATGAATGAAAAACAAATATATATATATATATATATATGAAATAACATGCCAGGGCATAGAAGGTGCCTATAGGTGTTTAAATGCCAAAAATATTCCCCTTTTAAACTTATCTAAGAAGACAACAGAATACTTATATAACAATTGTGGAAGAAGTTTATTTATTAATTCATCATTTCTTTCATAGGGTTACTTGGGCACTTTTATAGGTCTAACTTTCAAATTTTAACTTATTTTTTGACAAAAATAGGCCTAAAATGTACCTTAAAAACAGAATACCACATTCTACTGCTGAACTGACCATATAAGAAACAGAAGCATGGGAATGTGCCCTTTATGTGGATTTTCAGCAGAGAGTGAAATATTGCTTTGAGCCTTCCAAATCTCTCTGTAATACAGCACTGACAGATTGGAAAGTTAATTCATAACCTTGCAACCTTTTTTGTTCCCAAAAATCACAGAAAGAAGAAAGTCATCTTTAAAAACATGCCTGAGACATCCAGATAGCTTTATATATACTTGTAAATGGTTCAATCTCGTCTTCTCTTAGCTATTCGTTGTTATCAGGTATCTCTTTATATATGTAATTAAAATAGTCCATCACTGTTCTGACATTAATAGCAGCCTGATACAGCTTTCTCCTTCAAAGGAATAACATCTCATTTGTCAATCAGCAATACCTTAAGGTATCTTTTAAAATTTGCTGAATAGAACATACAATGAACTGCACATTACCCATATCTATAGATTAAACTTTCAATCAAGGATTTCTCAGAGCTGAATCTTTACCCTGTATACTAGAATTCTGTTAAAGGTTTTCACATTTCTCTAAGCTCACTTAAATTTCATAGAAGAGACAAAAAGGTAAGAAACTTTTATTTCTAGGAAAAGAAGACAATATCATAAACGTGTAGCAACTGATACAAATGATGATTTTTCTTTCAGGAAAGAAACCATTTCATGTAACAATACTTTTCTTGAAAAAATATAAGACAATCCTCAAATTTTCAGAGTCCTAATTGATACAGAGAAAAATATGGTTTCCTACCCGGGACAGTTTGTTTTCTTGTTATTATCTCTGTAATGCCTACTATTAGAGCTGCTAGTTTTAGTTATCAAATGGCATCATATATAAATATTTCCTAAAATTATAGCTTGGCATGATCAACCTATAATAGTTAATCATCAGTACAGGTTAAGACTAGTAAAGCGTCATAATACTTAATATAAATAAAATAGATAATGTTGAGAATGGTGATTTCTGATGAGGAAATGGTTTCAATTATATTCCAGTTAACAAAGTCACTAAACACAAGAAGGAAGAGGCGAATAGGCTCATGGAACAACTATGGCAGCAGTCATATATTAAAAGGAGTGTTGGGGGCCGGCACAGTGGCTCACTTTATTAATTCTCCGCCTGCGGCAATGGTATCCCAATTGGGCATCCGGTTCTAGTCCTGGTTGCTCCTCTTCCAGTCCAGTTCTCTGCTGTGGCCCGGGAAGTCAGTGGAGGATGGACCAAGTGCTTGGGCCCCTGCACCTGCATGGGATACCAGGAGGAAGCATCTGGCTCCTGGCTTTGGATCAGCGTAGTTATGGCAGTAGCAGCCATTTAGGGGGTGAAGCAACAGAAGGAAGACCTGTCTCTCTCTCTCTCTCTCTCTCTCTCTGTCACTGTCTCACTATCTGTCAAATAAATTTAAAAAAAAAGATTTAAAAAAAAAAGGAGTGGTGGTACAAATGATATATGTAGATACTGTTCTCTCTAGATGGTAAAGCTGAATTCCAATCAGGGAGAACATATGATATTTGTCCCTTTGGGACTGGCTTAATTCACTCAGCATAATGTTTTCCAAATTCCTCCATCTTGTTGCAAATGACTGGGTTTCATTGTTTTTGACTGCTGTATAGTATTCTATAGAGTACACGTCCCATAATTTCTTTATTCAGTCTACTCTTGATGGGCATTTGGGTTGGTTCCAGGTCTTAGCTATTGTGAATTGAGCTGCAATAAACATTAAGGTGCAGACAGCTTTTTTGTTTGCCAATTTAATTTCCTTTGGGTAAATCCCAAGGAGTGGGATGGCTGGGTTGTATGGTAGAGTTATATTCAGGTTTCTGAGTAATCTCTAGAATGATTTCCATAGAGGTTTAACCAGTTTGCATTCCCACCAACAGTGGGTTAGTGTCCCTTTTTTCCCACATCCTTGTCAGCACCTGTTATTGGTAGATTTCTGTATGTGACCCATTCTAACCGGGGTGAGGTGAAACCTCATTGTGGTTTTGATTTGCATTTCCCTGATTGCTAGTGATCATGAACATTTTTTCAAGTGCCTGTTGGCCATTTGGATTTCCTCTTTTGAAAAATGTCTATTGAGGTCCTTGGCCCATCTCTCAAGTGGGTTGTTTGCTTTGTTGTTGTGGAGTTTCTTGATCTCATTGTAGATTCTGATTATTAATCCATTATTTGTCGCATAGTTTGAAAATATTTTTTTCCCATTGTGTCGGTTGCCTCTTCACTCTCCTGTTTCTTTTGCAGTACAGAAACTTCTCAATTTGATTCAATCCCAATTATTAATTTTGGCTTTGATTGCCTGTGCCTCTGCGGTCCTTTCCAAGAAGTATTTACATTTGCCTATATCTTGCAGGGTTTCTCCAATGTTCTCTATTAATTGGATGGTGTCGGGTCGTAGATTTAGGTCTTTAATCCATGTTGAGTGGATTTTTGTGTAAGGTGTAAGGTAGGGGTCTTGCTTCATGATTCTGCATGTGGAAATCCAGTTTTCCCAGCACCATTTATTGAATAGACTGTCCTTGCTCCAGGAATTAGTTTTAGATCCTTGATCAAATATAAGTTTGCTATAGATGTTTCAATTGATTTCTGGTGTTTCAATTCTGTTCCATTGGTCTATCCATCTGTTTCTGTACCAGTATCATGCTGTTTTGATTACAACTGCCCTGTAGTATGTCCTGAAATCTGGTATTGTGATGCCTCCAGCTTTGTTTTTGTTGTACAAGATTGCTTTAGCTATTCGAGGTCCCTTGCATATCCATATGAATTTCAGCATCATTTTTTCTAGATCTGCAAAGAATGTCTTTGGTATCTTGGTTGGTATCGCATTGAATTTATAAATTGCTTTTGGGAGAATGGACAATTTGATGATGTTGCTTCTTCCAATCCATGAGCATGGACGATTTTTCCAATTTTTAGTATCCTCTTCTATTTCTTTCTTTAAGATTTTGTAATTCTCATTGTAGAGTTGTTTAATGTCCTTAGTTAAGTTTATTCCAAGGTATTGGATTGTTTTTTGTAGCTATTGTGAATGGGATTGATCTTAGAAGTTCTTTCTCAGCCATGGCATTGCCTGTGTATACAAAGGCTGTTGGTTTTTGTGCATTGATTTTATATCCTGCTACTTTGCCCAACTCTTTTATGAGTTCCAATAGTCTCTTAGTAGAGTTCTTTGGATCCCCTAAATAAAGAATCATATTGTCTGCAAAGAGGGATAGTTTGACTTCTTGCTTCACAATTTGTATCCCTTTAACCAACCACAAAAAAGGAAACCTGTTGAAGTGAAAGGGAAACTGTGAGAAACAGTGACTTGATCAGCCCTAGTACTGACTGTTGATGTACAATTTAAACTTTATCCATTTTAGTATTTTTTTTGTTCTAGTTAATACTATTGGTTGAACTCTGTAATTAACACACATTTATTCTTAGGTGTTGAAATTTAACTGAAAAGTGATCCCTGTTAAATATAAGAGTGGGAATAAGAGAGGGAGGAGATGTACAATTTGGGACATGCTCAGGCTGACTTGCCCCAAATGGTGGAGTTAGAAACGTTCCAGGGAATTCCAATACAATCCCATCAAGTTTGCATGTACCAATGCCATCTCACTAGCCCAAGTGATCAATTTTAGTTCACAATTGATCAACAATTGATCACACTGATAGGTCTAAGATTCAAAGGGATCACACAAACAAGACTAGTGTCTGCTAATACTAACTGATAGAATAAAAAAGGGAGAGAATTATCCAACATGGGAAGTGGGATACACAGCAGACTCATAGAATGACAGATGTCCTAAACAGCACTCTGGCCTCAGAATCAGCCCTTAAGGCACTCGGATCCGACTGAGGAGCCCATGAGAGTATTTTAGGCATGGAAGCCAAGACACTCTGGCAAAAAAAAAAAGGAGGACCTAAATGAAAGGTCTTTGTGAATGAGATCCCAGTGGAAAGAACAGGTCCATCAAAAAAGGAGGTACCTTTCTCTGAAGGTAGCAGAGAACTTCCACCTTGAGTATGACCTTGTCTAAATAAGATCAGAGTTGGTGAACTCAAAAGGCTTCCATAGCCTTGGCATCTCATGACTAGAGCCTAGGGAGATTTCTGACGCCATAAACAAGAATGTCAAATTGTTAAGTCAACAACAGGAGTCACTGTGTACTTACTCCTCAGTAGGATCTCTGTCCTTAATGTGTTGTCCAATGTGAATTAATGCTATAACTAGTACTGAAACAGTATTTTACACTTTATGTTCTGTGTGGGTGCAAACTGATAAAATCTTTGCTTAATAAATACTAAATCGATCTTCTGTATATAAAGATAATTGAAAATGAATCTTGATGTGAATGGAATAGGAGAGGGAGTGGGAGATGTGAGGGTTGCGGGTGGGAGGGAAGTTATGGTGGGAAAAAGCCATTGTAATCCATAAACTGTACTTTGGAAAATTATATTTACTAAATAAAACTTAAAAAACAAGCTGAATTCCCAATCCCCATTGAATGTGGGCTCGAATGTGTGAATCCTTTTCAAAGACTAATGTATAAAATATGAAAATGGTAATATTATGCTAAGATGTTAAAACCTGATATAGGCTACCTTACGCAAACAATCAAGGTTAGTATTGTCAATGATGAGTCATACTGATTCCAAATATCTCCCCAATAGGTGATGGAAAGAAATTTGATACCTGTGGTCTTCCTCCAAAAACCCACAACTCTTATCTAGTCAAGAGAGAAATGTCAGACACATCCTTTTTAAAGATTTATTTTATTTATTTTACAGGCATAGTTACAGAAAGAGAGAGAGAGAGAGAGAGAGAGATCTTCCATCTGCTGTTTCACTCTGCAGTTGGCTGCAATGGATGGGGTTAGGCCAGACCAAACCAGGAGCCAGCAGCTTCCTCAGGTCTTTCATGTGGGTTCAAGGGCCCAACTACTTCGGCCATCTTCTGCTGCTTTCCCAGGTGCACTAATAGGGAGCAGGATCAGAAGTGGAGCAATGGGGACTCAAACCAGTATGCCGGCATTGCAGGTAGCCATTCAACCTATTATGCTACAATGCTGGAAAAAATTCTCTTTAAAAATTATGAAAGGAAAAACAAGGAAATATTGAGAAACTGCCACCTCCAAGAGACACCTAAGGACATATGATGACCAGTTACAATGTGATATCCTAGACTGGCTTCTGGAACTGAAAAACAGGTTTTAGGGAGGAAACTGGCGAAATACGAACTCCAGAAGTTTATCAATAGTAGAGTGTGTTTCTTGGTTTTGACAACTGCACTATGATAATGTAAGATATTAACATTACAAGTGCACAGCATGTTTAAACTACACTATATTTACAACTTTTCTATAAATCTAAAATTATTCCAAAATTTAAAAATTTTATTTAAAAAATAATGCTGAAAACCTCTTTTTGCCATATTATTAAAATATTTTTTGCTTTAAGATTTATTTATTTGCATGTATTTATTTGAGTTGCAGAATGACAGGGTTGAGGGTAAATATCTTCCATCTGCTGGTTCACATTCCAAATAGCAGCAACAGCCAGGTCTGGGCAAGGCTTAAGCCAGGAATCATGCACAATTATGCAGGCCATCTTCACTGCCTTCCCAGGCACATTGGCAGAAGCTAGACTGGAAGCAGAGTAGCCAGGACTCAAACTAGAACTCTGATATAGAATGCCAGTGTTGCAAACAGCTTAACCCACTGCACCACATGCCAGCCTCAAGGATTTTGTTCTACTAAAGAAGGTAGAATTAAGAGTAGCAAATTGATGCTATATGGCTATTGGAGCCTGTTTGCTATGATTTCTAAAATAACGACCACAGCCTGAATTGCTTAACCAACAGAAATTTATTTTTGACACTTCTGAAGTCTAGATGTTCACATGAAGGTATCAGCAGGACTAGTTTCTACTCAGGCTTCATTCCATAGCTTTTAGCTCTCCATTTTCTCCCTGTGTCTTCACATAATCTTCCCTCTGCATGTCTGTGTCCTAATTTCTTCTTAAAAGGACATCAGTCAGATTGGATTAGGTCCAAACCCAGTGAACTCATTTATCTCCAATTACCTTTTTCAAGGCCATATTCTCAAATCAGTCACATTCTATGGTACTGGGCATTAGGGATTCAATATATGACTTTTAGAGAACACAATTTGATCTCACGATCCCAAATAGAGCCCAAAGGATCTGAGTTAGAATCTAGACCATTTTTATGTAACAATATGATCTTTAATAAATCAAACTCTGCCAGCATTTTTTCTTCTTTTAAAATCTCTGACTTTTAAAAATCTCTTCCTTTCCTTAACATCTATTCTCAGTGTTCCCTCTCTTTAGTAAACTTGTAGAATGCCTTTGACATAGTCAGGTGTTCAAATGCTAAAATTTTCAACTTTAATCTAAAGATATTAGACTACATGATCTCTAAGAACATAATATTGAAAACATTTGTGTTGGCCACTGGCTGAAGCATGAGGGAGGAGGTAAGTGAAACAGAGGAGAGAATGTACAGAGAGGGAAATTAAATATATAAGAGCAAACGTTAGGATTTTACTTGCTTGATTCATCCTTCTAAATCTCATATTGTATATCATCAGATGAGCCTAACGTTAAAGATCATGCCAAGATTGTGTAAATTTTTGTTCTGGAAAGGTAGGTCTAGAAGCATAAGTGAAGAAGGTTGTATTTTGTTAGAGCATGTGTTGAAATTTAATCACCAAGGTGATGATATTAGGAGGTAGGGTCTATGGGAGGTGTTTGGGTCATGAAGGTGGAGCCTTCAGGAATGTGATTATGTCTTTTAAAAGGAAGTGAAAGAGAAATGCCTTGCCCCATCTTTCACAGAAGCACAATATGAGAAGGTGCCATCTATGAGAAAGCAGGCCCTCAACAGACACCAAATGTTTCAGTTTATTATCCTTGGAGCTCCCAACCTCTAGAATGGTGAGAAATACATTTATGCTTCTATAAGCCAGGCAATTTATGGAATTTTGTTATAGTAGCACAAATGGACAGGAGGGAGAGATAGAAGTTCTTTGAGAAGGGAGCAACATGGCCCTACTCCAAGTTAGTAAAAGGAAGGTCAGAGGATTCTTAAGTAGAAAGGTATGAAATGTGGTTTTGTGTCCACAATAATCAGTCATCCATGACCTCATACTGATATATGTAAATCATGTAAAATAGTGTCCGGAACAAAGAACTTGCTATATAGAGAGTAGTTATCATAGAGATGGTGTTGATGGTGGTTATAATTATTATTCTGTGGACAAACTAAAGCCATCCAGAATCTTCTGTTAAATTGGGTAGGGAGAATCACAGTAATGATTGAAATGTAATTGTATATCAACCCAGGAAAATGCACCTTCAATTTCAGCACTAATTGATTTAAGAGAAATAAAGAAAGTGATTTTTCTTTTGTACTTTAATGTTTAAGCTGAGATTTCTTTTCACTATATCATTTTATGCTGAAACTGAAGGGAACAATCCCCAGGAAGACATGATAGCTAATCTATATGTACAGTACACAACAAGTTATACAGACTATTACTGATTATGTGAAAAGAAGCTTACAGTGGGTTAGTGTTGTGCAGTGAAAGAAACAACAGTATCGACACACCAGGTGACTCTGCTGCCTTTAAGGAAACATCTGGAGTTATAGGATTTATTTAAAATATTGTCTGGAATGTCAGAGCTTAGGCACAAGAAGACAAAGCAAGGACCATGCAGTCTGTTCAGTGCCAAAAAAAGAAAAAGAGTTAATTAAATTAGGCAGCAAATCTATAAAGATAATTTTAAAATCAGTTGCAAAGAAATGATGAAAGTGTCAGGATGAATTTCCATTTTTGCTTCCCTTACAAAGTAATTGAAAAACCAAAAGCAACAAGTAAGTTAGACTTGCAAGCAGTAGCTCATGCAACTCTTCTCTCTAGATACCTGGAAGAGAAGCTGATCCCTGAAGGCTGCTAGCCTTTCATCCCTTTTTGAGAAAGTGTACCCTTGCCAGCTGAGGATAGATACATATTTTATCTATTGTTTCTCTCTTAAATTTTTTTAAGCAGAGAAAACAATATGACAGTGTCAAGAGGGCGGTTGTAATAACAGTCTAGGCCCTCAAAAGGGAAATGAGAAGCCTGTTCTTTTCAAGTAGTTCTTTTACGACTTCAAAAAGTAATCTAGATTTATTTTCTGTCCAGGTTAGAACACCCTAACCAAGATAAAAGAATTGAAAAACAAAATCTAATGTCCTTCTCAAGAAGTACAAATTGTAGGAGAGAGATTTTATGTTCAGCAGAATTCTCTAATGTGGCACCCAATGAATCACATGCTTTTGTATAATCCACTTCCTTGATTGTGGGTTGAGCTTAACAAAAAAAAAATATATTATAATGGTGATGGGATAGTTACAGCTAGGTGCATGAAGTGACACCTGGATGGCAATGAGCAGGAATGGGAGGACATTAGTCTTAAATTCATAGTGTACTATTTTCTATAAACAACCACTTTAGTTATTAGATGACCTCAAGGCTCAGATAATAATACAGCCTGGCAAACACCTTAATTTCTGATCCTTGGAAACAGTGACATAATAAATATGGATTCCATAAAGCCACTAAATTTGTTGTACTTTTTTATACAACAATCACAAGTTAATATTCATACAGAGTGGATCATTTTACAAGCTTAAATGTATAAAATAAAATCCCTAATTTAGAACATACTTAACCTCCCAATTAGATCTACCTAATTTGGGCCAAAAGCAAAGTTAATGGGAAGCTACACTTGAATATAATCTCTCTGAAAAGCATGAACTGTTGAATGTTATCAAAGAAAACAGAAAACATTTGACATCACTCTTTCCATAATCCTTTGCTGTAATTTACCCTTACCTAAAACCATGCTCTTCTGAATGTAGAGGACTCTATTAGTAACTGAAAGATCCATCATCTCTACACCCAACACCTGAGTGGAAAGACACAATGTATTATGAACATGGTCCTAAAAATACCACGCTTAATCCTAGCTTCCGATAGATGAATCCCTTGAGTGTTTGAACACAGCCAAAAGAAGTGTTATCACCAGATTACTTTACCTCAGTGGTATTGACATTGTGAGTCATAAAATTCTTTACTGGTGGTGGGGTTGTCTTGTGCTTTGTATGATGTGATGTTTGGCAGCATTTCTGGCCACTATCCATTGATTTCCAATAGCACATCTCAAGTTATGACAACTAAGATTGTGTTCAAATATCACCAAAATATCCTGGGGGAGTGGGGCCAGTGCTGTCCCTGATTGACAAACATGGCTTTAGTACAAAGTCTCTTATGGGCCATCCTGAGGACCAGTGAGAGGTGGTCATCATGATGAGTTCATTGAAGGCCCTTCATAGCGATAGTCTCTTCATTGTGCCAAAATGCCTACATCACTTGGCTACTGAGCACTCTCGCCAGTGGGGACTTGAGTTCATCTGATCTCCTGAGACAATCCAAAGGCCCGAAGATACCTTCTTCTCTTTCCCCTAGGGTGATACCTCCATGTATCTTCTCTCTGCTGATCTTCCAGTTTTTCAACACTCATCTAAATGCCACATTCTTGACTGTACAATCTCCATAGAAAATCCAGTCAACTACTTTGAAGCTAAGTTAATTCCTTTTTCCTCCAACTTGAGTTGATATCATCCTGATTATTAATAATTTTCAAAATTAATAACCCTGTGTATTCTTGCCATAGATTCAGAGAAGAATGCTGAATACTGGCTCAAGTAGACCAGACAACATGGTAAATTTTTAAGGATTTTAATCAGTGAGAGGAATGCACAGGAAAGTGAGGCTTTGATTTCAGGCATGGAAAGCCAAGACACTGTGGCAGAAAATGTTCTACATGAAGGATCTCTGTGAGTGAGACCCCAGTGGAAAGAAGTGGTCATCAAAGAAGGATGTACTTTTCTCTGAAGGGAGCAGAGGACTTCCACTTTGCTTATGGCCTTGTCCAAACACTGATGGAGTTTGTGGATTCAAAAGGCTTCCATAGCCTAGGCAGCTCATGTCAAGAGCCTCAGGTGATCACTAACCTCATACATAATAGTGTTAATTGTTAAAATAGCAACAGGAAGCATGGTGCACTAACTCACCATGCAGGACCTCTGTCCTCAGTGAGTTGTATTATGAGAGTAAACTGTAAAACTAATTCTCAAATAGTTTTTTTTTCTGTGTGTACATGTATACAAATTGTTGAAATCTTTACTTAGTATAGAGTTGGTCTTCTGTGTACAAAGTTAATTGAAAATGAATCTTAATGGAGAATGGTACTAGGAAGGGGAGAGAGAAGAAGAGGAGGGGTGGGGGTGTGGGTGGGAAAGTGGGTATGGTGGGAAGAATAACTATATTCCTAAAGTTGTACTTATGAAATTTGTATTCCTTAAAAATTAATTAGCTAATTAATTAATTTTTAAAAAATAAATATTCTTTTTAAAAATTTAAAAAAGAAAGTGAGGGCTTTAATTAGGGGAGAGAGAGAGAGGTGTAGAAGCTAAGTTTGGTCCATAACAAGCATAGAGCTGGACAGGAGCAGGCCACGTGGAGCAACCATATGGTTATGAGAAGTCACAGGTAGCTTTGTACTGGTAGCAAAACAAAGGTAGAGAGCAGGCCATGAGCCATGTGGAGCAAGTATACAGGCAGGAAACCAGAGAGCTGGCAGCCTAAAGGCCATGAGCCCGTGGGGCAGCAAGGGATGGCCCACCATATTCCTGGCCTTTTATTTACTCCCAAAGGGGGAGTGGTTACGTAGTCTGATTGGTAGGTGGGCATAAAGGTGGGGTCAGATAGGAGTGTGAGATCACACAGGGTGCATGACCTCCAGCTTACAGATCTAATCAATTTGATCCTATCTGCCTGCCTACATCAGAGGGAGAGTCCCCGTGGGTTTTTCAAGGTAACCAGAAGACCAGTTTTCTTTTTTTTAATTTTTTGACAGGCAGAGTGGACAGTGAGAGAGAGAGAGACAGAGAGAACAGAAGACCAGTTTTCAAGCAGTTCCCCATACCTGAGGGTTCCAACACTCTCCTGTCTTGTCAAGCCTCTGAATAGCTATAGTTTTCACAGAGGCAAAGACCCGTTACGCTCATCAACTTAGGTCGGCTGCTGATTCTCTGAACACTCAGATCACAGGGCTGTGAAACACAGATCTGCTCCAAGCACAAAAGTAAGAAAAGAAAAGAAAAGAAAAGAAAAGAAAAGAAAAGAAAAGAAAAGAAAAGAAAAGGCTTGTTGCCTGAGTATATTGTGAAAATATTGCCCTGTACTCCATAAAAATGTGTAAGTTGAACACCTTAGTTAATTTAATGATAACATGATCAAATAGCTTTAAAAAAGAAAAGGACGACCTTCTGGACTGAGGCGACATGCCCATTATCTCTTCATTTATGAACATGGAAACCTCTGATTTGTCAAGTCAGAGATGTCAGGATTTGGATCCTCTGGGCACTCATGACCTGAATGCAGGAAATGGAGATTCAGGGCAGATTGAGTGTTCCATACCCTCCCTGCTATGACTCTGAATAGAGAAATATTGTTTCTCAGTGTGGCGTTTGCTCCAGAATAAACTACCTGAAACACAGATGGAAGAGTCTGATCAGACCTGTACCAAGTCACAACATACTCAGTTTACCATTGGCATAAAAGAAACAGGTAATTATTTCCTTTATAGAGTAACTTAAACTGGACAGTAGCTAATCTCTTGGACCTCACTTTAATCACCAGTCTTACTGCCCTACACATGAGACTGGAACAGTGAGATGAGGTGTGAATAGAGTGAACAGTGAGGAAAGGCCTCTTCAATTCTATTAATAATGCTCTCAATGCCCTAGAACACTTATTGTTTAATCTTGAACCAGCTAAAGATAAATAAATATCCTCTTCTCAGGTAGGAATAGGTGCATTTGCAAGATTTTTACATTTTTTACACAAATTACTTTTGTCCTGAAATTTATATGTTGTTATGCTTTGAATGAGTACCACCAAAGTTCACGCTTTGGGGGACAGACATTTGGCAGAGCACTACTTAGGATGATCACATCCCATATCACAGTACCTAGATTTGAACCTTGCCTTCATTTCCAATTTCAGCCTGAATATTTGTCTCCCTGTCACTCACATGAGAGTTCTAACTACATTGTGTTCCAGGCTCCTGGCTCCAGATGGAACCAGTCCTAACTGCTGCAGGAATTTGAGGAATGGACCAGCAGATAGACTATCTATTTGTGATTCTCTCCCTATCTCCCCTACTTTTCAATAAAGGAAAGTGAGTTAATACACAGGAAACATAATAACCATTGTAACAGTATGTGTGTGGAAGGGGTGGAGGGTGAGACCCATAAGGGCTCTGCCTTCATCAACAGATGAGTGTCATCAATCCATGAGTGGGTTAGTTATTGCCAGAGCATGTTTGCTATAAAAATAAGTACAGCTTGCTCTTGCTCTCTCACTTTCATGCTCTCCTTCCCTTTTCGCCTCTTACCATGAGATGACACAGTGTGAAGGTCCTTGTCAGATGGTGATGCCATGCTCTTGGAATCCACATGCTTCAGAAAGAGGATCCAAGTGATTTCCATTCATCATAAATTTCTTATTCTGTAGTATTTGTTTATAGTAGCATAAGCTGGACTAAAGCATACTTTCATGTACAAATGCAAATCCTAAAAATATATAAATATTATAAAAAATGACACCCCTTCAACTCCAGAAAGGCAACCACTATTAATATTATGGTGGATATTTCCCTGATCCTCCCTTTTTAATAGATATTCAAAATCTATTATTAATAGCATATTTTGAAGACATTAAACTATGGGGCTGGCGCTGTGGTATAGCAGGTAAAGCTGCCAACTGCAGTGCTGGCATCCCATATGGGCGCTGGTTCGAGTCCCGGCTGATCCACTTCCCACCCAGCTCTTTGCTGTGGCCTGGAAAAGCAGTAGAAGATGGCCCAAGGCCTTGGGTCCCTGCACCCACGTGGGAGACTGAAAAAAGCTCTGGCTCATGGCTTCCGATCAGCTCAGCTCTGGCCATTGCAGCCATTTGGAGAGTGAATCAGTGCATGGAAGACCTCTTTGTCTCTACCTCTCTCTGTAACTCTGTTTCTCAAATAAATAAATAAAAAAAAACTTAAACCTCTTTTCTTTACCAATATTATATAAATTGCCTCCTATTTTCTTTTAGTACCTTTTATTTCTCATTATTTAAAATTGCAGTCCAAGAAGATTTTGTGTTATGAGATAAAAAATTGAACTTTGTTTTTTTAAAATATGGATTTTCAGTTGTCTGAACATAATCTGTTGGATAGCCAGTTTTCTCCTTTACTGAGTTGGGACAGAATATAATAAATTACCATAAATATAAGAATCTATTTCTGGACTTTTAATTTGATCAATTTGTTCTTTTTGTAATAATGCTAGTCTGTTCAAATTATTTTAACTTTCATAGTATGTTTTGCCAGTTCCCTCCTCTGATTATTTTTTAAAGTTCTTTGCATTTCTCATCTATGTGTTTTTTCATATCATCTTTAAAATTAAATTAATACATTTTGAAATATCTGTCTTTACTCTCTTTGCTTTAGTGTCTATTTGTTTTAATTTTATTTGAAACTCAGAGAAACACAGACACACATGGAAAGAGAGATCTTCCATCATCTGGTTCACTCCTCAAATGCCCATAATGGCCATTGCTTGCCCAGGCCAATGCCAGGAGCCTGCAGCTCAATCCAGGTCTCTCATGTGGAGTCAGAAATCCAGGTACTTGACTCATCATCTGATGTCATTAATAGGAAGATGGACCAGAAGTGTGGAGGAGCAGAGACTAGATTTAGGCACTTTGATAGGGAATGGAAGTGTCTCAGGTTTTGACTTCACTGTTGTGTCAAATGCCTACATATCTGTTGTTGTTCCTTGATTTTTTTTTAAATTTCTAAACTACTTTGGAGATATATCATTTTAAAATATTGAGACTTCTAATTCAGAACTATAACATGCTCCATTATTGACTCAAACTCTCTTGATGACTTCAACACAGATTTATCATTTTCTTCTGAAAGTTCTCTTCATTCATTGTTAACCTTACTTATTATTTATTAAACTTTAAAGGTTAGGTCATTATTATGAATGGAGTTGTTTTTAAAAAAGTAATCTGGTTATTATTGGTGTATTTTAAAAATAAATTATTTGCATATTTTCTATTGTGATCAGCTGATTAATTACAGAATAAAACTAAAAGGGCATCCTGATTAATACTAAGTACTTTGAATATTCATTAATTATAAAGTATAAATAATTAAAAATATATGCATTAAAAATTCAGTTATCCAGCTTTCCCAATTCCCTTGATAACTGAGGCTCAATCAATAGTACTGCAGTTTTTGATGTCAAATGGAGATTAATTTGTACTTAAAAATTCAATAAATACAACTGGCTTCCACAGCAAACTACTGTGGGAGCCATAGAAAACTAGTAGTAGAATCCATAATAGAATGTCAGTGTTTTAAATTTCCCCTTTTAGAGACAGTGTACGTCATCATTATGAGTTAGGGACTCACCAAAAGTAGGTCCAAGAGAAATGGTTGCTGCAGTGCATTCTGCGAGAATGTAATGATGCTGTTATATCATGGTGAAATGAGTGTATTGTCAGATAATAGTGTACCTGACAAAATTGCTCTTCTTTATTATTGCAACTTCTTTCTTTACCCCATAAATCTCTATGCGCTTTCTAATTTCTTGCGATATCAAATATTATGCAAAAGTTATAGCAATCGCTTTAAAGATTTGTACTTTGTACTATGTGTTAACTCATTTAATCGCCACAACATTTTATGGTAGATCTTTTCACTACACGTATTTTTCAGATGAAGAAACTGGGCTTCCTAAGATACTGAAGAATTTAACTGACTTCCCTGAGGTCACACAGCTGTTAAGAATGACATTTTCTCCCATGCAGCCTCGCTCCAGAATCTGGTCATAGCATCCAACCAACTGGAACTCTTTTTCAATTTTCTGCAAGGTATACAAATTAAGCTGTCTAGATTGATCAAGAAAATAAAGATTAATTCATCTATGAAAAATGTACTTCTAATGAATTTAAGACTACCAAGGTTTTCCTCATGAGTATTAAGGCACAAAATGAAAATTCAGGTCTACATAATCTTAGAGTATCTGTCCTGTGACACAGAGGCAATCAACACCGAGGGAGGTATGATGATTCCCTGACGACATATACAAGGAGTTAGTGGCAGAGAAGTAGCATCCAGGTGTTCTGTTTAGGGCTGTTTTTACTCCGTTGGGAGTGTGCACAATTAAGCTCTTAAAACCTCAAACATCAGGAAATGCACTACCTTTTGAATAAGCCAAGATATCACTAGTAAATCAAGCCTTTCATGACATAGAATGCTGACACTAGGAATCAGTTCACTTCTAAAAGAAAAATGTGTTCAACTAAGTAGCATCAAGCTCAAAAACAAACAAAAAAAAAGTCAATCCACAAAAGCTAAACATCTGTTTGTTCTTGGCTACATCCCAGCAAATAAACACTCATTGCAGTTGAACATTTATGTTTTCCTTGCAAACGATAAACCTTTGGAAAATGTGAACATTTGTTCTCTTCATTATTGTGGTGAAACAAAGGTTTGGAGAGGACAGAAGGGAAATGCAAACATTTTTGTAAACAGCTCCCACAGGCCAGCTGGTAGAATTATTGGCAGGAAGCACAGACAAGACTAAACAAATGTGAATTTAATAAAATAAAAATTTGTGCGTGTGTGTGTGTATGTTTTTGGGACTCTGTAACAGAAATTAGCTTAATCAAATGTTTCTGAGAACTATCAGCCATCATCATCATCACTCTAACAGTGACACTGTGCTAGTGAGGCCAAATACCATCTATTATTGATCAAACACGAAGTAGTCATCTCAGTCAAAATAGTTAATGTGGCAAGATGTTCATTGCCATGTAAATTAGCCTCCTCTAGCAGGTTCACACAATATACTGTCCTCCAGCACTGAATGTATAAATAACTGAGTTTTTCTTACTGTACTAGAGAATTGTAAAAAAAAAAAAAATTAAGCAAAGATTTTCAGTTAAAAGGACTAAAGTGCTGTCTCTATGGAACTTGAAGATTTTTGGTCATTTTGCTGTCTTCATGTAATTAAATATAAGCCAGATGTATATATAGCAATGTGAAATGAAGGCTTTGAGTTTTACTTTTGGAAATAGCTTCAGAATGAAAATTTTGTAACATGTTTTGTTCTCTGAAAACTGTGCTCTCTGACTCACAGATTCAAGTATGTCATATGTTTGTTCCCATAAAAATAAAATTATTTTATTGTTTGATCTCTTATGATAGCTCAAAAATTCTCTATGAGATACATGAATAAGGAACAGCATCTGCCTAGTATATAGTAGTTTTTCATAAATTAAAACTGCTATTTAATTAGTCATATCTGAAAATTCTGAATTGCAATAACCTGAAAACAAGCATGGAAAAACAATGACTTGGGATACAAGAGTGTTATCATTTCAAAAGGCATTTCTGCTAAAAGCACCTTTTCATGTTTAACACAATGTCTGCGACAGTATAAGACTTAGACAATCACAAAGATCACTATTTTCCAATACCCTTTAGGAGGAAACATATATAGGAATCTGATAAAAATCAAATAGGTTCTTCCTTCTTTCCCTTTCTTTTCTTACACTATTTGCTGTCATCATTTACTCTGTCTTTTATTTTGTGCTTCAGAGTAGTTGGTGATATTTTCATGTTACTTACAAATATCCCCATTAAGATCCACAGGGATATCTGTACATATAAAGCAGAGTTGCATCATTGTTGAAATAATTATTTCAAATGACTCAATAACAAGTCAAATATATATCTAATTTGAAATTTAACATTCAAAAAGGCTTGTTATGATGGCTTAAGTTTCTTGGAAAAAATAAATATTAGAAAATCCCAGATAGTTTAATGTAAGAAAATTATCCTGTGCAGCATCACAGACCCTTTTTTTTTCACTCTTACGAGAGTTCTATAAACCATAATCCTACTCCATGCTTTACTGCATATGCACAAGAAAGGTATAAATAAATATAAACATCTACATGGACATAAACCCACTCACAAATATAAGCATGCATATACTCCATAATACAGAATATTGAATGTTTATGGGGGGAAAATATATAGAATATGTCATTGAGTATACATGATCTTGAACGCAAGGTTTCACCATTTAAAGCCTCAGTTTCTACCTCATTCATTCAAAAAATGTTTTTAGAATAAAATTGTACATTCGTGGAAGATTTTACTGACTAATTTAACAATGATGAATTTCCCACATCATGTTGTCAAGAGCCCCACCCATTCTATTATCTTAACCTCTCTTTTATACTGAGACAGATTAGAGCTAAAAATAGTCACAAATCTGGCAATTCCAGTTGATAAGAGAAAGAAAAAATACAGTTTTAGAAAAGAAAAAGGGCATGCAATTATAGATTTAGATATTTGAGGACATAAAGAATATGCATAAATATATACTAATGTCATTGAAAATCTCAGTCAAAAGAAACCTTTTTTAAAGGAAATACATATTTGTAAAATTGAGGAATAAATGCTTAAATGTTCGTTTTTTGTTAGACATTCCTGATTCTGCTTTCTCATAACTCACAGTCACACTCTAAGGAAACCTTTTCTCTGTCTTCAAAGTATACTCAAAATATGACCAGTTCTCTCAAGTTCCATTGTAACATCTCAGATCCAAGCCATCATCTTATCTAGCCTGGAATTTTGCATCAGAGACTCCCAATGGTCTCTTGACTACACCTTTTCTCTACTTCAGTCCATTCTCAACACAGTAGCCAGAATAATCTTTTCAAAACCTGTCAGTCAACAAAGAGTGAGAAGAGTCAGATTAGTCCATCTCTCTTAAGCAAAAGGAAACTAGCAATTTACAGATTCAATGCAATACCAATCAAGATACCGAAGACCTTCTTCTCAGATCTGGAAAAAATGGTGCTGAAATTTATATGGAGGCACAAGAGACCTCGAATAGCTAAAGCAATCTTGTACAACAAAAACAAAGCCGGAGGCATCACAATACCAGATTTCAGGACATACTACAGGGCAGTTGTAATTAAAACAGCATGGTACTGGTACAGAAACAGATGGATAGACCAATGGAACAGAATTGAAACACCAGAAATCAACCCAAACATCTACAGCCAACTTATATTTGATCAAGGATCTAAAACTAATTCCTGGAGCAAGGACGGTCTATTCAATAAATGGTGCTGGGAAAATTGGATTTCCACGTGCAGAATCATGAAGCAAGACCCCTACCTTACACCTTACACAAAAATCCACTCAACATGGATTAAAGACCTAAATCTACGACCTGACACCATCAAGTTACTAGAGAACATTGGAGAAACCCTTCAAGATATTGGCACAGGCAAAGAATTTCTGGAAAAGACCCGGGAGGCACAGGCAGTCAAAGCCAAAATCAACTATTGGGATTGCATCAAATTGAGAAGTTTCTGTACTGCAAAAGAAACAGTCAGGAGAGTGAAGAGACAACCAACAGAATGGGAAAAAATATTTGCAAACTATGCAACAGATAAAGGGTTAATAACCAGAATCTACAAAGAGATCAAGAAACTCCACAAAAACAAAACCAACAACCCACTTAAGAGATGGGCCAAGGACCTCAATAGACATTTTTCAAAAGAGGAAATCCAAATGGCCAACAGGCACATGAAAAAATGTTCAAGGTCATTGGCAATCAGGGAAATGCAAATCAAAACCACAATGAGGTTTCACCTCACCCCGGTTAGAATGGCTCACATGCAGAAATCTACCAACAACAGATGCTGGCGAGGATGTGGGGAAAAAGGGACACTAACCCACTGTTGGTGGGAATGCAAACTGGTCAAGCCACTATGTAAGTCAGTCTGGAGATTCCTCAGAAACCTGAAGATAACCCTACCGTTCGACCCAGCCATCCCACTCCTTGGAATTTACCCAAAGGAATTTAAATTGGCAAACAAAAAAGAGGTCTGCACCCTAATGTTTATTGCAGCTCAATTCACAATAGCTAAGACCTGGAACCAACCTAAATGCCCATCAACGATAGACTGGATAAAGAAATTATGGGATATGTACTCTTTAGAATACTATACCGCAGTAAGAAACAACGAAATCCAGTCATTTGCAACAAAATGGAGGAATCTGGAACACATCATGCTGAGTGAAGTAAGCCAGTCCCAAAGGGACAAATACCATATGTTCTCCCTGATTGGTGACGACTGACTGAACACCAAGAGGGAAACCTGTTGGAGTGAGGTGGACACTATGGGAAATGGTGGCTTGATCAGCATGGCCCTGAAGGTTAATGAACAATTTAATACATTATCCCTCTTAGTAGTTTTTTTATCTGTTCTACTTAATATGACTGGTTTAGATCTGTAATTGATGCACAGTTATTCTTAAGTGTTGAAAATTAACTGAAATGTGATCCCTGTTGAACATGGTCGTGGGAATGGGAGAGGGAAGAGATGTATAATTTGGGACATGCTCAGGCTGACTTGCCCCAAGTGGTGGAGTTGGAAGCATACCAGGGGATTCCAATTCAATCCCATCGAGGTGGCATGTACCAATGCCATCTCACTGTTCTAGGTGATCAGTTTCAGTTCACAGTTGGTCATGGTGAAGGGACTGGGAGTCTAAGGGAGCACATAGACAAGTCTAGTACCTCCTAATGCTAACTGATGGAGTAAATAAAGGGGAGAGTGATCCAACATGGGAAGTGAGATACTCAGCAGACTCATAGAATGGCAGATGTCCTAAATAGCACTCTGGCCTCAGAATCAGCCCTAAAGGCATTCAGAGCTGGCTGAAGAGCTCATGAGAGTATTTCAGGCATGGAAAGCCAAGACACTCTGGCAAAAGATCTCTGCGAGTGAGATCCCAGTGGAAAGAACAGGTCATCAAAGAAGGAGGTACCTTTCTCTGAAGGGAGGAGAGAACCTCCACTTTGACTATGACCTTGTCTTGTCTAAACAAGATAAGAGTCGGAGAACTCAGAGGGCTTCCATAGCCTTGGAAACTCATGACTGGAGCATAGGGAGATTACTGATGCCATAGACAGGAGTGTCAATTGGTAAAGTCAACAACAGGAGTCACTGTGCACTTACTCCTCATGTAGGATCTCTATCCTTAATGTGCTGTGCATTGAGATTTAATGCTATAACGAGTACTCAAACAATATATTTCACTTTGTGTTTCTATGGGGGTGCAAACTGTTGAAATCTTTACTTAATGCATACTAAACTGATCTTCTGTAAAAAAAAAAAAAAAAAAGAAAAAAAGAAATTATCAATTCCCAACTTGACTCTCACTGGGATTAAACATGACAATAGGTCTGCTCTGATTTCATCATCATTTAAAAAAAAAATCATCTATTATTTTTCACTTTATGTTTCTGTGTGGGAGCAAACTGTTGAAATCCATACTTAATGTATACTAAGCTGATCTTCTGTATATTAAGATAATCGAAAATGAATCTTGATGTGAATGGAAGGGGAGAGGTAGTGGGAAAGGGGAGGGTTGTGGGTGGGAGGGACGGTATGGGGGGGAAGCCATTGTAATCCATAAGTCGTACTTTGGAAAATTATATACATTAAATAAAAGTTTAAAAAAAAAATATGAAACAAGGGTTTCCAAGTATTGGACAACAGAGAGTTACATGAATGAGTTTGCTGACAGAAGGACAGAAAACAAAGTAAGGATTATCTCACCAGCTTCCTTCCTGGAAGCAATCTCTCAGTCACATCTCAGAAAGGGAACTTATTCAAAAGCTAATGTCCTGCTCAACTAAGATGCAAATAAGAAAATTTGAAAGAGGTGAAAATTTGTAAGACATAATATTGGAGAATAGGAAGCCATACAAAGAGAATGAAAGCTCTGGAAATATGCAAAGGGTATTTGGCAGAGTTCCAATCTCTGTATGCAAGACTAGAAATTGCCTGTGGTATTACAAGGAACCATAAAGGAGCAGGCAATGCAATTACTAATGTCCACACAAATCTATAAATAGGTCATGTTCCAACAAATTGGAGAAGGTATAATAATATATGGGTCATAAGGCTGAATTCTTAGAATGCTATCATTAGTGAGCTAGAGTAGCTCTAGTCTAACAATTGCTATCAACTACATGTAACCGAGATAAAATCAAGCCTCAAAAGGACCTAATTAATTCCAAACAACTAAACTGCAAGCTGGAACACAATCTACCGCTATTTCTAAAATAAACCGAGGTCTAGGTTTGAAAATGGTACAACTTTCATGGTTTGTAAAGAAGCAGGAAAATATAATCTAACACTCATAGCAAGGAGAAAAAATGTCAATCAACAGAAACAAGTTCATAAATAACAGAAATGAAAGAAATTGTAGCAATTAATATTAAAGTAATTATTTTATATATATTTTCATGACTAGCATTTTTCCAATAGCTTTTCAAGAGTCCTCTTCAACAGCAATTACAAATTTTTTTGCACCAAAGTAATCATATCTTTTGATTAATTTTTCCATGAACTTTCTGAAATGTATGTATGTGTGTTTCATGTGTTCAAGAATGGAGACAAAATTATGAGCACAATGAGGAAAGAAATAGAAGAAATAAAGCACTACATGAAGTATTTACAGACTAAAAAATGGAAATACCTGCAATGAAAAATATACTGGATATATTATATCCAGTTATACTATATTAATATAATATACATATATAATATATATATTATATATAAGCAACATAGACTCTTCAGAAGAAAACACAAGACCTTGGAGATACGGAAACAAAAAGTGTCCAATTTCAGGGCGAACATTTAGTCAAGCAGATAAACTGACAATTGAAGTACCCACATCCCATATTAAAATAAGTGGGTTCTTTTTGTGACTGTAGCTCCTGATTCTAACATCTTACCACTGTAGATCCTAGGAGGTAGTTGGGGATGCATCAACTGATTGGTTCACTACCATCCACATGGAAGACTCAGAATGATTTCCCAATACCAAGCTTCATTTTGAATCAGCTCTGGCAACTGTGGTATTTCGAGAGTGAACCAGTAGATGGAAGTACATAAGAGTGCTCTCGCTCTCTCTCCCCCTCTCTCCCTCCCATTTTCTCTCCCTTTTTCTCTGTGTGTCTGTCTTTCAATTTTAATTAAAAAGTTCCAAATTAAAGCACAAAGAGGAAATAAAAGAATGAAAGATGAATATCAGTAGAGCATCAGAGAAATGTGGGACAGTATCATATTGTAGGAAGGGTGGGAATTTTCCAAATGTGAGCAAAGATATAAATTCACAAATTTAAGAAATTTGTTTCAAAGAAATATGTCCCAATGAAAATGAATCTAGGGAGGGCCATGCTAAAGTATATAACAAATTGCTGAAAATCAGTGATTCAGAGAAATCTTCAAATCTAGCCAGAGTTAACTGACTGTTTGCATACAGAGGAACACACATAAGAATGACAGCATAGTTCTCATCAGCCCTCACCCTGACTGTTGATGAGCAACTTAATATGTTACCCCTCTTAGTATTTTTTTTGTTTGTTCTACTTAATACTTTTGGTTGAATACTGTAATCAATACACAATTCTTCTTAAGTGCTGAAACTTAACTGAAAAGTGATCGCTGTTAAATATAAGAGTGGGAATAAGAGAGGGAAGAAATGTGCAATTCAGGACATGCTCAAGCTGACTTGCCTCAAACGGTAGAGTTAGAAACATACCAGGGGATTCCAATTCAATCCCATCAAGGTGGCATGTACCAATGCCATCTCACTAGTCCCAGTGATCAATTTCTGTTCACAATTGATCATAATGATAGGACTAAGAACCAAAGGGATCACATAAACAAGAATAGTGTCTGCAAATACTAGCTGATAGAAAATAAAAAAGGGAGAGAACGATTCAACATGGGAAGTGAGATACACAGCAGACCCATAGAATGGCAGATGTCCTAAACAGCACTCTGGCCTCAGAATCAGCCCTTAAGGCATGTGGATCCGGCTGAAAAGCCCATGAGAGTATTTCAGGCATGGAAAGCCAAGGCACTCTGGGGAAAAAAAAGGAAGAATTCTTTATCCAAACCTGGCAACAATCACATAAAACTTAAATGATGCATATTATGCAATTTAGCATCAGACTTTGTTATATTGATGATAAAGCAAGAATCAAATCCAAGTTGCACACAAGAAACATTAAATATAAAGGCATTAATAAAGGCGAATGTGTGGAAATGCATATTTCCTATAAATACTATTATAATTGTAGAGGGGCTGGCATTGTGGAATACCAAATTAAACCTCTGCCTGCAGTGCTGGCAACCCATATGGGTGCCCATTCTAGTCCAGACTGCTTCACTTCTAATCCAGCTCCCTGATCGTGTGCCAGGGAAGATATCAGAGGATGGCCCAAGTGCTTGGGCCCCTGCTACCCACATGGGAGACCTAGAAGAGGCTCCTGGATCTTAGCTTCAGTCTGGTCCAGCCCTGGCTATTGTGGCCATTTGGGGAGTGAACCAACAGATGGAAGATCCTTCTCTATGTAACTCTGCCTTTCAAATAAATAAATACAGTTTAAAAAACTGTAGAATTTACATTACTATCATATAAAACACATATAGGAACAAGATACAACTAGGACACGGAAGGTCATTTCAACTGATTTAGGGGTCAATAAATGAACCAAAAACTGGTAGAAGTGAAAGGATAAATACGTAAATCAAAAATGAGATCTGGCAACTTCAACTTCACTGTAAGTTTCTAAGAGGAGAAGTAAAGGAAAAACACAGTAAGCTGATAGAATAAACTCGCACAACCCCAATTCTTTCCTCACTGCTCAGTGGTGGTTATGTAAGCAAGCTGCCTAGAGATTGCAGTAGCTGTGAAAAGCACCAGCCGTGTACTTGTTGGAGGAGGCAGACTGAATTTGGAGCTCCACAAAAGGACCTCATCTCTGAGCATTGCCAGTGTTTCTCTTATCTCACAGATCTCTGGAAAGCTCCATTTATAGGGTGTTGTTACTTGAACTGAACTGCCAAAATTTGCCAATTTCCCAAAAGACCCCATGTGATCTGCCCTGCCTACTGCTCCTGTCTTCTTTTCCTCACTTGTATGATCTATTGCTTCTCTAGCTCTTCCTCATCATGTCAGTCACGTCGGTCTTCTCGGTCTTCTTACCATCTTTAAAACATGTGTGGGATTGCTCTTTACTCAGACCCTTAACAGTTCTTTCCGTCAGCCAGAAAATATCCTTCCTCCTTGTCCTCACTACCCTCATGCCTTTGCTCAAATATCACCTAATCAAAGAAGCCCTCTAATCATGCTCTTTAAAATCGCAATCTTTTCTCCACCCCAACACACATTACACCCCTTTCCAATTTTGTTTTTCTTCATAACAGTTATCGCTATCTAGGTGCTTGTGTCCCTCAAAAAATTAATGTTAAAATCCTAACCACTAAATTGTTCATATTAGGACATGAGGATTTTGGGGGGTTATTAAGTCTTAATAAGAGGTCCAAGAAAACTCATATCTTCCATCATGTGAAGACACAGCAAGAAGTTGACATTCTGCAACCTAGAAGCAGATTCTCATCAGAGCTCACTCCTGTTGAGCACCTTGATCTTGGACTTGCCAGCCTAGATAGCTGTACAAAAAACAAATTTTTATTTGTTATGAAACTTTATTTTAAGATATTTTTGTTATTGCAGCACAAATTGATAAGGTGCTGCTATGGTTAAATAGGATTTAGATCCCTAATCCCATGCAGGTATTAACACATCAAATTCTCATGTTAATGACTAGTGGATTAATGTTAGCGTATTAAAAGTGGGGATTTGATCTAATTATGGTGTCTGGGAGGTGAGCCAAGTGGGAAGTTTTCAGGTCACTGGGGCTTGCCCTAAGAAAGGAATTCTCATAAAAATGTTGGTTATATAAGTTGAGTATACTTCCTGTCTCTCTGTGTTCCCTGGGTTGCCACTCTCTGCAGGTGTTCAGCCATCAACTGCCAGACTAATGGGGTCTCCTGATTTTAGCACGTGGACCTCTAAATTGTAAACCAGAATAAAACTTCTTCATTCCTAAGAAGTTATTTATATGTATTTTAGTCAAAAGTAATGAAAAACTGACCAATACAGATAACACTTGACATACCATGTATTTTACTTATTATTTTGTTTTTTGCTGAATGTCTGGCTCCATAAATCAGAATTTGAGCTTTTTGCAGTAAATATTTTGTGCTTTTTTAAACAATGTATTTGAAAGGCAGAGAGAGAGAGGCAGACAGAAGTCTCCTCATTCACTGGTTCACTCTCCAAATGCCTGAGGATTTTTATTTGCATCTGCCCCGTTCTAAAATTTAGAAGAGTATATGGCACCAAGGAGATGTCAATACATATTTATTGCATGAATGAGATCAATTCTCTATTTTTAAACACTTCCTGAGCAAGCAATATAAAGTTACCTAACTAAAATAATTCATTAAAATTTACATATCTATTATATCTAATCACTAAATTGAAATATCACATACCAAAAGTCTTAAGTAATTGACATTAAAAATGTTCTTGAAAATTTCAATAATGACTTTCACAATAGCCAAATCCAATTTCAGTCTGAGTCTTATTTATGAGCCATTTTTTGTAGAGTTGGTTATTTATTTATTAAAATATTTTCTTATTTATTTATTTGAAAGGCAGGGAAACAGAGTAGGGGGAAGAGAGAGAGAGAGAGGGAGAAATCTTTCATCTGCTGGTTCACTCCCCAACTACTGCAACAGCTGGAGCTAAGCCAGATCAAAGCCAGGAGCCCGAAATTCCATCCTGGTCTCCCACATGGGTGGTAGGTGTCCAACTACTTGAGATATCACCTACTGTCTGCCCAGGTGCATTAATAGGGAGTTGCATCAAAAGTGGGGCAGTTGATACTCTACCAGCACTCTGATATGAGATGCCATTGTCATAAGCAGCAGTCCAATCCAATGTACCAAAATACTAGCCAGTCCTTAAATATTTTCTTAATTGATGTTAGGATATGTAATCCACTCTCTTAGGCTTCCTCCTACTTCATTTTTATATCCTCAGCATATTTTACTTTTATATCTTCTTATTTTCACTTTTTCTCATCTCTACTTCCACTTCCTAGGTGAGGTAACCAATCCTATGATTATAAAACCCAACATTTCATGGTAAATTCCCCAAATCCCCAAATTTTATTTCTGATACAATTAATTGTATGAAAAGAAAAAGCTTGTGCTGCTAACAATTTACGAGGTTTAAATTCAAGATGAGATGGCTTCATTAGTTGGACCTCTGTGAGGTGATCAAATGGCAATGGTGTAGCACATGCGGAGGAAGGATCATACGGTGAGAAAGGAACCAAAGAGTCTAGGACCCAACCCATACTTGTATAATTAACCCTCTAGTAGAAACTACCTTTCTGGGGGCCTGTGTTGTAGCTCAGAGGGTAAAGCTGTCACCTGCGACACAGCATCCCCTATGAACGCCCGTTCAAGTCGTGATTGTTTCACTTCCAGTCCATTACCTGCTAATAAACCTGGGAAAGCAGCAGATGACCCAAGTGCTTGGGTCCCTGCCACCCACATGGGAGAACAGGATGGAGTTCTAGGCTCCTATTTTCAGCCTGTATCAGCCCTGGCCATTGTGATTTGGGGAGTGAACCAATGGATGGAAGATCTCTTTCTCTCTCCCCCTCTCTCTCTGTCTGTAACTCTGCCTTTCAAATAAAGAAATACAACTTAAAAAAAAAAAAAAAAACAAATCTACCTTATTATAACATGCTCCCAATAACCTAAGGATCTCCCACTAGGACCCAACTCTAAACACATCATTGAATTTTTTCTACCTTATTAGTACCTCTGAAATTTGGGCTTTGAAAGGTTTTAAACATCTGTGTGAGTCCAGAAGCTATATCATATTCAAGCTATAGCACTATACAATAGTACCTCCATTTTGTCAGTTGCTCTGGCCAAAACCATGGGATTTATCCTGTCTTTTCTTTCATTTGTCATATCCCATGAACAATCAATTATCATAATCTGTTAACTTGACTCTAGAATGCTGTCTAGAGATAATTCATTATCCTGCTGTCAATCATTCCCTCCCCATGGAACTCAAAGCAAACAAACTAATCACTTAAAACATACGTGAGATTATTACCCATGACTACTTAGAACCTTAAAACTTATTCCCATTATTACAAATCGAAACGGTCTATAGGGCTCTGTTAGTTAATTTTATGTGACAGCCTGAGTGGGCAATGTGGTGCTCAGATTAAACATTTTTGAGGTGTGTCTGTGATGGTATTTATGAATGAGATTGGCATTCGAATAAGTGGACTCAGTAAACCAGATTATGCTCTGCAATACTTTAGACACACACACACACACATACACAGACACACACACACACACTCAGAGAGGGAGAGAGAGAGAGTAAGGGAGAGAGAGATCCAATTTGTTCGCCCTCTCTAGACAACCTCACACAGATTTTGGTACCAAGAGTAGATCTGTAGAACCATAGTGCTAAGGATGAGATACCTTAATTGGTTCTGGGGTTTTGGGAATTGGTTCTATAATCTGATTAGATTTCAAGATATGCATGATGCAATTTCTAGTAATAGATAGCACTAATAACTCATGATGTAAACTGCATATAGAAATGTGTAAAATATAAGTAATGTTTACTTCAAGTCATACACATATGAGAGAAACTAGATGACTCTGTATAAGAAACCTTTAGACATTTTTGGAAAATTAACCAATATAATGCTGTTGGCTGATTTTTCCTGTTGTCACTACAAAAGTGGTGAAAGAAAAAATAAACTCAAGGATTTGAATTCCCATATACAGAGTAATCTAAATGATCTCACTTCTACATACGCCCTGAGGGAAATCCTATAGCCACAGAAATCCTATATCTCCTATAGATACAGAGCTAAAATTTCTAAAAATCAAACACAGAATCTCCTCCTAAGACTGTCTTAATTACAAACAAGATGCACTTATATCTAGGTTTTCAATGTGTCTACTAAAGTGAGTGAATTGATTAGAAAGAATAAGATCTGGAAGTTGCGGTGGGGGTATATGGGAAGACACTGATGAAGATGGGGACGCTGAGCCTTGAAATTCTGATTGGTTTTCAATTCCAGTAAGAGGGAGGAGGCAAGCCTCTGCTCCACTGGAAGTTGCATTCCCAGTCTCAACAGAATTGGCTTCCCTGACACCAGTGGAAATTCTCTTTTCACTTCCAGAAGTAACGGCAGCACCTCTACCACCAATGATATCAGCCTTTCCCTTTCTGTATGAAGAGCTTAACCCTGCATTGCTGGAGAAAAGTGTAATGACTTACCCTTAGTTACCATGTAAGATCATGCTTGTTTTTCTTAGGACCCATCCTAACCACCCCTTGAAACTAGACCTATAACTAGACTCAGTCTCTGGTAGGCCCTTACCAGTGAGGCACAAAGTGTGACAGATGAGGAGGTATACTACACTCTAAAATAACTACTAAAGTTTGTTTTTTTTAATTTATCCAGGCAGAAATCAAAGGAACGTGTGTGGGAGTGGGTACTGAAGATGTGATAAAATAATGGAATGAAAATTGGTAAGCAAACTAAACATTGTTTCTTTATGAGCCTATGAGAATGTTGCTAAATATGTTTGGTAATTTGATTCAGTGTACTCAGCAAAGAAGATTGGCTTATCTAATGAGTTTAGGTATCATCCAATCCACTGAGGGCCTAAATAGAACAAAAGGCACAGGAAGGAGAGAACTTCCCTATATTTGCCTTCATTAGCACTTGAGCTGGGACATCTCTTCTAATCTTGTCCAATCCTCTGATTAGAATTCACATCATTGACTCCCCAGGTTCTCAAGTCTTCAGACCCATACTGAATTAAATCACCTGGTTTTCTGGGTGTGGATTACAGAGCATGAGGCATCTTGGCTCTGCTATCTTTATATAAACAAAGCAAATTCTTCATAGAAATTTTATTTCTCTTACTTCCCTGTTCCTTTGTATTGGTTCTGTTTCTCTGAATAACTCTCTCTAACATAAAGACACTACATATTCTGGTGCTAATCTTTCCCCAGATTTAATCTGCTATTACTCACTTCTTCATTCACTGTGGTCAAAACATTTGAGCGATGGTCACTTGGTTTAGCAGTTAAGATACCTGTGTCCCATTTTTGGAGTGCCTAATTTTGATAACCACCTCTGGCTCCTATTCCAGTTTCCTGCTGATGCAGACTCTGGGAGGCAACAGTGATGGCTCAAGTGATTGGACTCCTGCCACCCACATGAGGGACCTGGACTGAGTGAACCTTAGGCTCCCAATTTTGACCTCAACCTAGCTCTTGTTATTGCAGGCATTTAGGAAATAAATCTGCAGATGGGAGTCTCTCTCCTCCACTTTCTCTCTTGCTCTTTGCTTCTCAAATTAGTAAATAAAAACAAATTTTATCATTTTGCTGCACTTTAAATATAACAAATTCATGTCTACATTTTTGAGCTTGTATAAACTTCTTTCTGCCTGTAACACTCTTCTCTCAGGCATTCACATGACATTGTCCTATATTTTCAGATCTCTGCTTTGATGTCACCTTTGATGTCACATTCTCTGGCCTTCCATCACCAGATTATCTAATATAACTCTCCTTACCCTACTCTCTATTATTTTACTTACATTAGTCTTCTACACATCTCTTATATGATATTTAGTATTTTTAAATTTTTATTATGTCTTTTCATCTCTAGATTTTAAGTTCCATTAGTGCAGATATGTTGTCTGTTTATTCGTTTTTCTAGCTCTAAGAGCTAGAAATGTTCTTGGCACATAAACATTGATGTATGACTAAATAAATAACTTAATGAATGAGTAAATATATAAAATATAGGAAAAAGGTATACAACAATTGTATTCATCTCAGGTAGATTGAATAGTAGGTCATTTTTATTGCTCCCTTTTGCTTATCTGCATCTTGTGCTTTTTAGTTAATGAGAACTTATTGATTTTGCAATAAGAAAAATGTAATTAAAATTATTTTCCATTAAAATTTCACAGTCTATACTCCCAAGTGGGTAAAGCAGTTGAGTGCAAAGGTCAATGTTCCAGTAACCCGTTTATAAATCAATTCCTTTACACTTCTAAAGCTGTCATTTCAATAAAAGAGAGACATACTGATTGACCAACTGATAAAAGTAATGATTCTAAAAATAATAATATGTCTTAATAGAGGAGGCAAGATGGCTGAATAGCAAGAGGGAGGTCTGCTGTAGGCTTCATGAACTTAGCAGAAAAAAAATGGAGAAGATACAATCTCAGGGGGAAAGTTGTAGGGAAAACTGCAGTGGGAGGGTCTTGCAAAACAGTGGAAATGGCCTGTACCTGAGTGGCAGATGCAGGTGTGCAGCAATAAGCACAGAGCATGGCAACAAACACAACAAAGAACCCAGCAGCCTGCACTGGCTACCAAGGTGAGGTCAGGTTAGCGCCACTGTTGATACATCTGGAGGCAGAGCCTAATAGACTGTACTGTGTTTGAGTCTGGTCTGGAACCCTCAGGGGAACTGGGCGACTGCTAATCCATAGTGGGGGTGAGGGGTGGGGGGAAGCTGTCTCTCTCTCTCTGTCCTTCTTCCCCCTACCACACCAGCACCCTGTGGTTAGCTGTGAGAAGGTGGGTGCCATTTCTGATATAAACAGTACCAGCTGCTCCAGCTCTTCTGTGCACATAGCAGCTGGAGGGGACTGTTGGCAGGAGCAACCATAGTAATTTAGGACAACTGGTGGGGTCTGCCCTACCTAGTGATAGGAACAACAACAGCTCTGCTGTGTACACCCAGCAATGGGTGGGGAGTGAGAGCCAGCCCCACAGAAGGGAAGTTCCACCTGCAGTGAATCTTGCACCTGTCCAGCACAATTGTGAAAAGAGTAGGGCTGCAGTCGGTGGGTATTGTGCGTGCTTGTGATACAAGGATTTTACCAGGGGTAAAAATCTGCATTCTCCACTGACCTGTCTGGCTGGGGGAACCAAAATTGATCTGACTAGGTAAAACACAGATGAGCAGTGGCTTCGGAAATCCCTCAGTCTCTTTTTAGACAAGACAGTCTAGTGAGGCAGAGTGGACTCTCTTGCACCCTTTAACAATGTGAGACCTGAATGCCGAGACTGTAAAGACACTGGGACTGCATGAGAGGGGCAGGGTTTAGCTGGAGTTATGGGCAAGCTCTGGGTACAGAGTCACACTCTTGGAATAGCTTGGTTGCCAGGGCAGCTCACTGCAGCTGGAACCGTGCTCACAGGGAGAACTGAACAGATTATTTGTGCAGATGAGTGTTGAACATACTGGGTACTAACACTCACGCACTGCTCAGCTTGAAGAAGAGGATGTTATGTAATGGTCACACCAACAGTTGTGACCAGCCCAGCTTCTGTTAATAAGAGGAGAGCTTGCTGAGTGAAATAAGCCAGTCCCAAAGGGACAAATACCATATGTTCTCCCTGATCGGTGACGACTGACTGAACACCAAGAGGGAAACCTGTTGGAGTGAGGTGGACACTATGGGAAACGGTGGCTTGATCAGCATAGCCCTGACTGTTAATGAACAACTTAATACATTATCCCTCTTAGTAGTTTTTTTATCTGTTCTACTTAATATGACTGGTTTAGATCTGTAATTGATGCACAGTTATTCTTAAGTGTTGAAAATTAACTGAAATGTGATCCCTGTTGAACATGGTCGTGGGAATGGGAGAGGGAAGAGATGTATAATTTGGGACATGCTCAGGCTGACTTGCCCCAAGTGGTGGAGTTGGAAGCATACCAGGGGATTCCAATTCAATCCCATCGAGGTGGCATGTACCAATGCCATCTCACTGTTCTAGGTGATCAGTTTCAGTTCACAGTTGGTCATGGTGGAGGGACTGGGAGTCAAAGGGAGCACATAGACAAGCCTAGTATCTGCTAACGCTAACCGATGGAGTAAATAAAGGGGAGAGTGATCCAACATGGGAAGTGAGATACTCAGCAGACTCATAGAATGGCAGATGTCCTAAATAGCACTCTGGCCTCAGAATCAGCCCTAAAGGCATTCAGAGCTGGCTGAAAAGCTCATGAGAGTATTTCAGGCATGGAAAGCCAAGACACTCTGGCAAAAGATCTCTGCGAGTGAGATCCCAGTGGAAAGAACAGGTCTTCAAAGAAGGAGGTACCTTTCTTTGAAGGGAGGAGAGAACCTCCACTTTGACTATGACCTTGTCTAAACAAGATAAGAGTCGGAGAACTCAGAGGGCTTCCATAGCCTTGGAAACTCATGACTGGAGCATAGGGAGATTACTGATGCCATAGACAGGAGTGTCAATTGGTAAAGTCAACAACAGGAGTCACTGTGCACTTACTCCTCATGTAGGATCTCTGTCCTTAGCGTGCTGTACATTGAGACTTAATGCTATAACGAGTACTCAAACAATATATTTCACTTTGTGTTTCTATGGGGGTGCAAACTGTTGAAATCCTTACTTAATGTATACTAAACTGATCCTCTGTAAAAAAAAAAAAAAAAAAAAAAAAAAAAAAAAAAAAGAAAGAAATTATCAATTCCCAACTTGACTCTCACTGGGATTAAACATGACAATAGGTCTGCTCTGATTTCATCATCATTTAAAAAAAATCATCTATTATTTTTCACTTTATGTTTCTGTGTGGGAGCAAACTGTTGAAATCCATACTTGATGTATACTAAGCTGATCTTCTGTACATTAAGATAATCAAAAATGAATCTTGATGTGAATGGAAGGGGAGAGGGAGTGGGAAAGGGGAGGGTTGTGGGTGGGAGGGACAGTATCGGGGGGAAGCCATTGTAATCCATAAGTCGTACTTTGGAAATTTATATGCATTAAATAAAAGTTTAAAAAAAAAAAAAACTAACCCTAAAAAAAAAAGCTAAAAAAAAAAATAAGAGGAGAGCTACCACCCCCAACTTGGAAGCTACCCTGGATACTTGTTCCACCAAGGAGCACTGAAAAGAGTCCCGTGGACACACCCACCATATACCTCTCCATATTTACTGAAAGAACAGACATTCCACTAAGCCATAGAGGCACAGCTCAAAGACAAAAGCCATCAGAGGAGAAACAATAAACAACATTTAACTCCACAAATGCCTAAAACTAAAGGAAGAAATTCAAGAAACAAGAATAAGGAAGACACCATGACTCCCCCACAAAGGAACACAACAACATCTCAATATTAGAATGTGAAGATGAAGTGATTGATGAAATGTCAGAAATGGAATTTAAAATTAATCATAGGATTACACAAAAGCAATCAGAAGAAAATCTATGAACTAAATAAAACCATATGTGACATGAAAGAAAATTTTCCCATGAAATTGAGACTTTGAAGAGAAATCAAAATGAAATATTTGAAATGGAGCACACAATAGATGAGTTAAAAAGTGCAGTGGAAAGCCTTAACATCAGACTCAGTGAGGCAGAAGAAAAAATATGAAAATTAGATCAATATTTGGGAATCCTAAAGTCAGATCAAAAAACACAAGAAGAAAATAGAAAGTTTAAACCAGAGGTGGAGACTTATGGGATATCATCAAATGACTAAATATATGGGTCTTAGGAGTTCCTGAAGGTATGGAAAAAGAGAATGGACTAGAAAACCTATTTAGTGAAAAATTTCCCCAATTTGGAGAAAGAAAGGGATGCCCAAGAAGAGAAAGCACATAGAACTCTTCACAGACATGACCAGAAAAAAATCTTCACCATGACGCACTGTAGTCAAACTCTCTGCAATAAAACATTAAGAGGAGATTCTAAAATGTGTGCAAGAGAAATGCCAGATTATGTTCAGAGAATCTCCCATTAGACGCACAGTTGACTTCTCATCAGAAATCCTACAGACTAGAAGGGAATGATGAGATATAGTCCAAGTCTTAAAAGAAATAAAAAAAATTCTCAATCCAGAGTACTGTACCCTGAAAAACTCTCATTTATGAATGAAGGTGAAATAAAGACCTTCCATAACAAACAGAAATTGAAAGAATTTGTCATCACTCAACCAACCTTAAAAAAGATGCTTAAGGAAGTGCTACACACAGAAACACAGAAAGATAGCCATGAATTTGAAAGAATGAAAAGGCAGAAAAACTCCAAGTGGAAGTACAAAAGAAATCTGAAGTAAAAAATAGAAATATTTATGGAAAAACGGCAGCAACAAGTTGCTACTTATCAATAGTAATCTTGAATGTAAATGGCATCAAGACACAGGCTGGTTGAATGGATTGAAGAACAAAACCCATCTATATGTTGCCTACAAGAAAAAACATCTCATCAAGAAAATACACACAGACTAAAAGTGAAAACATGGAAAAAGATATTCTGTGCTAACAGAAACCAAAAAAGAGCTGATGTTGCCATCCTAATATCAGACAAAATAGACATAAACATAAACATTCACAAATCAATACATCACGTTAACAAACTGAAGAACAAAAACATGGTTATCGCAATAGATGTAGAGAAAGCATTTGATAAACTACAACATCATTTCCCGATGAAACCCTTAAGCAAATAGGGTGTAGAAGGAACAGACCTCAACACAATCAAGGAAATCTATGACAAACTCATGTCCACCATCCTATTGAATGGGGGCAAGCTGGAAGTATTCCTGCTAATATACAGAATAAGACAAGAATGCCCACTCTCACCATTGCTATTTAATATAATACTGGAAGTTGTAGCCAGAGCCATTAGGCAAGAAAAATACATCAAAGAGATACAAATTGGAAAGGAGGGAATCAAACTACCCCTGAGCCATTAGGCAAGAAAAATACATCAAAGAGATACAAATTGGAAAGGAGGGAATCAAACTACCCCTATTTGCAAATGATTTGATCCTTTATATAGGGGATCCAAAAAGAAAAAAAAAAAAACTCCGCTGAGAGACTAGTGAAACTCATAAAAGAGTTTGGTAAAGTTGCAGGATATAAAATTAACACACAAAAATCAATAGTCATTGCATACACAGATAAGGTCTTGGCTGAGAAAGAACTTTTCACATCAGTCCCATTCACAATAGCTCCAAAATGAATCAAATACCTTTAAATAAATTTAACCAAGAGTGTCAAAGATCCCTACAAAGAAATTTACAAAATACTAAAGAAAGAAATAGAAGAGGACATTTAAAAATGGAAAAAAATATTCCATGTTCATGGATTGGAAGAATCAACATCATCAAAATGTCCATAATACCAAAGCAATTTACAGACTGACTCGAAGGGATCCCAATCAAAATACCAAAGACATTCTTTGCAGATCTAGAAATAATGATGCTAGAATTCATATAGAACCATAAGAGACCCTGAATAACTAAAGCAATCTTATCCAACAAAAACAAAGCCAGAGGCATCACAATATCTGATTTCAAGACATAATATAAGGCAGTTATAAACAAAACAGCCTCGTACAGGCACGAAAACAGACTTGTAGATCAATGGAGCAGAATAGAAATTTCAGAAAGTAATCCATGCATCTACAACCAACTTATCTATAACAAAAGAGCTCAAATTGATTTCTGGAGGAACAATGGTCTCTTTTGCTCAAATGCAGCCGGTGCTTGTGGCACAGTGGGTTAAAGCCCTGGACTGAGGTACCGACATCACATATGGGTGCTGGTTCTAGTCCTGGCTGCTCCTCTCCTGATCCAGCTCTCTGCTATGGCCTGGGATAGCACTAGAGAATGGCTCAATTTCTTGGGCCCCTGCACCCAAATGGGAGACCTGGAAGAAGCTCATGGCTCCTGGCTTCGGATTGGCGTAGCTCCTGCTGTTGCAGCCATCTGGGAAGTGAACCATCAGATGGAAGACCTCTCTCTCTGTCTCTACCTCTCTCTGTGACCCTGTCTTTCAAATAAATAAAAATAAATCTTTAAAAAAATGGTGCTGTTAAAGTGGATATCCATGTGCAGAAGTATGAAACTAGATCCCTACATTAAAGCTTACACCAAAATCCACTCAAGTGGATAAAACACTTAAATCTATGACCCCATACCATGAAATCATTAGATAACATTGGGGAAACTTTCAAGACACTGGCATAGGCAAAGACTTCTTGGAAAGTCCCCAGAAGCACAGTCAATCAAAGCTAACATTGACAAGTGGGATTACATCAAACTGAGAAGCTTCTGCACTGCAAAAGAAACAATCAGCAAAGTGAAGAGGCAACCAGCAGAATGGGAGAAAATATTCGCAAACTAAACAACTGTTAAAGGGTTAACATCTAGAATCTATAAACAGCTCAAGAAACTCAAAAGCAACAAAATAATTAATCCAGTTAAGAAATGGGCAAAGAGCTTGAACAGGCATTTTTCAAGAGAGGAAATTCAAATGGCCAATAGACACTTGCGATAATGTTCAGGATCACTAGCCATCAGGGAAATTCGATTCAAAACCACAATGAGGTTTCACCTCACTCCAATTAGAATGGCCCACATACAGAAATCAACAAATTGGAAAGAATGCTGGCAAGAATGTGGGGAAAACAGTATCCTGGTACAATGTTGGTGGAAATTTATACTGGCACAATCACTGTGGAAGACAGTATGGAGATACCTCAGAAATCTGAATATAGACCTATCATATAATCCCTCCATCCCATTCCTGGGAATTTACCGAAACTAATCAAAAACAGCATATGAAAGAGTTATCTGTACCCCTGTGTTCATTGCAGCACAATTCACAACAGCTAAGGTATGGAATAAACCCAAATGTCCATCATCTGATGACTGGATAAAGAAATGATGGTATATATACACTATGGAATACTATTCAGCTATAAAAAAAAACATGAAACTCTGTCTTTTGCAACAAGATGGTCACAACTTGCAACCATTATACTTAGTGAAATAAGCCAGTTCCCAAAAGACAGATAACATATGTTATTCCAGAACTCACTAATAGAGTACATGAAATATAATGTATCAGAGTGAAATAGACATCTTGAGAAACAATGATTATTTATAGCCTTTGTCTCTGTCATTGAGGAACAGGATTTTTGTTGTTGTTGCTTTGTTTTGTTTTGTTTATACTATTTGTTGAACTCCTTTACATAGGGCAAGATTAACTATACAATCATTAAGTTTACTGAAAGAAGATCCATGTACAAAATAAAAGTGAAAATATGAGAGGGAGGGGCAAGAAGGGTTAGAGCATGGGAAGGAGGGTAGGTAAGGGGAGAATAGCTACTATGTTCCTAAAGTGGTATAAAGGAAATCTATGAAATTTGTATAGCTTAAATAATATATATATATATATAAATCATATGTCTAAATTGTTTAAGTATCATGCAGATGTCAACAATAACTAAAATGGAAGGGAATGGAATTGATATATGAACATGAATAAAGCCAACTTGCTTATGAATAATATTTTTAATGTGAAGAATTCTTCAGCAATATCTTGCAAAATATTTAATGACAGATTGCATCATGGAGTTTTGATGAATAGGATATATATAATCTATAATAAGAAAATAACAGGTAGAAAATTTTAGTAAGAGAATGCTTGCTTGTTTTCAACTGATGTACAATGTTTTCCCTTTGTTATTTAGTAGACTTTCAAGCATTTGTGCCATGATAACATTATGATTCATGCTTTCTTCAGCCCATTTTAATGTAACTATCATTGTTATTATTGATCATTTTCTATGTAGAAAACATTCTGTTCAGTGCTATGGAGCAAAGTAAGACAAATAAATATTTTCAGATATACACACATTTGTAAAGAAAGCAGCCATCTACACAATTAAGCATCAAACAAGACAGCATTCTGTTATATTAAAGGGATGATGGTTTTGGAGTATAAAAAAGATAAATTTCAGGAGAATGTTTAGTGAAAATTGCCTGGTGATATTTACAGGATGGGGATTTGAATTTGATCTGAAGGATAAATAGGCTGTCACAGATAAGAAAGAGCCAGGGTTTGAGAAGAACATTCCAGACAAAATGAATGGATTGCACAAGATTAAGAATCGGGAGAGTTTAGTAATGGGAAACAGAATGGAATGAATAAAATAGGTCTCATTGCGGGATTAGAGTGAGAGATAAACAGAAAAAAGTACTTTGGGCAAATGTTATCCTGGTAAATTAACACCCAGCTTCCCAGAAAGCCTTCATTTGTAAGCTTTGCCAATTTCTGTGGTATGAACATTCTTGTCACAGCCAAGATCAAGCTACTAACATATGTCACTAAACATGGAATTAGGAATAGATGCTCATAATGGGCTCTTGCAAACTGGTGTGAAACAACTCCCATATGTCCTTCATGTGGGGCTAAATTATACAGATATTTATAGAAGGGCGTTCAACCAGAGAATAGTATAATCAAGTATATTTTGGAATTACGATTGACAGCAACTTTCTTCAAGAACTGGAGAGACATGTCTTAGATTGGAAAACCAAATACAACAACACACTCTTTTCAAAGTCCTGTTGAGAGACAATAAAGTACTGATAAAAGTAATGATTCAAAGACACAAAGAAAAAATATGCATGCCAGAAAATTTAGATGACTGAATATGGTGGTGAGGAGGAGAGAAGAGTTGAAAACAGTTACTAGGTTTCTAGTTTAAGTGCCTTTGTAGATGGCATTGCCGTTAAACATTACAAGAGACAGAAGAGGAATAAATGTTGTCTAGGGATGGTTATAAAGAAAACGTGAGGAGGAGAATATAAATTTCATGTGCTAGATTTGATAATTGTTAAGTTCAATTAAAATATTGCTGAACAAATTCATTTAAAAGCTTGAAATTATGATCATTGTGCCAAACTGTTATTGTCATATTGAATAACTACACAATATTCAATGTACATGTGTTATAATTTACTTACCCATTTCAGTTGTATTCAACTTTTTATGGTTAAAAAGAAAACTACAAAATATATTCAAATATAGAGCACTTCCTTTTAATTTTGGATTAGTACTTTAGTTTATATTTCTAATAATAGAACAATGTCAAAGGACATGTTTATTTTGTAGCTTAATTTATATTGCCAATTTTCAAAAGAGCTGTATAAATTTGTACTACCACTGATAAAATTATACAAACTTCATTATATTTTTGCCAATACTAGATATGATCATTGCTTATACACAAATAGCAAATATAAAATAGATCCTCAATTAAATTTTCAATTCATCTGCCAACAAGGAGAATGCTGATTCTAATCATTATGCTTATTTGTAACAATGCATTTCTGAATTGTTTTGTTGAGTCTTAAAATGTCATGCTTTTATTCACAATTAAGATATCACTTTCTCACTATTACAAACTTATCATTAGGTATGTCTTCTTTGTAACACTGCTACCTCAAATTATCCTTTTTAATTATTTGCTTATTTATTTTCACTTATCACTTCCAGAATGTAAGCTTCAGTATGAGCAGGAACTTTGCTCTTCTTTTTCTACCTTGTTGTTTCCATTTTTGGGAACAATTCCTGGAAACATGGTAGGCATTCAATACTAAGAAAATGATGAAACAGCAGTCTACGTTACGCATCTAAGACCTCAATTTTATCAGCTAATTGCCATGAGAATTCTACTTTGGGATGAAATAGTTAATGATTTCTTTTAAAATCACATTACTCTTAATGAAGTTTTTTACAAATTCAGAAAAGTGAAATCAATACATCTATATTTTGTACAGTCTCATTTCTTATTCTTAATAGCTATATTAATGCTAGTGAGTATATATTAATTAAAATTGTAGGTTTCAAGGACATGTATGTGACATCTCTTATCAATCTCTGTGTCTTCTCAAATACCTTGGGGAGTATCACAGATACATTCAAGATTTAAAAATTATTAATTATAACAGCAGTGCTGATTATTCGGCTGTTACAAAGGAAGTGTATTAGTTCTGGGTAGATTTACTTTTTATTTTGACAGAAATATGGGTGGCAGCTGTTACAGCAGTTTACTACACTGCTTGCGATACTCACATACCATGTCAGTCTCTGGTTTGGGCCCTAGCTGCCCCACTTCTGAAAAAGTGCCCTGCTAATGCTCATCCTGAAAGGCAGGGGGTGATGGCTCAAGTGCTTGGACCACTGCAATCTACACAGAAGACCCATATGGAGTCCTGGGTGCTCAGTTTTAGCCTGTCCTAACCCTGGTTTTCCTGAGAACCTAGGATATGGAGCAGCAGATGGAGGATCTCTCTGTTGTTTCCTTTTTTCTGTCTTTCTGCTTTTGAAATAAAATGAAAATAAGTAAATGAAAATGAAAATGAATAGGGGTGATCAGTTGACCCAGCAACTGGAATAACTGCTTGGGATGCCATTATCCCATATCTAAGTGCCAGCATGAGTCCCAGTTACTCTGCTTCCAATCCACATTCCTTCTAATGCACAGCCTGTCCCTGCCACCCATATGAGAGGTTTGAAATGAATAATGAGCTCCTGCCTTTGGCCTGGCCCAACCCTAGCTATTTTGGGCATTTGGGGAGTGAACCACTAGTGGAAGATCTCTGACTCTCTGTATCTCTCTCACTGCCTTTCAAATCAAATGAAAATAAATAGATATTTCTTTGGAAAACGGAATTGGAATTAAAAATAGAAACACAATATAGTGATAGCTGCATATATAGAATTAAGGCTAATTTCTGCATCAGAACTTTATTGCTAGATATTTTAAATAAAAGCATTTCCTCCACTTGATACATTGTCATGGAATGGATACATTACAACTGGAAATAAGTATTAAAAATATATAACATTTTTGTTTTTACTGCAGGGAATCTAGCTGATTGAGAAATACCAAAATATATCTATATGCTGCTGCTCATAACATATTCATAAATATGTATGTCAATGTTTACATATATATGCATATACACATGCAAATACTCATATGCATGCATATATGCATACATATCTACAGTAATTATTTATTCATTTTCATAATTTTCAAATCTGTATCAAACATCTGCTACTTAAGTATACACTATGCTTATATATTGCAAAGATAGATCCAATAAAACAAAAACATTTGTGCAACTTTCTCATAATTGCTGTTAAAGTAGTGACTTAATAATATATTTTATAAGAATTTCCATGCAATAAAATTTTCTCTTAGAAATGATGGTCAGGGAACACTTGGTTTTTTGACTTACAGGTCAGTTACTATTTTAAAGATTCCCATTTCTACAGTATCATTACAATAAGCAAGATATATTTTCTACACTTGATTATTTGTTACAATAAACCGTTTGTAGTATAGAAAATAGGGCTTCTCCTGTAAGCCAGTCTCCCAGTGTGAGTTCAGATTAAGTTCAGATTGTGATATGATTAACTCATATTATTTGGCAAATGGGGAGCAGAGGTAGAGTTGCAGAATGCAGGCTTCCTGATTCATCGAAAATTCATCTCCTTTGTGTATATATACCAACTGGAGACTATTATGCTTAGTGAAATAAGCCAGACCCAGAAGACAAATATCATGTTTTCTCTGATATGTGGTAGTTAATATAGAATACACAGGAAAACAACACATAAGAATGAAACTGACATTTTATGATTTGATTATTGCTCATAGCCCTTGTCTATATTCCTGTAGAACCAGTGGTCTGTCTACATTTTCCTTGTTGAACATTATGGTTAGTGATGCATTAAGCTTGTGTTTTTTTTTTTAAAGTGAGTTTTTTTTTTTTAATAGATTTTCTCCTTTTCAATAATCAGATAGTAAGATCTGTATTGCTTTGGTTCCAATTTTAATTCTTTTTTTTATTTGACAGGTAGAGTTAGACAGTGAGAGAGAGAGACAGAGAGAAAGGTCTTCCTTCCGTTGGTTCACTCCCCAAATGGCCACCACAGCCGGCGCTGCGCTGATCTGAAGCCAGGAGCCAGGTGCTTTTTCCTGGTCTCCCATGCGGGTGCAGGGGCCCAGGCACTTGGGCCATCCTCCACTGCCCTCCCGGGCCACAGCAGAGAGCTGGACTGGAAGAGGAGCAGCGGGGACTAGAACCCGGCACCCATATGGGATGCTGGCGCCGCAGGTGGAGGATTAACCAAGTGAGCCATGGTGTCGGCCCCCAAATTTTAATTCTTAAAAGGCCGGCACTGTGTCCTATTGGCCTAAGCCTCTGTCTGCAGCATAGGCAACCCATACAGTTCATATCCTGGCTGCTCCTCTTCCAATCCAGATCTCTGCTATGGCCTGAGGAAGCATTGGAAGATGGCCCAGGTGCTTGGGCTCCTGCACCTATGTGGGAGATCGGGAAGAAGATCCTGGCTCCTGGATTCAGATCCTCTCAGCTCTGGCTGTTGCAGCCATTTGAGGAATAAATCAACAGATGGAAGAGCTTTCTCTCTGTCAGTAACTATACCTCTCAAATAAATAAATAAATATTTTTTAAAAAAGGTATTGACCTGAATTCAATATAGTTATTATCTCAATCTTTGCATACTTACCCCTTCTCATAGTGGGTTCTTACACCATTCTTTTTAACCATGTAGATTACTTTTAGAACTAGACTGAATGTAAAATGTTAACATACAGTGCTGGCATCCCATGTGGGTGGCAGTTTCAGACCCAGCTGCTCCACTTCTGATCCAGTCCTCTGCTATAGCCTGGGAAAACAGTAGAAGATGGCCCAACCCTTGGGCCCCTGCAACTGGCATGGGAAGAGCCAGAGGAAGTTCCTGGCTCCTGGCTTCGGATCCACCCAGCTCTGGCCCTTGCAGCCAATTGGGAGTGAACCAGCGGATGGAAGTCCCCCTTCTCTCTCTCTCTGCCTCTCCTCTCTCTGTGTTAACTCTGACTTTCAAAGTAAATAAATAAACAAAAATTTTTAGAAAATGGAATTAAGACCTTGGCATCTAAACATGTTACAGAAATCCAGGTCCTTGTGGCAACAACAAAGGCTGATATCTTGATAGATTTGAAATGCCATTTCTCAGTTCTCTTTATTCCTGATATTTGGAGGAAAAAATGATTCTCTTAGACTCAACAACAACCAATGAACTATTAGATATTAAAATAAGGGTAAAAAGATGAGAAAGGTTTAAAGGAAAGCTGTAGAATTTCTGCTAATGACATGGTTGATACTTAGGAGAAAAGATATTTGATTGATTTCTTACCCAGAGTAAATGAAAACCATGTTGATTACACATGAATGATTTTTGTGTTATATTTTAGCAGTGTATTTATATGCATTCTATTCTAGCCTGTGTGCAGTTTTTGAGGAGTTCTGTATTTTATTTTTTTGTATGCCAGCTCTTGAATTGTGCCTGGCATGCAATAATATATAGTTTCCACTCAGTATATGTTTGATCAATGAATAGATTAATTAATAGAGCAAAACAGTCAAGGAAGGGGATGAATTCTAATGGATTTTCCAAGTCATTATATTTTTTTCTCATTTAGGATGACCTTTGAATTTCAAAAGCAAAAAAGAAAATTAACAGGAAAAAGCAAGAGAATTACTTCATTGAAACAATATGTATTGAGCTGTGCTAAGTGGTTTAGGAGATGATAAAATAAACAAAATATGCTCCCTGCCTCTGGTAATAAAATAAAACCTAATTATATCAGAACATTATGTTCTCAGCTTAAAATATTCTATTTTAATTCAAAACCTTGTATAAAAAATAGCTTTGAATAGTCTCTGTACTTCTTTTGTTCAAAAGATTTAAAAGGCATACAAAAGTGGAACTGATTGGCAAATGTGTTCCTATACTTATTTTTCTTTTTACTACATGTTCATTAGTAGCTAGAGTCCATTTTGTCAGCTATATTTACCATTCGATATAAAACAACTTGCCCTTTAGAATAAATGCGTATGGTATTAAAACATACCTTAAGCTAATTATACCTTTGCTCTGTATTTTGTGACTCATTCATATTTTTGGAATTGAAATATTCCTAGAATAATCTAATGGCACATCCCCCCTATTTAGTACTTTTTCTGTTTAATTCATTTCTCCATTTTAGCCTAAGGTAAAAAGTTTGACATTTTCAAAGAAATAGTGTTCTCCATCATTTTAAACATATTTTACACAGGTTACAGCAAGGGCCAACTTGGGCTTCTAAATAATGGTGCAAAAAACAACCTCTATATGTAAATAATCTTACCTCCATAATAGAAGCAAACAGTGTGAGATGCCTAGAAGATGTCCAGTTAAAAATTATCTTATCATACCAACTGAATGAAAAATTAAAAGAATACAAGTGGAAATGGTTTTAATACAAAGTATTTCTGGAATTATCAATAAACTATTTGTGTACAACTAAAGGAAATTAAAATTCTCCAGAATAAGGCAGATGTCAACTGAATAGCCTACAAAAGTGGGAGATATATATATATAAAGCAGTGGATGGTAATTTGTAGAGTTGGGAGATGTTAGAAATAGTGTTTACTCTTACAACTAAAAAGTAAACTGAAAGTACATACTTATAAAAATTAAGAGAGGGAATAAGAGAGGAAGGAGAAAGAAGGGTGGAAGTGCAGGCAGGAGGTAGGGTAGGATGGGAAGTATTATCTTCAGAAATCTGCATATATGAAATACATGAAGTTTGTTCACATTAAATTAAAAAAAAATAGGGGATGCTGCTGTGACATAGTAAGTTAACCCTTGCCTGTGGTACTGGAATCCCATACGGGTGCTGGTTCAGATTTCAGCTGCTCCACTTCCAACCCCGCTATCTGCTAATGGCCTGGGAAAGAAACAGAAGATGGTCCAAGTCCTTGGGCCCTTGCATCCACGTGGAAGACCTGGAAGGAACTCCTGGCTCCTGGCTTGGGATCAGCCCAGCTCTGGCTGTTGAGGCCATTTTGGGAGTGAACCAGTGTGTGGAAGATCTCTTTCTTTGCTTCTCCCTCTCTGTATCTGTAACTCTGCCTCTCAAATTAATATAATCTTATTTTTTAAAAAAATAAACTAAAAAATTAGTGTTCCATTTTTCCCTCATAGTGCTTTTTTGAATGAGACTCATTAGAGAACAGAATTGATTTAATGGCTGTTCAACAGATAGATGTTTAATCAGGGAAGTAAACTCTGGTATAAGAGGAGGGAAATGAATCACTTTAATTAGTAGAAATAGAATGAGCTAGATCATTGAAATAAGAGGGACACATACAAGTTAAGCGCTGTAGAACAGCGGACAAGGAAAGGTGGAAAACCTACTATTTACAAATCTCTTAGTACTACAGGACATGAGTCAAGAACACAGTTGAATTTGACCAAATAAATCAGAAGTTATAACTGAGACTGAATGGTATAGACCCTAGTTGCCCTATTTCCATCCCTTTCTTGATCATGATATTATGAACAAAGATTATTCAAATGAATTAAACAGTAATCAGAAAGTTTATCAGTAATCAGAGTAAAATAAAGTACAGTCAGGTCCACCTTCTGTGAATGACAGGGAAAGCATTTGTTAACAGTCTTGTTCAATGGATACTAGAAGACCATATAGAGATAAAATTATATATAAGAGGAACTGTACTAAATGGACATACAAGATCTTATTGTTGACTCTGCAAACTGTTTTATCATTTGACTGAGTTCATGTCAGTCAATGTCAATAAACAATATTTCAAGTAGCCATGTCACTACACTCCTGCTACCCTTGCCTAGCTCTGCTGGTTTTTGTGAATTAATTTGGCTTCTTAGCAGTTGTAGAAACTTGCTACTTTGAAAAATCTCTATGGATTAGAGACTACCAAGGAGTATTGATTCCTCCCAAAAGGAATGAGATAGATGAGATAGGGAGACAAGTGAATCAATAATATTTTTAAAATTCTTTATGTCAAAGATTTTAATATTAAGAATGGGCCATCAAAGAAGGAGGTGTCTTTCTCTGAAGGGAGGAGAGAACTTCCACTTCGACTATGACCTTGTCTAAATAAGATCAGAGTTGGCAAACTCAAAAGGCTTCCATAGCCTTAGCAACTCATGACAAGAGCCTCAGGTGATTACTGACACCATAAACAAGAGTGTCAATTGTTAAGTCAACAACAGTAGTCACTGTGCACTTACTCCCCATGTAGGATCTCTGTCCTTAATGTGTTGTACAATGTGAATTAATGCTATAACTAGTACTCAAACAGTATAAAGATAATTGAAAATAAAAAAAGATTTCAATATTCATTTGTGCAATTTTTGCTACTGAGATAGTCAGTACTGCTCATGGCATTTTGTTCATAATTTTATATTTAATATACATAACCCTCAGAGAATATCAGTTGGGAAAAGCTTTTCTAAGAAAGACTACTTTCTACAGTTTTACAGCTGCACAGACAGGCACAAAACAGTTTGGTGACAAGATCAGGAAGTGAGAGAGCAGCAGGGTCTTGGGTACTATCTAATCTCGGCTATATAACTCCCACCCTTGTAAGTCATCGTGTCTTATACTGGAAAAGACTTGTAAATAACTGCTTAAGGATATATTTTTAAATTGAATTTTTCTTAAACAATGCAATCACATGAATGTTTCTGTAATAACTGCTGCTCCTCCGCACGCGGGGGAGCCGCACCGGACCGGGCGCTTGTTGTTCCCTTTTTTTACAAGTCCTTTCTATAGTAAAGTAAGAATAAGTAAACAGCAAACTCCCAAAGCAAGAATGAGTAGAGAGAAATGAGAAAGAACGAAGTAACGAACTTCCCCGCGAACTCTCCAACGCACTCTCCAACCAACCCACACCACCATGCCGTCTCTCTCCTCCTATATAGTCCTCTCCACCAATCCCAACTCGGCTGCCCACACGCCGAGCACGCCGCTCTCCTCCAATCAGGAGCAGCTCCTGCAGCTTGTCAAGTTGGTGAGAGGCAGCTGGGTAGAAGCTGTGTACTTCTCTCCCAGCGCCATATTGTGGGAGAGCAGATGCATAGAATAAATCTTAATTCCAGTAACAGTATAGTCCGAATTGCTCCCCACAATAACCTACCAATATCACTTAATCACTGAGCTGTTACAAAGCCAGCCATGATCTATTTTCACAGAAAAGTCACTGAGACATTTTTGTGTGACAGAGTCAAGTTGGCTCTTTGAAAATTTAGCATATCCCATATACTCAAATATTTCTAGTTTATTTGGAATAATCATCCAATATACATTGCTAAATGCAAGGGAAAATGTATCTTAGCAAAGCATGTTTCTCTCAGATGGGATTTATTAGTATTAACTTATTGAGCTCTATCTCAGAAATGCTAGATAAGAATGAACTATAACTCAATAAGACCTCACCCCTGGCCTCAGGGAGTTTACAGTGTAGTAATACTGACATGTACGGAAGCAAACAGAGTTGAAAGTACTACTGGAACTTGGGTGGGTATGGTGTCTGCCTTAACTTTCCAAATGTTTAAAAGATTTATTTATTTGAAAGGCACAGTGATAGAGAGATGGAACAGTGGTGATATCTTCTATCCACTGGTTCACTCCCCAAATGACCACAGTGTCTGGGATTAAATCAGGCCGAAGCCAGAAGTATGGAACTCCATTTGGTTCTCCCACTTGTGTGCCTGGGGCCCCAGGACCTAGGCCATCATCCACTGTTTCCCCAGGTGCATGAGCAGGGACCTGCATCAGAAGCAATGTAGCAAAACTCAAAACATTCCTCATATGGGTTGCAGATGTCATAGGCAGTGGCTTAACCAGCTGTACCGCGATGCCTAACTTTCCACATTCTGAGGCTAGGCAGTCCAGGAAGGATCCACAGAGATTGATACAGTAGGGGATGGTCAGGCTGATTTGTAGCGGCTATTACTGGAAACCACATGTGACACTCAAAGAAAACATGCTGAAGAACAAAGTATCATATAGAGGCTTCATGGCATATAAGCAATTTCTTTAATGTTCTGCAATTCAAAAAAAATACATGAAAGAAAATGCTTGTGTATGATTATCTCTAACATTTCCTTCAGTACTGTTATTCCTATCCATCAGATTTTTAGAATAACAATGAGGGAATTCCAAATGATTGGAACAGACAAATCATTCGGCTTAATAGTTAAGATTGGCCAATGGCATATGGATTTAGTTGAAAGTCAGTAAATAATATTAATTATAAATGTTCTTAATGCAAGGCCAATAACATACTTTTTTAGGATTCATCCAGATTTTCTGGACCCCAAATGAATCTAGGTGAATATATGTAAGGAAATTTTGAGTTGATATCCCTTAAAAGTGTTACCTAAATTCAAGTTCTGAAGTCTTTTTTCTACAGGCATTTTTTTTAAAGATTTTATTTATTTATTTGAAAGTCAGAGTTACACAGAGAGAAGAGAGGCAGAGAGAGAGAAAGAGAGAGAGAGAGATCTTCCAATAGATGATTCACTCACCAATTAGCTGCAATGGCTGGAGCTGCGCCAATCCGAAGCCAGGAGCCAGGTGCTTCCTCCTGGTCTCCCATGCGGGTGCAGGGCCCCAGCACTTGGGCCATCCTCCACTGCACTACAGGGCCACAGCAGAGAACTGGATCAGAAAGGAGCAGCCAGGACTACCGGCGCCCATATGGGATGCCGGCACTTTAGGCCAAGGCGTTAACCCTCTGCGCCACAGTGCTGGACTATAGGCATTTTTAATAGAAAAGTAAAGTGTGATCATAACTAACCTCACTAATAAAATCAGTACAATTTTTACTGAAGGTATTGATTATTTTGCCAAGATAGACCTTTAGCTACTCACTGAAGTTCCTTCCAGGCCAGTAGTGTCAACAGTGATGGGCCACAATGAGTTTCAATTTAATATATTCCTTTGCTTAATTCTCATGATACTTTACACTTGAATAGATATGACATATCTTCTGGCAATATTTATATCAATATAAGATATTAAATATATGTAGTATTTCAAACTTCTTTTACTCAACTGTTTCTATGGGAACCGAAGACATATACTGAAAATTAAAGTATTTTTTTGTCCCCTTATTGGAGAAGTATGAGGCATTTTCTTAAACACAGGAGCTAAAATCACTAACTTCATTAATTACAGACATTAATTGCCTAATTGAATTTCTTAAAGGTTAAGGGAGGAAACATAAAATGTATTTTAGGAAGTGTGACTTTATACACATCACCTTTATAAAAGGCCAAATAAAAAATTATAAATTATTATCAATATAAAATGGCTGCGTTTTAATTTTAATAATGACATGTAGATCAAGAACCAATAAGATTCAATTTAATTTAATGTACACAATGGATTTTAAGCTAAATTTGTAATTGTTTAGCATTGTCAACAAAGTGAATAAATCATGTTAATAGTCTATTTTAGCAAGATACTATTTAAATGGCATTTAGATGGAGAACAAACAAATGCTTCCATTCCTACAATAGGTTACATTACTTTTTCTTCTTTCCTTTCTTTCTCATTGTTTCATGAAGAAAGTTTTAGTAAGCTCTTAATGTTATATTATATATATTAGTGAAATATAAAATTATCTTTCTTCACAGAACTGGCAATTTAAAAGAGACTTATATAGAAAATTAGAAGAGTGGGCATAGTGTGTGCTTCCAAGGGTAGCATTTTTGTCTTGGATTCTTCTTTGAATCTGGCTTCAACACTCAGCATAGCGTGGCATTAGGAGATGTTCAATATATTTAAATTAGGTTAGGGTCCAGCATTGTGGACTAAAAGGTTAAGCAGCCGATTGCAATGCTGGCATCCCAAATGGGCACCAGCTTGAGTCCAGCTGCTCCACTTTCAATCCAGCTCCTTGCTAATGCTCCTGGGAAAGCAATGGAAGATGGCCCAAGTCCTTGGGCCTCTTCACTCATGAGGGAGACCTAGAGAAAGCTCCAGGCTCCTGGCTTTGGCATGGCCCAGCCATGGCTGGTGGGGCCATTTAGGGAATGAACCAGTGGATGGACAATCTCTCCCACCCTCCCTCTCTGTCTCCCCCTCTCATAACTCTGCTTTTCAAATAAATAAAATAGATCTAAAAAACCATAGTTTAACAAATAGTTAAGGCATTATATAAAATGTCATTAGAAGCCAAGCTAATACTATATTCTTATATGGTTGCTATGATTTGAATATGATTTGTCTCCACAAATCACCTAAGGGTTTAATCCCCCAAATATTATGTTAACAGTATTAAGAGGCTGGAAACTTAATCCAACCCAGATGTTCAGAGATGGGACCTTTGTGAAGTGAAGTGATTAGAGTAGATAAGGTAATTAGAGTGGAGCTCCCTGATTGAATATTGGTGTCTTTCTAAGGAGGGAGAGAGAAACCACTCATACACACATACATGTGTACCTACTACGGTGTGATGCAGACAATGGTGACCTTCATGAAAGCCTGTGCTATTTGGACTTTGGATCTCCAGATCAATGAGTTCAAATAAACCTCTTTTCTGTATGAAGTAGCCTGCTTCAGATGTTTCATTATAATAATGAAAAGGTTGATGAATACAATGGTTAAGTGTGAAATAAAGTAGAAAACCAATAAATACTGTATAGGTTGCACAAAGTAGGCTACTATGTGATAGGGAATTTAAAAAAAAGCTTTTACAGAAGTTGTGAGATGGTACACAGAATTTAAATAACAGAAGGGTTTCATCAAAGAGAAATATTTTAATTTTGTGGGTGTTTAAAATATTTATTTATTTGAAAGGCAGCATGACATAGAAGGAGAGGGAGAGGGAGGAAAGGAAGTGGGAGAGGGAGAGGGAGAGGAAGAAAGAGATACGTTCCATCTGCTGGTTCACTCTTCAAATTCCCACAACAGCCAGAGCTAGGCCAATTTGAAGCCAGGAGCCAGGAACACCATCTGGGTCTCCCACATGGGTGTCAGTGTCCTAAGTACTTAGGCAATCCTGTACATCCTCCCACACACATTAGCAGGAAGCTGGATTGGAAGCACAGAGTCACTGTGGCGCAAACCCAGCACTCAGATATAGTATTCAGGCATCCCAAGTGGTAGTCTAACGTGCTGCACTGCAACACACATACCACTTTTTCTAGGAACAATAGTAGCATTAATTCTAGTCTTAAGATGGGAAATTCAATGCTTCTTTCCTCTAATCACTCAAAAATGCATTAAAATACGCAATACTTTCCTGTTGCCATTGAAACAAATTACCAGAAACTTTGTGAGTTAATACAGGACAAGTGTATTATCTTATAGTTCTCGAGGTCAACTGTCTGGACTCATTGTGTCAGCAGGGGCTGCATTACTTCTGGATGCTTCATGGAAGAATCTTTTTGCTTGACTTCTTTGGCTTCCAGCCACTGTCTATATTCTTTGGCTCATGTCTTTTCCTTACATCACTTCAACCTCTTCCTCCTATTCTTTCATTTATTGCTAATAAATTTGAGCTTTCTGACTCCCTTTTGTAATGACCTTTGTGATTACATAATACCCACCTAGAAAATCTCCCATCTCAAGATCTTTAACATGCTGGTATCTGCAAAATCCATCTCACCAGGTAAAATAACATATTCACAGATTCCAGGGATTAAGATGTGGGATTCCTTGGAGAGCTATTAGTCTACCACAGTCTTTCCTCTAGCCTCCAAAGATTCATGCCAATCCCATTATGCAAAACACATCCATCCCATATTAAAGTCTCCCAAAGCTTCAACCCATTGTAGTATCAACTGAAGTTCCAAAGGCTTACCAAATATGCTCAGGAAAATCACAAATCACAAGTATCATAATCTAAATCTCAGTATAATCTATTTTTGTAGAAAATTCTTCAGCTGTGAACCTCTAAATCTCAAAGAAACATTCGTCTGATCTCACAATCTAGTAGTGGTGCAGGCCTAGGAAAGCAGTTGTACATTTACATTCAAAATAGGAGAGAATAAAAGGAAAAAGAAAAAGAGGAACCACTAGTCCCCAGCAAGTTTAAAATCTAAGTTTTGAGACTACAGTAGATGTTAAAGCCTGAGAATAATACTCTGTGGCTCTTGACTCATCCCTTGGAGCCTACAGCTTCACCCTTATGGCCTTCAGCTCTTCCCATGGAATAATCCTTCCTTTTTAAGAAAAGTAGCATGTGTCTACAGCTAAGCAATATTATTAGCATGTTTCTTGGCATCAGAGTTCAATGTTGACAGTCTCCTTTCATTTAGTTTTCTCCATTTTTTTTTCACTACAAGACAGTGGTGTTTCTTGGATATATCATTTACAAAAACCTTGTGAGTTTGTATGATGTCAAAGAAATGCACTTCATTAGAGTCTATAGGTTTTTCCTAGATAATGCCATCTCTATTTCTTGTTCCTGCTGAGATGTTTAAGGGGATCCCTTATTACATGATTGATCTCATCAAAGAGCCTTCTGGGAGCTGGCATTGCAGCATAGCAAGCATGGCCATGGCTGCAGTGCCAACATCCCATTTGAGTGCTGGCTCATGTCCAAGTTGCTGTTTCCTATCCAGCTCCCTGCTGGTGGCCTGGCAGGGGTGGTAGTGGGTAACTCAGCTGATTGGGCCCCTGCTACCTGAGTGAGGAGCCATCAGGAATCTCCTCGCTCCTGGCTTTGACCCGACCCTGGCCTGGCAGCCATCTTGGGGGTGAACTAGTGGATGGAGGATCTCCCTCTCCCCCCCCCCCCCGTAACTCTTTTGAATAAAAAGAATGTGAATGACTGAATATTTTGCTTTTTATTTCTTTTGAGGCACTAATAAAAGATTATCTGGACACACCCATGGATTTCTCTCAAGAACATCATTTGCTGACAGCAAATCTCCTAATTTTAGCACCTTGTACAATCTGAATAGACTGAGAGCTTCTCAAATTGTCAAGTACTGGTTTCATTTTGTGTAACAGCTTTTCCTTAAACCTCTATTCTGTCTCATTTCATTATGAGTGTCAGTAAGAAACTAGGCAACACCTTAAACACTTTGCTTGGAAATAGTCTCAGCTAAATATTCAAATTCATCGCTGAGTAGTCTTGCTTTCCATATAAACATAGGGCAGAATTCAGCAAAATTTTCTACAGTGATATAATACTGATCCTGTTCCCTTCAGTTTCCCTGTGATACCTAAATCAGCAGTGCCTTTTAGATACATATTTCACCAACAGTCTGTTTTGGTGGTTTAGATTTTCTCTAAAGCAATAGAAATTTTCTTAACCATGTTCCTCACCTCCTCATCTCCAACATGGGTACAGGGACCCAAGCACTTGAATCCTCTTCCACTGCTTTCCCTGGCTCATTAGCAGGGAGCTAGATCAGAAGTGGAGCATCCAGGATTCAAACTGGTGCTCTGACATAGGATGCCGGTGTCACAGGCAGTGGCATGGCCCACTACACCATAATGTAAGTCCTTATTCTCATTTTAAAGATTAGGAATAAGAAGCTACATTATCGAAGAGCATATAGTTGTTAAACTACCTTGTGAGTAACAACAAAGCTTTTTTGTGGCTATAATGTCTTTGCTGAGCACTAAAAAATTATATGTACATACATACATATATATGTATATGTATATATATAGCCAATGGCACTGGTTCTAACCCATAGATGTTTCTTGATTAATATGAATATGACCATTTATCTACACATATGTATGTTTATCTACATGACATATATGAATAATTATCTACATAACAATTTTAAGATATTTCTATAGCAGCATCCTAGTAAAGGCCCTATTTGTTAAGGACAATTAAAAATGCTTTGCACAGTGCATCTTCTTTAATATAAAATGCCCCTTTATTGTATACATGCTAATTTTCTCTTGTTATACATTTTATATGTAAAATATTCATGCTTTATAGATATCTTTGTTTACCATATGTTTAAATGAAATGAAGTAAACATCTATATACCAATGCAAAAAGTAAAAAGCATATTTAATGCAGAAAAACAAGTATAGTAAGATTCCATTTTTGTAGTAGAAACACTCTGTGTTCTTGTCTGTGTGTATAATAAAGACTTGGATATGCATAGATTTATTGAATGATATGCAAAGTGCAAGTAACCATTTGTCTCCAGGAAGAGAGGAGGGTGGGGTCAGAGTTTCATTTATTTTTATGATGATCATCTATTGTTAAATAAAGATAATTACTGAGAAAGAACCCTTTATTAAGGTTAGAATTAACTAGAAAAATTTCATAGCTATTCTTCAAATATTCTGTACTTCCAATCTTATAAAACACAGTGCTATGCAGCCAGAACACACTGTTTGGTCCTTTAGAAACATTTACTTAGAAGAAAATATGACTTTTCTTGCAAGATATGAAATGGGGGAAAATCTACAGTGATTAATCTGTTTTGTTCTCTTCAATACTTTAAGACAAAATATCTATTATTCATTTGTCAAACAACTAGTTACCCAACAATGTGGTCTACTAATGACTAGTTCACAATAGAGTACATAATCACTAATAATAACAACATTAAAAGCCTAAACTGAAGTGAAATTGATGTACAAAGCCAGAAACTAAGTAAATATTAAAAATAGTTGGTAAGAAAAACCTTTGTAAAGGACATGGATTATAAAATGTAGCTTATTATTATCTCAGTAGAATAGTCTCATAAATTTATTGAAATGCTTTTAGTGACACATTTGACAATCAGTAAAAGATAATAAATTGGGATTTCAAAGAGGAATAACAAAGTAGTTGATTTTAAACAAAGATAACTAGAAATGGGTCATATGCCATGGTGGAATTCTTGATTGCCTCCGGGGGCTTCTTCTCTTTAACTACTGAAAGGCATGCTTATTCCTTTGCTTTTGTGAAAGGATGTGGAGAAAAGATCTTATGGATGACAAAGGAAATTCTTTGGTGAAAATCAATTGAACAATCACAACTGGAAAGCTTCCATTTACTTTTATGAGCCGTAGACACATTCTCAGTATCATTATTGGTTATCTACATTGAATATATTATTGAAAACTGAAGATTTAGATAAATTTAACAGCCAAATTATCTTGAGTACTGTAGAGGAATTATCTACTTTCTCACTTATTTATTCATATATTCAACAAATAGTTATGAAAGGGTTACATACAAGCCTTATGCTAATTGATCCCCATCATCTACAAAAACAAATAAATCCCTGTTTTCAGTCAGCTTCAAATCAAGTAACAAACTTACTACCAACAAGTGTGATGTTATGAAGGAAATAAGTAGTGAAAATATGGAATCACATTCATCTAGTTCTGACTTACTGGAGAGAAAATATAGTTATAGAAAGCTCCTCCAAATGATGCCATATTAATATTCTTTTTTTTTTTGACAGTCAGAGTGGACAGTGAGAGAGAGACACAGAGAGAAAGGTCTTCCTTTGCCATTGGTTCACGGCGCCGGCCCATATTAATGTTCTTATAGAAGGTTTTAAGTATTTTAAACTTTCTACTCTTTTCTGATATATTTTTTTTAAAGCTAAAGTTTTCAGGGGCTGGCATTGTGGCACATCTGGTTAAACCACTGCCTATGATGCCAGCATCCCCTATCAGAGTGCTGGTTGGAGTCCCAGCGGCTCGGCTGCTGCTGCAGTTCTGTACTAATGTGCCTGGGAAAGTATCAGAGGATGGTGCAAGGGCTTGAGCCCCTGACAGCCATGTGGCAGTCTTGCGTGGATTTCCTGGCTCCTGGCTTTGGCCTGGCCCAGTCCTAACTGCTGTGGGCATTTGGGGATTGAATGCGTGGATGGAAGATCCCTCTCTTTCTCTCTGCATCTGCCTCTCTGTAACTCTGCCTTTCAAATAAATAATAATAATAAAAAAAACCTTGTAGCTTAATATTATTTCTCTGATTATGCTGCTATAACAAAATGCCATAACTGGGTAATTTTAACATTTATTTCTCATAATTTTGGAGACTAGGAATTCCTAGATCCAGAGCCAGATATTTTGGGTTCTTTTGAGTCTTCTTCCTGGTTTGCGAATGGCTGCCTTCTTGTCTTCTCATATGATGGAGAATGCTCGGGTGTCTTACCTACTAGTATGGGACAAATCTCATCATGGGGGCTCCAACCACATGATCTCATCTATACCCAATCAACTCCCAGAGGCTCTACATCCCCATAGCAACACCATTGACATGTAAATCTGCTGTTCAGTACTCACAAACATTCAGTGCATAACACATAATGTTTTTTCTGTGTATTAATTACAGAATTAAACCAGTCATATTAAGTAGAACAGACAAAAAAAAAAACTACAAAGAGGGATAACGTATTAAGTTGTTCATTAACAGTCAGGGCTATGCTGATCAAGTCACCATTTCTCATAGTGACCATTTCACTTCAACAGGTTTCCTTTTTTGTGTTCAGGCAGTTGTCACCAATCAGGGAGAACATATGGTATTTGTCCCTTTGGGACTGGCTTATTTCACTCAGCATGATGTGTTCCAGATTCCTCCATTTTGTTGCAAATGACTGGATTTCGTTGTTTCTTACTGCGGTATAGTATTCTAAAGAGTATTTTTTTTGTCTGTTCTACTTAATATGACTGGTTTAATTCTGTAATTAATACACAGTTATTCTTAAGTGTTGAAATTTAACTGAAATGTGATCCCTGTTAAACATAAGAGTGGGAATAAGAGAGGGAAGAGATGTACAATTTGGGACATGCTCAAGCTGACTTGCCCCAAGTGGTAGAGTTAGAAACATACCACGGGACTCCAATTCAATCCCATCAAGGTGGCATGTACCAATGCCATCTCACTATTCCAAGTGATCAATTTCAGTTCACAATTGATCATAATGAAAGGACTAAGAGTCAAAGGGAGCACATAAACAAGTCTAGTACCTGTTAATACTAACAGATAGAATAAATAAAGGGGAGAGTGATCCAACATGGGAAGCGAGATACTCAGCAGACTCATAGAATGGCGGATGTCCTAAACAGCACTCTGGACTCAGAATCAGCCCTAAAGGCATTTGGATCTGGCTGAAAAGCCCATGAGAGTATTTCAGGCATGGAAAGCCAAGACACTCTGGCAAAAAAAAAAAAAAAAAAAAAAAAAAAAAAAAAAAAACCCCAAAAACACCTAAATGAAAGATCTCTGTGAGTGAGATTCCAGTGGAAAGAACAGGTCTTCAAAGAAAGAGGTACCTTTCTCTGAAGGGAGGAGAGAACCTCCACTTTGACTATGACCTTGTCTGAACAAGATAAGAGTCGGAAAACTCAAGGGGCTTCCATAGCCTTGGAAACTCATGACTGGTGCATAGTGAGATTACTGATGCCATAAACAGGAGTGTCAATTGGTAAAGTCAACAACAGGAGTCACTGTGCACTTACTCCTCATGTAGGATCTCTGTCCTTAATGTGCTGTACATTGAGATTTAATGCTATAACGAGTACTCAAACAGTATATTTCACTTTGTGTTTCTATGTGGGTGCAAACTGTTGAAATCTTTACTTAATGTATACTAAACTGATCTTCTGTAAAAAAAAAAAAAAAAGAAGAAGAATTTATCAATTCCCAACTTGACTCTCACTGGGATTAAACATGACAATAGGTCTTATCTGATTTCATCATCATTTAAAAAATATTCATTAAATAAAAGTTAAAAAATAAAAAAATAACTGAATGGTAAACAAATGTGGCAAATGTAATATTATTTAATCTTAAGAAATGAAATGTGACATATGTCACATTATGAATGAACCTTCAAGATATTGTACTGAGTAAAATAGCCACACATTAAAGGATAAAAAAAATGTTTTTCTAATAAAGAGTCAAGCACTTTAAAAATTGTTAAATACATACCTGGAACTGTTAGCGATTACTGAAAATACTGTGTCAGAAATGCATCAGTAAACATTGTATACCTTGGGGCCAGTGCTGTGGTGTAGAATGTTAAACCTTCATGTGCAATGCCAGTTTTCCATATGGGGGCCAGTTCTAGTCCTGGCTGTTCCACATCTGATCCAGCTCCCTGCTAATGTGCCCAGGAAAGCAGTGGAAGACAGCCCAAGTACTTACACCCCTGCACCCACATGGGAGACCTGGAAGAAGCTCCTGACTTCTGACTTTGGATCAGCTCAGCTTCAGCCTTTGCGACCATTTGGGGAGTGAACCAGTGGATGGAAACTTCCTCTCTCTTTCTTTGTCCTTCTCTCTATATATATCTGCCTTTCAAATAGATCTTTTTTTTTAAACTTTTATTTAATGAATATAAATTTCCAAAGTACGACTTATGGATTACAATGGCTTCCCCCCCATACCGTCCTTCCCACCCACAACCCTCCCCTTTCCCACTCCCTCTCCCCTTCCATTCACATCAAGATTCATTTTCGATTATCTTAATATACAGAAGATCAGCTTAGTATACATTAAGTATGGATTTCAACAGTTTGCTCCCACACAGAAACATAAAGTGAAAAATAATAGATGATTTTTTTTAAACGATGATGATATCAGAGCAGACCTATTGTCATGTTTAATCCCAGTGAGAGTCAAGTTGGGAATTGATAATTTCTTTTTTTTTTTTTTACAGAGGATCAGTTTAGTATACATTAAGTAAGGATTTCAACAGTTTGCACCCCCATAGAAACACAAAGTGAAATATATTGTTTGAGTACTTGTTATAGCATTAAATCTCAATGTACAGCACGTTAAGGATAGAGATCCTACATGAGGAGTAAGTGCACAGTGACTCCTGTTGTTGACTTTACCAATTGACACTCCTGTCTATGGCATCAGTAATCTCCCTATGCTCCAGTCATGAGTTTCCAAGGCTATGGAAGCCCTCTGAGTTCTCCGACTCTTATCTTGTTTAGACAAGGTCATAGTCAAAGTGGAGGTTCTCTCCTCCCTTCAGAGAAAGGTACCTCCTTCTTTGATGACCTGTTCTTTCCACTGGGATCTCACTCGCAGAGATCTTTTGCCAGAGTGTCTTGGCTTTCCATGCCTGAAATACTCTCATGGGCTTTTCAGCCAGATTGGAATGCCTTTAGGGCTGATTCTGAGGCCAGAGTGCTATTTAGGACATCTGCCATTCTATGAGTCTGCTGAGTATCTCACTTCCCATGTTGGATCACTCTCCCCTTTATTTACTCCATCGGTTAGCGTTAGCAGGTACTAGACTTGTCTTTGTGCTCCCTTTGACTCCCAGTCCCTCCACCATGACCAACTGTGAACTGAAATTGATCACCTGGAACAGTGAGATGGCATTGGTACATGCCACCTCGATGGGATTGAATTGGAATCCCCTGGTATGCTTCCAACTCCACCACTTGGTGCAAGTTAGCCTGAGCATGTCCCAAATTAAAAAAAAAAAAAAAACTTTGTATACCTTGAAAAAATGCCATCAGCTATAGGAATCTATACTATCCTTTTTTTTTTAAAAAAAAGATTTATTTCATTTATTTGAAAGACAAGAGTTACAGAGAGAGGTAGAGACAGAGAGAGAGGTTTTCCATCCACTCGTTCATGCCCCAGATGGCCACAATGGCCAGAGCTGTGCCAATCTGAAGCCAGGAGCTAGGAGCTTCCTCCAGGTCTCCCATGCAGGTGCAGGGACCCAAGGACTTGGGCCATCTTCTAGTGCTTTCCCAGGCCATAGCAGAGAGCTGGATCAGAAGAGGAGCAGCCAGGATTAGAATGGGTGCCCATTGGCCAGTACCACGGCTCTCTAGGCTAATCCTCTGCTTGTGGTGCCAGCACCCCAGGTTCTAGTCCCGGTTGGGGCGCTGGATTCTGTCCTGGTTTCTCCTCTTCCAGTCCAGCTCTCTGCTGTGGCCTGGGAAGGCAATGGATGATGGCCCAACTGCTTGGGCCCTGCACCTGTATGGGAGACCAGGAGGAAGCACCAGGCTCCTGGCTTTGGATCAGCGCAGTGCATTGGCTGTGGTGGCCATCTTGGGGGTGAACCAACGGAAAAAGAGGAAGACCTTTCTCTCTGTCTCTCTCTCCCTCTGTCTAACTCTACCTGTCAAAAAAAAAAAAAAAAAAAAAAAAAAAAAAAAAAGAATCGGTGCCCATATAGAATGCTGGCGCTTCAGGCCAAGGCTTTAACCTGCTGCACCACAGCTCTGGCCCCTATACTATTCTCTCTTAACCATACTACAATTCTTTCTAGAATTAAGTCATGGGATAAATAATTAAAATGACCTGCTGTGTGTGTGTATTATATGTGTGTGCATTTGTGTGTATTCCTTTCTGTTCATCTGTTTTTATCTCCTACATCGTCTCTCTCTTCACAGTTTAAAAAAATCCAAGGCTGTAAGTGGTGACAGTATTATTTTTTTTAAGTCAGAGGTGGAAATGTTACTAAAAATAATTTCAACACAATACAGTCAGGACACTGATATTTTCAGCAAATAAATCCCTTCTGACTGGAAAATGTATAAAAGGCTGTGGTCTAACCAAGTGTGTTGACAATTTACTATTTGTACATAATCATCACAAGACAGTGAAATATTTGAGAATTATAAATTAAGGTATAGGTACTTATTGATTATCTCAAAGTGACATTATACACAAAGGGAAGAGGCTAAATTTATAATACTGGGGCACTTCAAAATTTATACATATTAGAAGATCAAGTTATCTTTATGATATTTATAATGAGTTAAACATCCACATATGTTTAGTACCAAAACATGAAAAGCATAAATTAAATGCATTGGGGTACAATTTAATATATTTTTATCAAAATTTTAAATGAGAAAGTCATATGCTAAATAGTCAGAAAATAATAGCAAGCTGTTTGGAGGAGTTTGTTTTGGGTTTTAAAGAAGAGGTAGGGTATGAATGCTCATAATTTTACCCTGTTTTCATGTGTCAACACTGGAAATCTATTCACCGGGATATTCTTAAGCATCCCTTTAAGGTACATTAAGGTTTCTCCCAAATTTCCAGGTAAACTTAACTGTTCTTTCATCTTTGTTCCATGACACAACATTTATGTCTCTCTTATTGTCTATATTTTTTCTTTCTTATATATTCTCCCCAGTATATTGAGCTTGTCAAATACAGGGATGTGATCTGTCCTTCATGCCCATTTGACATCATGTGTCCACGATTGGCATTCCAATTATCTCTTATTCCTCCATCACTACAGAACGTTTTGGTGGAACTGTTGTAGGTACAGGTGGTCTTCTTTCTCCTGGGCAAAGGGAGAATAAATGTCCCATTGATCTGACTATCATCTCCCAATAATCTGGAGTAGTACATGCAAGGATGAAGGACATTTATATCTTCTCTAACAGTAGCACCCTGAAGAGAATCTGTTAATCCCTAAAGAACATTGTATTTGGTATAAAATCATTTTTTGTTAAAATAGAACCAAAAATACTTACCTGTAGAAAGCTGAAGTTTTCTACATACATATATATGTAAACAGATTCTTAGAAAGAAATCTGGAATATTTCAAACCAGCACATTCTAAGTGATTATCTGTGAAGAGAATTTGAATTTAGAAAAAGGTAAAGGGATATTTTTACTTATAATCCTATATTTGCGACCAGTTTAATTTGAAGTGGTATATGTCAATCCATGTGCTACTTTTGTAAGTTGTTTATTTTGTTTCAAGAGCTTACCTTTAAAGTTACATTCCCTGAGACAGACGATATCTAGAATTTTTCCTATTTGCTGAGATGATTTGCCAAAGCTTGATGTTTTCCTGTAACATGCAGCCACATACAGAAGGAGAATGACATATAGTTGAATTTCTATCTTAATTAGCTTGAGAGACATAACTATAACATTAAAGTGAGCCAAGTGTGAATTCTATACAACCTAAGAATAAAGTGATTACCTGAGGAGATAATAAAAAGCAAGTGGTATTGGAAGAAAATTGTGCTGCACTTCACAGGAATCTGAAGTTTGTTTTCTCACTTAAGAATACATCTTGGGCTTATATTTTCTATGTCAGTATATATAAATCTATTTCATTTTACTTTTCCTTAAGATATTGACTGTTAAGGACTGGTGTGGTGGCACAGAGGATTAAGACACTGTCTGCAATGCTAGTATCCCATATGGGTGCTGGTTTGAGTCCCAGTGACTCTACTTCTGATCCAAATCCCTGCTAATGTGCCTGGGAAAGCAGCAGAAGATGTCCCAAGTTCTTGGGGCCCTGCTACCTATGTGGAAGACCTGGATGGAGATTCAAGCGCCTGGCTTTCACCTTGCCCAGCTCCACCCATTGTGCCCATCTGATGAGTGAACCAACAGATGGAACAGTTCTCTCTGTCTCTGTCTCCTTCTCCTTGCATGACTCTGCCTTTCAAATAAATAGAATAAACCTCTTTAAAAATATATTGAATGTCATAGAATGAGTATACCATAATTTGTTTAGCCTTCCTGTATCTGAACATTTATGTTACTTACAATTTTTTGCTCTTTATATATAAGGCTATAGTAGAAATACTGCCCATAGACTTTACCCTAAAAATATTTATTTATTCAAAAATCAGGTGACACAAAGATCTATAGACAGAGATCTTCTATCCACTGGTTCACACCTTAAATGGCTGAAACAACTGTGGCTTGGTCATGCTGAATCTAGGAGCCAGGAACTCCACACAGGTCTCCCACATGGGTGGCAGAGGTCCAAGTACATGGGTTATTTTCTGCTTCATTCCTAGGTGCATTAGCAGGGAGCTGGATTGGAAGTAGAGCATCTGAGACTTGTTCCAGTACTGTAATATAAGACATGGGTGTCCCACATGACAACTTAACACATGACAACACAACACTTGCCTCTTGCCCATATATTTTTGAGAACATGAATATTTCTGAAGGAAAAAAGTGGAAAATTTCAGTGTCATAGTGATGTAGGAAAAATCAACTGGTTAGCTAGTTTATGAGCTGAAGACAACACCTCCTCCACCCCATATAATCCCAACCTGTATCCACCCACCTGTCAATCAGACTATGTAACTACTCCCCATTTGAAAGCAGATAAGAAGCATGGTGAAGGGAAGGGGGCTCTCCCTTGCTCACTCTCTCTCCTCTCAGGGACCTAGGCAAAGACTGGTATGGAGGTCTGCCTTTCCCTTTCCTGGCCCAATCTCCTTTAATAAAGCCCTCATGTTCTGGTATAGACTCCTCACTTTCTAAATAAACCTTATCATGTTGCACGTTGTGTTTGAGCCTGTACTTAGAATTTTTCTCTAAGTAAATGGGAAGAACCTGAAATATGAGTTTGAAGCTAACCTAGCCCACTAGCAAAGTGTTTCTACATGTGAATTGTTGATACTACCAATCCTTATAAAAAGGTTCGGTCATTCAGTACACCAAAGATATTGTGTGAAGAGAAATGATTTTCCATGCCTTACCAAGATAACTTACAATTGTTTTGCTTTCTTAATTTATTATAATGACATACATTAAAAATGATAGCTGGTTGATGTGCTCTGAAAACTGCTTGTTTAGCCTAAAAGATTTTCCATTGCCTGGTTCTAGTTGTCACTAAGAAAAGGAAGATGGGGGCAATGTTGTGGCACAGTGGATTAAGTCTCTGTCTACAATGCCAACATCCAAAATGTGCACTCAGCTGCTCCACTTCTGATCCAGCTTACTGATAATGCACCTAGGAAAGCAGTGGAAGATGGCCCAAGTTTTTGGGTCCGGGCCAGCCCCAATCATTATGGACATTTAGGGTGTGAACTAGTAAGTAGAAGATTTCTCTCTCCTCTCTCTCTCTCTCTCTCTTTTTTGTTGTGTGTGTGTGTGTCTCCTGCTCTCTCTCTGTAACACTGCCTTTCAAATAAACAAATCAATCTTAAGAAAGATATATAAAAGGGACATAGCTTTTAGTTACACATATCCTGCATTTCCTATCTAGAAGTCACATTTAGATATGTTCATAGACTAAGTCCAAGGCCTAAGTAGTGTCTGAATTAAGAATATAACTTTCAAAACTAAAAAGTGCATCAAAGGAACCATGGATTGGTTGGGCATTGTTTCACATTGCGAACGTGAAGTACCACTGGGTGATTAGCAGTATAAGGTAGACAGTAGATTAAAGCATGGCAATAAGGTCAACATTACAGCATCTCTTTCTTATAACTTAGAATAATTATCTATTTTGTTGGCCAAGAACCAGTTGGCCTTTCTTACATTTAGGGTCAATACTATATGACATGCTTAACATTTAGACCTTGGAATCACATGCAGCATGACAAACTGATCACCGATTAAGAGGCGTATTGAGATCGAGAATGTATAAGAACATGGAGTGCCATGTCACAGTGATGCAACAAAATAAGATCCCTGAAGTGATTGTGGGATGATTATTTAAACCATTGCCTTTTTTTTTTTTTTTGACAGGCAGAGTTAGAGAAAGAAACAGAGAGAAAGGTCTTCCTTCTGTTGGTTCACTCCCCAAATGGCCGCTGTGGCCTGCACTGTGCTGATCTGAAGCCAGGAGCCAGGTGCTTCTTCCTTGTCTCCCATGCGGGTGCAGGGCCCAGGCACTTGGGCCATCCTCCACTACCCTCCCGGGCCACAGCAGAGAGCTGGACTGGAAGAGGAGCAACTGGGACAGAACCGGCACCCCAACTGGGACTAGAACATTTTCATCTCTTTAACTTCATACTAATTGCATATAATTCTGTGGATTATAAGTATAATTATATGAGAATATAAATGTAAATACTCCATGCCAGCATCATTAAGAAAATACCCTCTACATGCATAGCACAACGTTGTTTAATGTGTGCTACAAAGTTTATTACAAAACACTAAATTAATAACAAAAATTTGAATTTATTTTGGGATTGATTTTTTTTTCCTACAGAGCACAGATAAGTACCTATCAATGAGAAAAAAAATAGTTTGAATGGCTCATATAGAAGTAATAATTTAGTTGATGCATATTAGGAACAAGGTGAAGCTCAGGTAATTCACCTGTTGAAGCTTGATTGTCCTTTTACAGAGTGAAGAAAAAAAGGGAGACATACCTGGCCGTGTGTCTATGTGAAAGCAGCAGTTGTTGGTCATCTCTAAATGCTAGGGATGGAAAAGTTGCAGCTAGCTTCAATACGAGTATCCATGCCTCTTGCTCAAGATAGTTCCAATAATCCCATTCTCCTGAGTGCCAAGAGTCATTTTGTGAAAGTACTATATGTGTTTGTTTATTCAAGGTTAAGGGTTAAAGAGGTAGCAAAAAAAGAGGTGAAGGTAAAATAAGGAAAGGAAGCAATGTTTGGATTCAAGGGGCCTAGGAACAATCATGTCTGGATTCCTTTTTTACATATCCCATGAACCCAGGCCTCTCTAATAATGTGGCAACCATTATGACTGGCCAGTTTGTGCTTCTCTGTTATCCCATGCACTGAGAGTTGCTTTTCTTACCTTCAGCAAAGCTTTCAACTAAATGTTATGTTCAGATTTCCTAATCTAACTGGCCAGGGATGGAGGAGCTAAACAAATAAAATAATAAGAAAGGCTTCAAAGAAGTCCAAGGGTACCATAGGACACAGAAAGGAAAAAAAAAAAAAATTCAGAACATCTAAGGGAATATAAAAAGTTTGGCTACCCAGGGCCAGTGTTCTGGTGCAACAGGGTAAGCTGCTGTCTGCAACACCTGTATCCCCTGTGAGTATAGCTTGAGTCCTGGATGTCTCTCTTCCTATCCAGCTCCCTGCTAATTCACCTGGGAAAGCAGCAGAAGATGATCCAAATGCTTGGGCTCCTGCACCCACATGGGAGATCAGGAAGGAATTACAGATACCTGGCATCAGCCTGGCCCAGTCCTGGCAGTCGCAGCCATTTGGGGGAGTGAATGGAAGACTCTCTCTGTCTCTCCCTCTTTCTTTCTGTAACTCTGCCTTTCAAATAAATACACACATCTTTTTAAAAAAGTTTAGGTACCAGAAACAGGCATTTAGCTCAGCTGTCAAAGATTCCTGTTAAGATATATATATCCTGCATCAGAATACCAGTATTTGGTAATGAGATACAGCTTCTGATTCTATCTCTATGAATGCAAAACTTGGGAGGCAGAATTGATACCCAAGTGGCTGGGTCACTGTTACACGTGTGGGTGATCTGAATTGAGTTCCTGCTCCTTGCTTCATCTCGGCCTAGCCCCCAGGCCCTTGTGGACATTTGGAGAACAAATCAGAGGATAGGAACACACTCTCTCTCGCTCTCTGTCTGTGTGTGTGTCCTCTGTCTTGTCTCTCTCTATGTCTCTGTTGGTAATAATTTTCCTCATTTGTTTTTGTGAATCCACTTCCCCTTTTCCAACTTTCTCTCCCTCTTGTCTTTGTCACAGCTGGCATCATTTTACACCAGTATACCTTCAGAGTATTCCAATCAACTGGAAATTAAATAATTGAGGCAAGTTTATTTGAACGATTTTGCATCTGTTTGTAATTGCTCCTTCTTCCATCAATGAGTTCTAGTTGTAATAATCAGGTTTCTCCTTGCTTTGAAGTTCTGGTACGTTAACTGAAATTTTTTTGTACTTGAGGGGAAGAGAGACAAATGCAACATGCTGCTTCAAGAATCATACTTTGAGACCCATTGAGCATTTTTTTTAAGGAAAAGAGTTTATTGGGGGAAACCTGACAGACTAGAGGGAAGGGGCAAAGAAGTAAAATAGGTAGAAGGAGAGCATAAGAGAGAGATCAAGAGCAGAGAGAGGTTGAGAGAGAGAGACAGAGAGAGGGAGAGAGATCAGGAGATGGAGAGAAAGAGAGCCACGTGTTCAGGAACAAGTCCTCTTAAAACTTTGCCAGGAGGGTAGGTAGGGAAGTAGGAGCAGTGAATCCCATTAGGATGGGGGTGGAGCTACACCGATCATTGGGCCATGTAGCCACCTGGTTTTCAGCAATGGTGACAGAGGCTAGAGCCTAGAATGGTGTTGGGCTGTAGATCGCACCATAGATAAGACTGCACCATTTTACTAACATTCCCCCCTTTGTTTTTTATAAAGCAGGAGTTGTATGGGATTACATTAGTTCCAAAAGTCCAGGAGGGGTAGAGGTATGATGATCTGTCTTTAGAGCTATTTCCTGCTGAAATGGGGCAGAGGTACTCTCTGCTGGCATGGGGCGATGTCTCAACCCACTGTCTTCTTGGTGGGGAGCCAAGTATATCCCTGTAGCAGCAGCAACATTTTGTTGACCGCCTGGTTGCTGAAGGCCTTGGTTCGTTCCATTATCACCTCCTGTAAATACTTAAACAGACACTGTAGTATAAATGACAGGGTGAGAATAGCAACCAATGATCCTATGAGTGGCATTAATCAGGTAATGAGAGGATTTCATAGAGGAGAGGAAATGGGATGGGTCTCTGGACCCTTGTGAGGACTGTTTGATGGATGTGGTTTAAAGCTGATCCCAACCAAGACTGGGAGAAAGGCCACTCAACTTTTTGCAGGTAGAGGGGTTTGTCTGTAGAGAAATCCTGAACAATCACACAACATTAAGTGGGGAAGAGGACCATCAGTACCCACAGGTTGGGAGTAGAGCCATTGACTAAGAGTAGAGGCTATGATTACAAAGAAATGAGGCCCCAAGTGGGCTAGACAGGATCTAGAACAAAGGACAAAGTCATTACTATAGGACCTAAGAAGCTGCTGTCTAAGCCACAACTAAGTTTTCTAATTGAGAGTCAAAGAGGAACTGACAGAAGGGGCCTGATAATAATCTGGTGGGCTTTAAGGCCCTGTCAGTTATGAGGCCCAGACTTGTCTATCTCTTCACGTGGAGTACATCCTATGGGAGATGTGAGCCTGTTGGGGAAGGCACCCTGTTGACTTCTATTACCTAGCAGGCCTGGGAGGAGAGTTGGCCAGGTAAAGGCAGATAGCAACTCTAACATGAAGTTTACAGTTCTCCCTGCAATGTTGCTGACCCTACTTAGCTGTCTCCTCAGCAGTGGTGGTTACTTTGGAAGCTGGGCTGAGTGAAGGGCTTTTCAGCTTGGAGCCAGCAAGCTCTGTGGCTCTTACCTGGGTGTCCTTCGACTCCAGGGCAGCTCCATTTCCAGTGATCCAACTCTTGGCGGGCAGAGCTGCCAGGGCATTGAGCATTTTTTTTAACAGAAGTCAACAAACCACAACCAGATGGCCAATCCACTCTCAGCCTAATTTAGTACATCTCATGATCTAAGAATTTTTTTATATTGTTAAAGTGCTGTTACACACACACACACACACACACAGAAACTATATATCCCCAAAAGTAAGTATTTATCACCAGGCTGTTAACAGAAAACATTTACCAAACAGTGCTTCAAATAAAACAATTATTGCAAAAAACAAACAACTTAATCTAGAAAAAGGCTTAAAGTGCTTTCATAATGGAAAAAGAAGAGCCAGGTTTATGTTCTATGTTGTATAATTCACACTGTATTTCCCATGGTCTCCCTGTACCTTATTTTTGTTTGGTTGGTTGTTTATATCATTTTAGAGAGTCCTTAATGAAATGGCTGACAGTAGGGTTGTGACAGGAAAATTCAAGACAAACCTGAGATATCTTGTGTCAAAAAGTAAAGAAATGCATTATAAAAATTAATGGGAGGGGCCAGCACTCTGGTGTAGCAGGTAAAAGCCGCCTCTTGCAATGCCGGCATCCCATATGGGCAACACTTTGAGTCCTGGCTGCTCCACTTCTGATCCAGCCCTCTGCTATGGCCTGGGAAAGCAGCACCCACATGGGAGACCTGGAATAAGCTCCTGGCTCCTGGCTTCAGATCAACACAGCTCTGGCCATTGCGGCCAATTGGGGAGTGAACCAGTAGATGGAAGATCTCTCTCTCTCTCTCTCACTCTTTAACTCTGACTTTCAAATAAATATATAAATAAATAAATCTTTAAAAAAATGATAGGAGCATGTGAAATGGCATAGTAATGATAATTTAATTTTATTTGGCTCACAGCATTGTTTTACATTTAAATAGTCTTCATTTCAGCCAATATGGTTTATAATTCATTTTATTAAATAAGATCCAGTAATCAATAATATAATGAAAGAAAGTGTTATTTACATGGCTTTAAAGTGCCTTTCCTCAAAATACTCATTATAGTGGGAAAAAGGTTAACTAAACAACACCAAAGCCTTGAAGACTTAAGACACCTTAATTGACTGATCAAAGTTGACATTACCAGTCATGGACTAAGCGGAAACTATTAAGAAATTAAATTAAACCATACACCTAAAATAGTGCTTGGCACAAAAGTGTGCCATGTGCTTGGTAAGAGCTGCTTAGATGGAGAGACAGGAACAACTGGGGTCTGTGTTTTCTTTCCTCTGCAGAGGTTTCTTGAGTATGGGGAGTAAGTTAGAAAAGGAGACACATCTAGAGACATTGCTTCTGTGATAATCATTTTCCTGGGTTTGTTTCCACAAATCTAAATCAATTGGAAACACTTTTACTAATTAGTCTAACAAAGAGAGAGCCTGGATCAGGGAATTGAGTGAGGAATGGGATAAAGATTTAGGAAAGGAGAGAAATGTTCTTATGACTTGGGGTTGGGAGATGGAAGAGGACTATTAAGAAAAATTGATGAATCACCATCCAGGGAAATAGCAGACTGTATGTAAGGAAGATTATCCAACGTAGGTGCCCCCCTGGCAACCACAGTAGATGGATGATTAATTATCAAAGGAACTTTTCCTAATATATGGATATAAGATTTCAGACCTCTGGATAACCCTGATAGGTCTAGGCCTCGAGGATGACTAAAATGAACTTCTCTTGCTGGATGGCATGATGGAGCCTACAAATTACAACTCTATCAACTTCAGTTAACATAGCATATATATCTTCTACATGTGAGATTTTGCACTGAGACTTAAATTTGCCTCATGGGGAAAATTTCTTCTTGGATTTCAAAAAAGGCGTGCCCATGATGACAACACATCTCATTGTAGCTACCAGAATTGAAAAAGGTTTATTTTGAGACCAAGGTTACAATTGTTCACAGGCTGGTGTGCAGAGATGAGTGTCGCCTCCAGAATTCTCTGCTATATTTGTATAGGAGAGCACTGCAACATATGGTTCACCCCTTTGGCATGATCTATAGAAGCAATCCTCAGAAGGAAGAGTGGATGAATGTGCTCACACTAGATTTTGTTTAGGGTCTTGTAATACATTGTTAATTTTTTTCCAAGAAAAAAAAAACACAGAAACAAAGCAAAATAAGAAATTATTATCTGAGAGAGAATGGTGTACAGCCACAGATGTTAGCAGCCCTCCAGGGTATGAAAGACTTCTAGCTATGCTTCACTGGGACATGCTGCTCAGGACAGTGACTAACTTAATGGGACAGAATATTTTGCTTGCTATGCAAATGATAACCTTCCCAAACTTGAGGCAATTTATAGCAATGAACATTCTATTAAGGAGAAAAACTTTTGAATATTGTACAGTGTAGACACAAAAGATTCTGCAGCAATGATAGTTATCTAAGGCCAAGCAACTGTAGAATCAGATGGAGTGCCTAAATGCACTTGGACTCTCAAAGCACAGAAAAGACTTTTGCTGAATCTTTGTGAGCTTTAGAAGATACTTTCCTTCTTGCCGAAAACCAGAATGCATGCCAGATAAGACTCTTAAATACATACCTGAGAACTGAAGAAAAAGTCATCTGCATATACATAGATGCTAGAGATTCTGTAACAGAGACTAGCCCAGGAAATTGAGACTCAGACACCATTTCACATGGATATTGCCGGAGTCAGGATAGTCACTCTGCAGAATTTTGGGAATCCAGTTGGTAACATGCACTCTCTAAGCACAAGTTGCCAAGTGAAAGGGAGCTTGATTCCTCACCAAATAATGATGGCCCTGGGCATTGGTGGAGACACCAATTGAAAGTGAAAAGCAACAACAAGGGGCCTGTGCTGTGGCATAGTGGGTAAAGCCACCACCTGCAGTGCTGGCATCCCATACGGGCACCGATTTGAGTCCTGGCTGCTCCACTTCCAATCCACTCTCTGCTGTGGCCTGGAAAACCAGTAGAAAATGGCCCAAGTCCTTGGACCCCTGCACTTGCGAGGGATACCTGGAAGAAGCTCCTGGCTCCTGGCTTCGGATTGGCACAGCTCTGGCTGTTGCGGCCATCTGGGGAGTGGGCCAGTGGATGGAAGACACCTCTCTCTCTGTCTCTGTCTCTCTCTCTCTCTCTCTCCTGCCTACCCTTCTCTCTAAGTGTAACTCTGACTTTCAAATAAATAAATAAATCTATAAAAAAAGAAATCAAAAAAGAAAAACAACAATGAGAGAAAATTGCCATTGATCACTGATAGTAGATTTCATCAGAGAAATCAAGAGAATTTACGATAAACTAATAAAAATGTCTAGGAAAGTTTCTAAAGCAAATTCAAAAAAACCAATTCAAAATATAATGAAAAAGATATGACATAGTGTTATACTAAACTATACCTATAATAGATACATTTAAATATTTAATGTAATTCTAATAATAATGTTCTAGGGAATTTTATTGACACTAAAGAGATAAATCATAAAATTCATATTGAAGGTTAAAGTCCAAAAATATCAAAATAATACTGGTGAGAACAATACAAAAGACTTATTCTCCCATAGACCAATGTTAGCACGAAGTTTAGTATTACTATTTTAAAGGTTTATTTATTTGTTTGAAAAAGAATATACAACCCAGGAAATGACTTATATGTATTGATATATAATGTAATGGGCATTATAACAAAGTGAGGATCTTGACTTGGCTTATATTACAAAACAAAATATCCTGTGGCTGGCATGGTGTCACAGTGGGTTAAGCCTTAAGAGGGTTCCAGTTCAAGTCCTGGCTGCTCCACTTCTGATATATCCACTTTTGATCCAGCTTCTTGCTAATGTGCCTAGGAAAGCAGCTAAAGATAGTCCAACTACTTGGGCCCTTGTACCCATGTGGACGACCTGGAAAAAGCTCTAGTATCCTGGATTCGGCCTGGCCCAGCCCTGGCCATTGCAGCCATTTGAGGAGTGAACCAGCAGATGAAAGATTGATGGATCTCTCTCTGTCTGTCTCTGTCTCTGTCTCTCTCTCTCTCTCTATCTCTCTGTCACTCTCTCTCTCTCCTGTCCCCTCTCTGTAACTCTGCCTTTCAAATGAATAACCATATCTGTAAAAATAAAAAAAAATATACTTTATCTTGGGGTCAGCATTGTGGTACATCATAGCACTGTGCTAAGCCGCCGCCTTCAATGCCTGAATCCTAAATATGAATGCCAGTTCAAGTCCTGGCTATTCTGCTCTCAATTCAGCTTCTTGCCATTGGGTCCAGAAAGGCAGTGGAAGATGGCCCAAATCCTTGGGGCCCTGTCCTCTGTGTAGGAAACCAAGATGGAGCTCCTGGCTCCTGCCTTTGTTCTGGTCCAGTCTTGGCTGTTGTGGGTTTGGGAAGATCTCTTTCTCTCTTTCTTTCAATCTCTCTCTCTCTCTCTCTCTGTTGCTCCCTCACTCCCCATTGCACTGTCTTTCAAATAAATAACTATGTCTTAAAAAATAAAATAAAATAAAATACATTTTATACCTTTTAGGAGAAAATATATCATATATTTGTGATATTTGGTAGGAAAAATCTCTTACATATGACACACAAAGCACATAAAATAAATGAAAATATATATTTTTTAATTTTTTTAAAAATTTCATTTAAGTTATACAAGTTTCATTTATTTCATGTATACAGATTTTGGAACATAATGATACTTCCCTCCCTCCCACCGAGGCTTCAAACCTTGTTTTTCCTCCAAATTGACATTCAAAATGTTGCATTTTGTATCAAAAAAACAAAAGAATTAAAAGAAAAGTGGTATTTGGATAAGCTATTTCTGGCATTCATTTTAAAATATATTTAGCATCTGTAATATAAAGAAAATCATGGGGCTGATGATTTGGTGTAGTGGGTTAAGCCTCCTGCTGTGAAGCCAGCGTCCCATATGGGCAGCCGCTCAAATCCCAGCTGCTCTACTTCTGATCCTGCACCCTGTTAATGGCCTGGAAAAAGCAGCAGAATATGGCCCAAGTCCTTGGGCCCCTGCTCCCCATTTGAGAGACCCGGAAGAAGCTCCTGGCTCCTGGCTTTGGTCTGTTCCAGCCCAGGTCATTGCAGTCATCTGGGGAATGAACCATCAGATAGAAAATCTCTCTCTTTCTGTCTCTCTGTCTCTCTCTCTGTCTCTTCTCCTCTCTCTACATCTGACTTAAAATAAATAGATAAATCTTTAAAAAAAACAAAGTAAAAAGAAAATAGTATGCATGAGACAAAAGAGAACATGATCAACTTGCAGATAAGCTGTCAAATCTCACTAGCAATCGGAAGACAGGAAGACAAACAAAACCAAACAATCACCTATCAGATTTGAAAAGAAAATCTCTCCATGTGCTTGTGGAAACATAAATAAATATTGCTAATGTAATTGTAAAGAAAATCAATTTAACGATATCTGTCCAATGCTAAAAATAAATTGACATTTTCTTTTTTTTTTTCTTTTGATAGGCAGAGTTAGACAGTGAGAGAGAGAGACAGAGAGAAAGGTCTTCCTTTTTCCGTTGGTTCACCCCCCAAAATGGCCACTATCTGAAGCCAGGAGCCAGGTGCTTCCTCCTGGTCTCCCATGGGGTGCAAGGCCCAAGCACTTGGGCCATCCTCCACTGCCTTCCCAGGCCACAGCAGAGAGCTGGACTGGAAGAGGAGCAACCAGGACTAGAACCCACCACCCATATGGGATGCTTGCTCTGCAGAGGATTAGATAAGTGAGCCATGGCGACAGCCAAGATTTACATTTTAAATAGAGGGAACCACTGTCAACTACATAAAATTAGGTAGAATATTTGAATTAAAAAATTTCTGGAAGTGGTTGCATCAGGTTAGATAAAAAGGAAATTTGACTGCCTAGGGATATGAAGAAATTAACTCCACCAGCAATATATTTATTTAATTTTTAAAAAATATGAAACAAATAGGGCCGGCGCTGTGACGCAGCTGGTTAACACCCTGGCCTGAAGCACCAGCATCCCATATGGGCCCCAGTTCGAGTCCCAGCTGCTCCTCTTCCCATCCAGCTCTCTGCTATGGCCTGGGAAAGCAGTAGAAGATGGCCCAAGTGCTTGGGCCCCTGCACCCATGTGGAAGACCCGGAAGAGGCTCCTGGCTCCTGGGTTCGGATTGGTGCAGCTCTGGCTGTTGCGGCCATCTGGGGAGTGAACCAGCAGATGGAAGACCTCTCTCTCTGGCTGTACCTCTCTCTGTAACTCTGTCTTTAAAATAAATAAAATAAATCTTTAAAAAATATGAAACAAATATTAATGTTTATTAATTTTCAATAACAAGTATATTGGTATTCATATTAGCATCTTATGTTCCCTTGTATATTAAGATTCCGTGTGTGTGTGTGTGTGTGTGTGTGTATGAAACTACATACATAAAAAAAAGGCTGATTCAACTGTAACCTTTTGAATGGAATCCTTTGAATGGGGTGATTAACAAAATAGGATTTGGATTGGGAAGATGATTCCAGGTTAAGATTGAATTGTGGTAAACAACAACAAAATAATGAAACAACCATGGAGAGTGTGTTTGAGTGTGTGTGTGTGTATGTGTGTGAGAGAGAGAGAGAGAGAGAGAGAGAGAGAGAGAGACTGAGAGAGAGAAACTGAGAGAGAGAGTAAGAGAGAAAAAGAGAGAGAGAGATGAAAGTACTGGGCAAGAGGAATAGAAGGTACTACAGTCATTAAACAAGATTCATGTATAAGCCTTGTGGGTTCTTGCCATGAATGCAGAGAAGAATCCTGAATATTGACTCAAATAAAAGAGATGACATGGTAAGTTTTAAGCTGTTTATTCAGTGAGAGAAATACATCGGAGAGTTAGGGCTCTACCTAAAGGAGAGGTGGAAGTCTGGATCCATACTGAACCGAGAAGAGGCCAAAAGCCACGTGCAGCAGCGTTTAGTTCTGAGCAGCTACTAGCAGTTTACCACTGGCAGTGAAGCAAAGGCAGAGAGTGCAGTGGGCCTGCAAGCCATGTGTCCCGAAGGCACGGGGCAACAAGGGCAACAGAGGTCTGTACTGGTGAAAAAGGGCTAAAAAGGGAAAAAAAAAACAGGCCCAGCCCACCATGTTTCAGGCCCTTTATCCACTTCCAAAGGAGAGTGGTTATGTAGCCTGATTGGCAGGTGCACAAACAGGTGGGGTCAGGTAGGGGCATGAGATCACACAGGGGCGTGATGAAGACGTGGTCTTCCAGCTCACAAACCTATTCAATTTTATCCTATCTGCATGCCTACATGAATGCGGAATTTTGAATTAGAATAACTCAAGCTCTCTTTTACCTGCCCTCATAAAAGAAGGCAGAACACAACAGAAACTTTCATTTCTTGAATTCCTTTACCTTCTTATGCCCTTCTGTAAGACAGGATCTAAAACAGGCCCTTCTCTATTCTGTCTGCGACTTTTCTTAACATAACAACAACAGTGTTTAATAGTTTGGGTACATTTTTCATGGCTACTATTCATTTTAACAGGGAATTCATCTGCAGGCTGCCTTTTCAATAAAAACGTTTATTCTCATAAAAATTGTGAAGAATAATTTTTCTATGAACTTGGTTGTCTATCTGCTATTTAATCACTCTGCTTCTAAAAAAGAAATGATACAAGCAAATGATTCCACATCCTTGGTCTAGGCAAATGCTGTGTCACATCTACTGAATATTTTCAACAATTCAGGCTGTCAATTCCTGTAATGTGCAAGAAGAAAATCAGGAAAGTAATGACTGTTTCAAACGTATGACTCAAAGCGATGGATTTCCCACATATAAAACATTGTTTCCTGTTTCTGTCTTGTGAGTATTTGAAAATTATCAAATATGAATTAAGCTATTAAAAATAGCTCCATACAGAGGAAAAAATAGAATTTTCTTCCACCTGAAATTTTAAATAATTAACACAGGTTTTCATCAAAGCATCTGATTAAGAGGGAGGGTACTTGGAGTTTATGTCCAGCTCCAAAACGATTTATCACTGGTTCCAAAGGCAGAAACGTTATTTCTCTTCCCTATTTTAACCGTGGAACTAGAATAATAGTTAAATAACATGCAGTTTGCTCTAAGCTTTCTAATACTGTTTGAAGGCCATTTTTTTATTTTATGATTTTTAGAAAAATTTTCATCTTAAAACAAAAGAATAGAAACACAGAGCAAATACCAGGTATGATAGGAAATAAAGCCTTTGTGTGTTAATGCAGTGCTATGGCTTGGATGTGATTTTGTTCCCCAAAATTTCAGGTACTAAAGGCTTGGTCCTCAATGTGGTGACAGGACCTTTAAGAGACGGGCCCTTAGGTCATCGGGAAGTGTCGCCCTCGAAAAAGAGCACTGCCCACTTGGAATAAGTCCTCTCAAGAGAGATTCTAATAAAAACATGAGTCTGACTGCTGCGTCTCTCTCTGGTTTCCTGTCTTGAGATGTAATTGTTCTCTTTCTCACGTGTTTTACCTTTGCCGTCTAACATGACATGATGCAACCAAGGGGTGCCCCTAAAAGAGCCTGAACCATGCTGTTTAGACTTTTAGTTTTCAAAATTGTAGCTTAAATGAAACTATTTTATTCCTAAGTAGCTTGCCTCAGTTATTTTTTTATAGTGATGCCAAAGGGAATAGCAGGGAGCCTATAGGCCCCCATGATTGCTTTAAAAAGGCTTAAATTTAAGTCTAACATCTTAGTAGCATATGCATGTACCTTCCTAGTATAAAATACACTCCTTTGCATTCCTTTTGAGTGCTGTGCCACATATAATGTAATTCTAAAGAATAGCAGTCATTATAAGAACTTAGGAAAGACATTATGTTTCAGGTTAAATGAAATGGTAATGGCAAGATATGGTAATAAAAATCTTGCACAAATAAAAGAGTAAGTAGAGTCACTTAATTTCTTCTTTATTGGCTACTTCTGGTTAGTAGAGAATTGTAAGTGTTCTAAATTGCTGCACACACGCCATCAAGCAACAGCCACTTGTTGTGTTGGCCCAGGACCAGAATCACCAGTCCTTATCAAGCCTGAAAGTGCAACTGACCCCTGAACTATGACTTCTCTATGAGCACAGACACTCCAGACCTTGGCTCTGTGGCTATACTAGACTCACTTGTGTCTTAGACACCAGAGTAGTCACCATAGAGACCTAGTTCACACACACTTTAGGCTCCATAATAAACGTCTCTGCATGCACCATTGCTCCAGACATCAGGCATAGAGAGTTTACCCAGACACCAGACCCCAGAGTAGCTGTAGCTATGCATACAGCAGTGCTCCCACCTCTGGCTACCAGCTGCTTCACAAGAACCATCTCTCTCCATACCATCACTGGTGTGGAAACACGGCTTCTCAAGTCCTTGTAAATAGTGTCATTCCTTCTGCAGGTCTTAGAGTCATAGACCCACCATGTATGTCTCTGCTTCTGGTGTTTGGTCACTGATAAATGACACTGGTTTCCCAGCTACCACAAAAGGCCTGTTTGCCAGACTCAAAGCCAAGAGGGAGTCCTTTGACCACAATTTCTTTAGTGGAATTAAAGAAATTAAGAGGACCCACAAATATGATAACTGAGGTAAAATGAACCAATCACTTGAAAGGCATAAATTCTCATATATCACACAAGGATAAATGGCTGATATGAAAAGGCCTATATCTATGAAAGCAATTGAATCAATAACTAACAACCTTCCAAAAAGCAAAGCAGCAGATCCAGTTGATTTTTCTGGTGAATTCCAGCAAAATTTAAGGAGGAAATGATAGCAATTATCTGTTATGTATTCCAAAATATAAATTAATTAAAAGGAACACTTCCTAAATGATTCTTGGAAATCAGCATTATGCTAACATATAAACTAGATAAAGACATTACAAGAAACACATAATTGCAAAAGGACTTGCATCCAAGGTACTTAAAGAACTCTTAAAACTTAAGAAACAAACAACCCAATTGAAAGTATACAAAATATTTCAACAGATACCTCTATAAGGAACATATACAGATGGCAAATAAGCCATATAAAGATATTCAACATCATATGTCATTAGTGAATTGCAAACTAAGACAACACTGAGATGCACTACATACCTCTTAAGATGATTAAAATCCAAAACACTCACACCATCAGATGCTCTGGAGAATGTAGAACAATGGAAATTTTATTTTTTGCTTATGGAAATCGAAAATACTTGTCACTTTGGAAAATTGCTTGGCTATTTCTTACAAAGCTAAACATAATCGCACTATATGATCCAGTAAACCTGTCCCTGGGTATTTAGTCAAATGAGTTGAAAATATCTCCACACAGAAATACTCACATAAATGTTTATAGAAGTTTTATTTATAATTGATAAAAATTGGTAGCACCCAAGAATCCCTTTGATAGGTGAACTGCTACAGAAATTATAATATATCCATACAGTGGAATATTTTTCAGTGATAACAAGAAATGAGCTATCAAGCCATGGAAAGACACAGAGAACCATTAAAATACCTTGCTAAATGAAATAAGCCAATATGAAAAATGTACATAATATATAATTCTAAGTATGCGACATCTGGAGAAGGCAAAAGTATAGTGACAGTGGAAACACAAGTGTTTGGAAGTTTTGAAGAGTGAGTCTTGAAGGGATGAATAGATGAAGAAAAGGAGATATTTATGGCAGTGAAGCTATTCTGTGGACATAATAATGGGAGCTACGTGAAATTATAAATTTTTCTAAACCAATAGAACATAAGAATTAACTTTAATGTAAACTATTAATTTAAATGGATGATAATGTACCAATATTGTTTCATTGATTGTAACTAATGTATTATATATATGCGATATGTTAATAGTAGAGGAAATTGGGAATAAGTCTAGAGGTAGGATGAGAACGCTCTGCACTTTGGTGGTTCAATTTTTTGTAAACCTAAAAGTGTCCTAATAATAAATAAATTCTTGTGTTTCAAAATAAAGCAAAATGGATAAAGGCATATTGAATATGACTTTATCATAATCTTGAGTTGCACTTCTATTTTCATAAGATAGACTTCAAGTCACAAACTGTGTTGATATGTATGGTGATATTTAATGGTGCTGATTAAAGACTACTTGGTTTTCCAAAGTGTTTTACCAACTCTACTATCAATGATAACTGTTCCATCTCAGACTCTTGTGTGGGATTTTGCATTAGACAAGTTGAATCTTCCCTAATAATCCTCTCCAGTCAAATTATAAGAGAGGATATGCTGATTACAAACCAGACATGTCAACAGGATATAAACAGAATCAGCAATAGGCTCACTGTCATCAGAGAATAAGTGTAGTAGCTATTTGTCACTTCTTAGCTGATCAGCACCCTAGCCCTTGTTCTAAAACTAAGCTGTAGCAGACATTGAGTAATTTTCTTCTCTTACTTTGTAAATTGAATTTCAAAGTAAAGAAAAACAGAAGTTACAATATTCATAACACGGAATACCCTAGCTATGTTTATCAATAATCTATTTTATTTTGTGCTGATTAGTACTTCTTTGTAGGAGTGTAACACAACTCTGTTGACATTTCACTAGCTGATGTGCATTTAGGTTGTTTCCAGTTTAAGGTTATTTTAAATAAAGCTACCATGGTGACTCTCAAAAAGGTCATGCCAAGTAAAAAAAAAAAATCAGACACAAAAGACTATGTTCTGTATAGTTTTATTTATATAGAATTACAGAAGAGGTGAAATCATAGTGACAGAAATCTTATAAGTAGGGAAGCGACAGATTTCAAAGAACAGGAAATTTGGGGTGGAGTGATAGAAATATTCTGTATCTTGATTTTGATGTTGATTACATGACTATATTTTTTATCAAAGCATAAATTCTGCCCTTAAAGTGCCGGCATTGTGGTACAGCAGGTTAAGTCACTGTCTGCAATGCTGGCATCCCATATAGGCATTGGTTCAAGTCCCGGCTGCTCCACTTCCTGTCCAGCTCCCTGCTAATGAGCCTAGGAAAGCAGCAGAAAAAGGCCCAGGTACTTGGGCCCCTGCTCATATGTGGGAGACCCAAAAGAAGCTCTGGGCTCCTGGCTTCAGCCTGGCCTAGCCCTGGCCATTGTGGTTATTTGGGAAGTAATTAAGCAGATTTAAGGTCTGTCTCTTTTTCACTCTCTCTAACTCTGCCTTTCAAAAACACAAATAATTTTTTTAAAAATTTATGCATTTAAAATAAGTGAAAAAATTGAATATAAATTTTACCATAATAAAACTAACTCAAAAAAGAAAAAAGAAAAGCATCACTTCTCATAGGTACCACAGTCTCAACCTGTCGACTGTCACAATTTGCAAGCCTGCCTCTCGCACTGATGTTAGTTCATTATATTATACAGAGAAATTTTATTCCTCCTTTTCTTGGCCACAATGCTTACTCCCCTTTCAGATTCTTTTAGCCAACTGGAAATAGGAAATAACATGGTTGCTGAGCCATATGCTTCTTTATGTCCTTTCCCTTAACTACAGAAAGATGCAGCTGAAGCTTTCGCAGTAGTGCTTATAATGGCTAATTTTAAGTCAGGGATGATTCTAATTCCCAGCCTCCATCTGGTGCGACTGAAGGGGGTGGTTTTATTCTTTCAATTGCAGAGTGTTTATGGCTGTATCAACAGTGCCTATCAGTGCCTGGCATAGTGGGAATACCATAAATATTTATTGACTGAGAAAATACCATCAAATGCTTCATTCTCTTTTAAAGTGTACTATTAAAAATAGGCTTGAAGAAAAAAAAACTCCTTAACTATAATAGAATCTACAATCGCAGACTACAAGCCTCTTGAAAAACTGGAGTATGTGGTGCCGAGCTCTGTCCAGATATTCCAAGCTATTCCTTTTCCCATGTTTCAGAGTGGTGGTTGATAATGGCTCATAGTTGAGTCCCTCTCTGGAAATTGCCCTTGAGCTAAAGAAGTCCATTTCCCTGTAAACAAGGCTGTATATAATGTCTGGTCAGTACAGGGCAAGATCCCTTTGCTTCAATAAAAGACAAGTCCACCTCCAGAAGTGCCTGTGGAATTGTCTGAAGCCTGATAGCAACCATTGCAAGGTTTAACTTCTCCCTCTGCTGATGGTACTTCCTTCATTCCGTTGAAGTTGCTGCTCCTCCGATCACTCTCTAATATCTTCTGTTTGCAGCTGTTATTTTTTTATTCTGGGAAATATGGCCTAAGACAATTCATATTGGGAATAGTCCTAAGAAGTAATCTCATGAATGGGATTTTGGAGCTGGATCACTCACTGGCTGGATAAATAGAGGATTTCATATCTGATAGTAGTTCTAGTACCGATAGCCACTGGCAGGATGTAGCAGGGCAATTGTTATAATATCTACTGGTGGTAAAATGGGATGAGACATGGGATGGAAAAGGATGCAGAAGTGTGCACAATATCTCTCATCCCATGGTAAGATTTGAGGTAAGTAGTAATTTATAAAGAATATGGACTCAGATGGTTTTTGTGGGTACTTTTATTATATTCAAGAAAAATAAGGAAAGGTTGTGGGTGGTGTCGCTCCCCCTCTTCGTGGAGGAGCAACACTGAACCCTGCGCTGTTCCTTCGTCCGCCCGGCCCTCCCCGGGTTTGCTGCTGGTTCTTCCCGGGTTGGCTACTATCCCTTCCACCTCCGTGGAAGGGCAGTTCCCCCTGGCTGCATTCCCCACTTCCGCAGGGGAGCGGCACACCGCCGGCCGGCTTTCTCGGGGGCTGCACGGGTTCCCTTAGATGTTCCCCATAGATGTTCCTGGTGCATGCCGTCTCTCTCCTCCTTTATAGTCCTCCTCCGCCAATCCCAACTCGGCTGCCCACACGCCGAGTACGCTGCTCTCCAATCAGGAGCAAGTCCTACAGTTAATTGGTTGAACTGGAGGCAGCTGTGCGGAAGCTGTTTACTTCTCTCCCAGCGCCATATTGTGGGAGAGCAGATGCATAGAATAAGTCTTAATTCCAGTAACTCAGTCTAGTCCGGGTTGCTCCCCACAGGTGGCAAATCACTAATCTGAGGTGAAATAGAAAAATTGGAGGGCTTCATTTCCTTTGTATAAAGGGGCTGTCATCTGCAGATGGAGGGCAGACAAAGCTGAGGATCTGGATAAGAACTTGTGAGGGTGAGGCAGTTTGAGACTCTTGAATTCTCAAATCTGACTATGTCAAAAACAGGGCAATCAAAGGGAGGGAAAAGAACTCTAAATAGGTAATAGTATATTGGGAATTCTTGATTCCTCGAATTGCCCTGAACAGACTGGGCTTCTAAAAGTAGCCTGTACTCTCCATAAATGTGTTCAGCTCTTGATTAAAAACAGTAAAATGTCTTCTGCCTTGCCACACAATTCAGAGAGCCCTCACAACCAATCTCCACCTTCTTTCTGTGAAGGAATATGAAACGGCAACATAAACCAGTTGGCGAGAATACTGAGCTCACACAGGGAAGGGAAGGAAAGGAGTGTGCACTAAATGAACTGCATGAACCTTCAGGAGATTATAAATGAGTCTAGACCCCGAAGATGTTGAGTCCGGAGGGACAGAGCCTATAAATATGGGTGGAAATCGCCATGGTTAATGTGTAAATAGTCTAACAAAGGCCCAGGAGAGACTGATATCGCGCTATTAAGGTGGTTCCGAGAAACTTGCAGAAGTGTTAACTCTAAGTGCAAGTAAATGCTGTGATAGAGAGGAACCAGAAAACTCAGGGAAGTAAGTCTGCAAGAGTACGTTTAGTATACAAGTTCAAACTAGTCAATAGTTCATCACATTCTACAGAAAGATCCAGAGAATAATTCAGATACAAATGCTATATGAAATGAATGTACTGTAAAGAAAGAGATTAATAATTTAAAGAAACATAACGGGTGGATGTGTTACTTGTATATTGCTGATAAATTACAACCAACTCATTGCTTTAAGCAACAAACATTTATACTGACACAGTTTTCATAGATCAAGGGTCAATGCGTGGCACTATTGAATCCTCTGTTTCAAGATCTCTCACAAGACTATAATCAAGGTTTCATACAGGCTACATTACTTCCTGTGACGAAAAGTTTTCTTCCAACCTTTAGTGGCTGTTTATAGTCTATTTCTTTGAAGAACTGATATACTCGTCTTCATACTGGCTATCAACTTGAAGCTGTTCTCAGATCAGCAAGGCTGCCAGTATTTCCCTGTCATCTGGCCATTTTCACAGGCAATTCATAAAATGGCTCTTAGTTTCTTCAAGGTTAGCAGAAGTTCAGCATTGTGGCATACTGGGTAAAGCCATCACCTGCAAGATCAGCATCCCATATGGGTGCTGGTTCATGTCCTGGCTGCTCCAATTCTGATCCATATCCCTGCTAATGGCCTGTGAAAAGCAGCTAAAGATGGCCCAAGTGTGTGGGCCCTTGCAACCCACATGGGAGACCCAGATGAAGCTCCTGGCTACTGGCTTCTGCCTGGCCAAACTCTGGCCATTGCATCCATCAGGTGAATGAACCAGCAGATGGAAGATTTCTCTATCTGTCTCTCCCTGTCTCTCTCTATATATAACTCTTTCAAATAAATAGTAAACCTTTTTCTTTTTTGTAAAAAAAAAAAAAAGATTAGCAGGAAAAAACTTATTCAAACCCACTAAGACAGAGTTATAATATGACCTAATCATGGAAATGGTATTGTATAACCTCTGCCATATTCTAGTTTCTAGAAGTAAGTTATAGGTTCTAATCCTAGTCAAGGGGACAGAATTGTAAAACAACATGTGACACCTTGAGTATTACCTTAGGGTGTGTAAATGCATTGGCTCTATTCTCTAGGTCAGAGTTGATATTAGAAGATGATGTTATAGATTACTGTTGCCCAAAGCAATGGAGATAATATGATCCCAGAGAAATAGAGGCCAGGTGATAACAATTAAATGGTATAAGCCAAGCAGTTACAATTATTATAAAAAGTGTCAAGATCATATTAGATCAGGAAGTCAGAGGGGCATGATACACAGAAGTTTGTAGGATGACTAATAGAATACAGTGTCACTGGGGGCAAGATAAATGAAAAGTCAAGAATGGTATTGCTTAATTTATATAACCAAAATAAATCAAGAATAGAATATCAAGAAGCTGATGGCAGCTGACTAACTTAAAAATAAATGGTCTCTTGTCCAGAATCTCCATCGTCATCAATTCTCAGACTCAGAACCCACCAACTGAAAAATAGGTGAGATGCCCATGAGGAAAGATCCTCATAGCAACATGGTAAGGGTATAAGATAATGGGTCCCACAGTATTCCCTCAAAGGGACCTATAACATTCACCTGGATAACTGAACATTTTGGAAAGGTTAACAGCCAACATTTTGAGACATGGGATCTATGTTCACACTGATAGTCAGACTTTAAATCTCATCATGGGCTCAGCCCTTTACAGTGGCAGATTATAGGAATAAAATAAGTGGAATCCTGGTCCATATACCTGTGTACTTTGAAAAGTTTATGGAAAATGGAATTAAAAATAAATTTATTTTGGTACAAAATTTTGAATTTATGCATAGTTTCTTTGTAATACACACTTTCTATGAACTTTTGGAAGGACTCTTGTACAGATGACTGGGTGGCAAATTTTCTAATTCTTAAATGCATAATTGAAATGTGTTTACTTGAGAGCTTACAGAAACCCCATTTTGGGCTTCAAATTAGAGATAAGAGGTATCACCATGAGGAATACTGAAATACAAACTCTGAAATACTCAACACCACAACCCTCTTAGTGCTGGCCTACATATTGCATGCCAGAAGGAATGGCAGAATTCAGTATTATACTGAAAGATCTCAGGGAAACAAGAGTAGTGGCACCAATCATATCTCCATCTGTTTCTGGTCCCTAGAGAAAAATAAATAGATACTGGTAGATGAAAGAGAACCAACTGATGGCCAAAATTCTGGCTTCTGTATTGGACGTAACATGCTTGCTAATCAGATTATCATTGCTTCAGGTAAATGGTATTTGGCAACTGATACTAGTAATCTGGATGGGCAAGTGGCCCAGACCTCTGTGGTACCCATAACACTTGAAGTAATATTGTCACTTAGCTCATCTCTTTGGCCACATAGAGAGACGTTTATGATCAGATAGTTGAAGATATAGGCCAATTTTAGTTTCCAAAGGGGTCTGCTCTGTATGTGGGTGCAGTTCCAAAATGGACTATAGTAACTGCATTATGGACTCACACTGGAACAGCATAGAAAGGAAATCCTTTCAACAATTTGGGCTGAAAACAATGTACTCACAATTCAAGAAAACAAAAGCAAAACAAGAAAAATGGATTATACCAAACTCAGAAACTTCAGCACATCAAAGCTAAGAATCAACAGAGTGAACAGACAGCAGATTGTGAAAAAATATTTGGAAGCTATTTATCCTACAAAGGATTAATATGCAGATTACATAGCAATTGTTTTCTGTAGTAGGCAGATATATGCCTGCTCCCAAAAATATTTACATCTTAATCCATGGAAACATGAAACCTTATATGGCAAAAAAAATTTTTATAGATGCAGTTAATGAACCTGGAAGAGAGAGATTATTCTACATTATTTGCGTGATCCTTCAATGCAATCACAATGTAATATTTTGCACACAGAGTAGAGGAGAAGGTTATGTGACAGGGAGGCCGAAGTTGGACTGATGCAGCCACAAGTCAAGGAATGCCAGCAGTCACCAGAAGCTAGAAAAGGGAGTGTGATGCTATTGAAACCTTTATTTCAGTACATCATTACTAATTTCAGAATTCTGTACTTCAGAACTGTGAGATAGTAAGTCTCTGAAATCATCAAGTTTCTGATAATTTGCCATAGCAAACATTAAAAAAAATTCTGTAGAGTTTCTTAGTCTGGCTTTTTTCAATTTCATGCTTTTGTGTACTTTCTGTTAATATAAAGAAAATAAATTTAATGTAGTTCATAGATAAAATTATAAGAATATAATACTTCCTACCCTGCTTCCTTTTCCTTTCCTTTTTTTTTCTTTTCTTTTCTTTTGTCTTTTTTTTTTTTTTTTTTTTGACAGGCAGAGTGGACAGTGAGAGAGAGAGAAAGACAGAGAGAAAGGTCTTCCTTTACCGTTGGTTCACCCTCCAGTGGCTGCCGCCGCCGCGCCAATTCAAAGTCAGGAGCCAGGTGCTTCTTCTGGTCTCCCATGCAAGTGCAGGGCCCAAGGACCTGGGCCATCCTCCACTACACTCCCGGGCCACAGCAGAGAGCTGGACAGGAAGAGGAGCAACCAGGACAGAATCCGGCACCCTGACCAGGACTAGAACCCGGTGTGCCGTCACCGCAGGTGGAGGATTAGCCTAGTGAGCTGCAGCACTGGCCTTTCTTTTGTAATTTTTACAGTAACATATTTCAAATTTAATTTATGTCAAAAGTGCAATGCTTTACTAAATAAAGAGATCAACAAGTAGAAAATAGAGATAACACAGGTCAGCAGCAATATAGACAAGGGCTATAAACAATAATCAAATCCTAAATGCCAGTTTCCTTCATATACATTAAAATTTTATACTCTGTATACTAGCTACCATATATTTGAGAAAACATGTTATATTTGTCTTTTTATGTCTTGCTTATTTCACTAAGCATAATGATTGAGAGTTATATTCATCTTGTTGCAAAAATCAGGATTTCATTACTTTTATGGTTCAGTAATATTTCACAGTGTGTGTAAATGTACCATATTTTCTTCATCTACTCATCAGTTGATGGACATCTGGGTTGATTCCATATCTTAGCTATTGTGGATTGGGCTGCTCTAAACATGGAGGTACAGGAAATGTTTTCATATGCTAATTTCATTTTCTTTCAGTATATTCCCAGGAGTGTAATACCTGGGTCATATGGTAGAGCTACTTTTAGTTTTTTGAAAAATCTCCATATTGTCTTCCACAATTATTGTAGCAGTTTATGTTTTAATCCACAGTATATTCGAGTCTCTATTCATCACATCCTCACCATTATTTGTTATTTTTTTTTTATTTTTGGGTGATAGTCATTCTAATTGGGGTGAGGGGAAGCCTCATTGTGGTTTTTATTTGTGTTTCATTGATGGCTAGTGATCCTGAGCATTGTTTTCAAGTGTTTGCTGGTAATTTGAATTTCATCCCATGAAAAATGCTTTTTAAGTCCTTTGCCCATTTCTTAACTGGATTTTTTTTATTTTGTTGTTGTTGAGTTTTTTGAGCTCCTTATATATTCTGGATATTAATCCTTTATTGGTTGCATCTCTTTTTTAAAATGTTGCTCTGTCTTCTATGTTTTTTGTTTATTTATATTTCCTTTACAAGTTGGTTTTATAGGTTGGTTGTATGCTTCTACTTAGAGGTATATTATATCTGGTTTCCTCTCTTTAATAATCTTTTGCAGGTATTATCAATTATGCCTAGATCCATTAGGGATTCATAGCAGTTATGATCTCTGTAATATTCAGTTTACATGTATCTTCAATATTATCAACAGCCTTGTGTTTTAGATATTGTATGATCAGAGTGATAACAAAAATGTATAACTAAATTTGAAAGCTGAAGATGAAAACACAGTCTGAGTTGTCTATATTGCCAAACTTTTAACTGAAGTTTTTGGTGAAAGGGATTGGAGAAATTTGGTGACACCTGTTGAATGAAACAGAGCTGAGAATTGAACATCCATGCCTCAATACTGTCTCCCATAACTATCATCCACTGATTTAGATACAAACTAGGAGTTTCTGTGGGAAAATATTCATCATGTACATGTTAAAGATGAAATACATTGGGCCAGCGCTGTGGCTCACTAGGCTAATCCTCCACCTGCGGCTCCGGCACACCAGGTTCTAGTCCCAGTCGGGGAGCCAGATTCTGTCCCAATTGCCCCTCTTCCAGTCCAGCTCTCTCTGCTGTGGCCTGGGAGTGCAGTGGAGGATGGCCCAAGTACTTGGGCCCTGCACCCGCATGGGAGACCAGGAGAAGCACCTGGCTCCTGGTTTCGGATCAGCGCGGTGCGCTGGCCGCAGTGCGCTGGCTGCAGAGACCATTGTGGAGTGAACCAACGGAAAAAGGAAGACCTTTCTCTCTGTCTCTCTTTCACTGTCCACTCTGCCTGCCAAAAAAATAAAATAAAATAAAGATGAAATACATACATTAGAGACTCTTAGAATTAATATACTTTTGTAATCTTTTCTCAGTTTTGAGGGTTTGGATGGAGGCCAGTCAGGTCCCCTCCTAGAACAGCTAATTAAGGTTTATACCCCAACCTTACAGGCTTGCCACACTGTGGGACATATGGATTAACTCTAGTAGCACCAGTATCAGAAAGCTACAGAGAGCCACTATGTCCCTAAAGTAGGATTATTCAAATTAGCCAATCCAGAGACCCTGAAAAACTAGCTAAATCCATTCATTTTATATAAACTACCTCCTACAATTCCAGCATGTATTTGCCACATGTGCAAATCCCGTATTATTCCTACTTATCAGTCATTTTTTCATTTAGAGATATAAATAGCAAGGAGTTCTGGCCCTTTCATCTATCCCAGTGTCAATGTATTTTTTTCCTCTATCAAAAAATAAAATATCGTAAAAGTCTATTTTAGCTTTACATAGGAAAGATAAAGCATGGTCATTCTTTGACATGTTTTCTTTCTCAATCCCAGTGTTTTTACACAGATTTGTTTTTTTTAAATCCCAAAGCCAAGGAGCAGGTATTCAGCCTAGCATGTAAGACAACTACATCCCACATCTGAAAACCTGGGTTTGACTATTTACTCTGCCTCTTGACTTTAGCATCCTGCTAATGCAGACCCTGGGAGGAGGGTCCCTGTCATCTGTGTGTTCTGAACCCCAGCTTGGACCCAGTCCAGGACCAGTAATTTCTGGCATGTGGAATATGAGCCAGCTGATTGTAGCTCTTTGTTTCTCTTCTCTCTCTCTCTCTCTCTCTCTCTCTCTGGATATGTATCTCAAATAAATAGATGAAATTGTAAAAATAAAACCTCGCAGTCATTATTTTATTTACATTTTCTCTTACATCAAAACCCTAAAGTAAGCAATAAACAGAATAAGGATTTTTGGTGCTACAGCTGAGCCTTCAGTTAAATGATTTGCCCAAATTCCAACAGAATAGACAGAACTAGGAATTACTTCTATGTTCTAAGTCATTGTTCCATCATATTATGTCGAATAGTCATCCACTCATGCATTCATCCATGCAGCCATCCACCCACCCATCATTTATTGAGTATTTAATGTGAACCAGGTAAACACTAGGCTGTGGGGGATACAAAGATGAATCCAGCACAATCTCTGCCCTCAAAAGATCACAGGAAACAGAGATAGAAAAGGAACTGATAACACAGACCAGCGGGTTTTATTGGAGAAAAAGCACTCAGTGCTATAGGAGGCAACAAATGGGTCTTTACCTCAAGGTGAAGGAAACATTTCCATTAACATGGAAGACAGAACAACATGATATAGCTATGTAGAAGTCAAGTTCATGAGCAGAGAGAGCAGCTTTCATTTCTCAAAACATTTGATAGGAATCATGTTAGGCATTCATCTTTAAAGATTAGTATCACAAGTCCCTCCTTTAAGGAGTGTATTAATTACTGGAGAAGAGACATGAGTAAACATACACAATAAAATATGATAAATTCAATGCGAGAGAAATTTACATGTTATAACGGGAGTGAGAAAATGAAACAATCACAATCTCCTGGAGTAAAGTTATAGCAAAGTGTCAAAGAATGAGTAAAAGCCCAGGAAGAGTCAGTTTCTTTGTACAGTTGTACCTAGATATTTTTTATGATTTTTCATGTGCAGGTATCAAGGTTTTGAAGTTTTAGTAAAATAAATAAATAAATAAATACTCTGTAGATGACATTCCCAAGAACATAATGCTTACATAAAATGTATATTCCACGTTTTAAAGCTTAATTGTATTTTACTTTACATATACACTTCAGTTAACATAGAGCACTTAGAATCTATTTGGTATTTTTGATTTCTCAAAGTGAAAAAAATTAGATTTTTAGGTTTGATATGATTGTGTCATAATCATCTCATAATTGGCAATTTTAATTTTTGGCAATAAAAAGAAATTGGGATATCTTTGGAACTGTAAAAAAAAAAAAAAAAAAAAAAAAAAAAAAAAAAAAAAAAAAAAGCCCAGGAAGAGGAGCAGTACACAGCAAGAGGAAACCATGGAAAGGAAAAGCATATTCAAGAGTCAATACAAATTTACTTGCATAAACAAATTAGATCACCATCCCACCCTAACTACATATAGGTCACACTCTTAAAATAGCCAAGAGGTACACGGAGTGCTTTTAGCTCTGGCACAGGTCTTTGATGACTTCTGTGTTTTGTATAACAGACTCCCCCCAGTAAAAGTTAGTTTGATTAGACTCATTGTTTCTGGCCAACCTCTTTAAGGTCACCTGAGATTCCTCAGTAATGCTGGTACACTTGCCATTTGGCACAGTGCAGCATCACTTAGCTATTCTGCCTAGGGATATAAACACAAGGAAAGAATTGAATAAGTCACATTATAATGTTGGGAAGAACAGTACAAAAGGTGACTTGAAAAGCAGTACACACATTTTCAGATCTCAAGCCAGGCAGTTCTAATTTTTAGAGAGGTAAACAGAAGCCAAACCCTTAGCTCAGATTCATTTCACAATATTATCACTTCACCCTTTTCCTCTTCAAGGATCTTGACCTTGACTCAGTCCTTCTCCCATTGATGCATTGCCTAGCAAAACTATGAATCATGCCAAGAATCAGATGGGCCCAAAGGGAGACCTGCCATTCCTCATAAAAAGTAATTTGGGAAACGTATGTACAATGACCATAGTACTTAGGCTAAGGGGTATGAAACATTTTTTTTTTTTGACATTAAGAGCAAGTTTCTTCAGGCACCCAGCTAAATCCCTCCAGTTATGTAAATTGAATGTGGGACTTCAAAAAAGGACAAGCCATAAAAGGAAAGGGAAAGTCAGAAAGTGCACAGTAGATGCAGACATATAATGAATAAGTATGAATGAAAGTGGACTTTGATGTTTTTGCCCTCTAACTAGTTCGGTGTCCTGATTTTCACACAGCACTCACACATGGCTGTCACTCATTCTAGAGAATTTCAAAACCACTTTTTTTGTTTCAAATATAAAAAGGTACTTTATTTTTTGAGTTTTATTTTTAAAGTTTTACTTCTGTAATTCCACCTATCTGATATTACCTTCAGCACCCATAAATCTGCCCAAACCTAACCATACCCAAAATCTTTCCATATTCAGCTGTCCTTGGCATGTCTAGAACCTTTGTCATATAATTTTGCATCAATCTCTTTAAGACTCAGCTCAAGATTTTGGTAAGCCTTTCCTTAGCCCAGAATTAATATTTAGTTGTCCTTATCTTTTGATAGTATCTAATCTATGTTTTAAATTAAACATTATCATACTGTAATTATAGGTTTGCAAATCTGTGCCCTGCAGTCAGCTTTTTTACTATGGTAGAGAATTTGTTGGTTTCATATGGTATAGTACCTGACACAAGATAAAAAATCAGAAAATGACTTTGGGAAATAACAGAACAAAAATACCAAAACTATGAGATGAACAAACCTTTGGCAAATATAAAGAAAACAGAGAGACTATTGAAGTGTAAAAAGAACTGATGCCTGGGTGTCGGGTACAACAGCAGAGAGGCCACTTGAAATGCTTTCATCCCATTTAATAGTGCCTGAGTTGAGTCCCAGTATTATTACCAATCCAGCTTCCTACCAGTGAGCACTCGTGGAAGTAGCAGATGATGGCTCAAGTACATAGGTCTCTGTCACCAATGTGGGAGACCCAGATTGTGGCCTGACACAAATCTGGCTGTTAGGAAGTGGGGGGAGTAAATCAGAAGATGGATGATCTCTTTCTCTACCACTGTCTCTCTACTTTTCAAGTCAATAAAAGTATTTTTTTAAAAAATTGGAAATAAGAATGATGATATTGCTAATAATAGATACAGCAAAGAGTCTATCAAAAAGAAGAGAATTCTTTTGCAAATAAATAGCTTCAAGAGAAGAAAAAAGCTATCAGAATTGGTGCTATGAACTAGAAATGCTATTAAAGAAAATTATCTTAAAAGACTCTAGTCCAAGGCAGTTGGAAGAATTCCTTTAGACCAGTTACTTCTTAGCTCCTGTGCTGTGGAGTAAGGTTGGAAGTGGGATGATGTTATGGTCAGGGGGCATTTGACAATGTCCAGAGATAGATTTCATTGTCACAATTGGAGTAGGAGGATTCTATTGAAATGTAGTGATTGCTGTTAAATATAAGAGTGGGAATAAGAGAGGGAAGAGATGTGCAACTCGGGACATGCTCAAGCTGACTTACCTCAAACGGCAGAGTTAGAAACATACCAGGGGATTCTAATTCAATCCCATCAAGGTGGCGTGTACCAATCCCATCTCACTAGTCCCAGTGATCAATTTCTGTTCACAATTGATCATAATGATAGGACTAAGAACCAAAGGGATCACATAAACAAGAATAGTGTCTTCAAATATTAGCTGATAGAATAAAAAAGGGAGAGAACGATCCAACATGGGAAGCGAGATACACAGCAGACCAATAGAATGGCAGATGTCCTGAACAGTACTCTGGCCTCAGAATCAGCCCTTAAGGCATGCGGATCCGACTGAAAAGCCCATGAGAGTATTTCAGGCATGGAAAGCCAAGACACTCTGGGGGTGGGGGGACCTAAATGAAAGATCTCCGTGAGTGAAATCCCAGTGGAAAGAACGGGTCATCAAAGAAGGAGGTACCTTTCTCTGAAGGGAGGAGAGAACTTCCACTTTGACCATGGCCTTCTCTAAATATGATCAGAGTTGGTGAACTCAGGGGGCTTCCATAGCCTTGGCCACTCATGACAAGAGCCTAGGGTGATTACTGAGGCCATAAACAAGAGTGTCAATTTGTTAAGTCAGCAACAGGAGTCACTGTGCACTTACTTCTCATGTAGGATCTCTGTCCTTAATGTGTTGTACATTGTGATTTAATGCTATAACTAGTACTCAGACAGTATTTTTCACTTTGTGTTTCTATGTGGGTGCAAACTGTTGAAATCTTTACTTAATATATGCTAAACTGATCTTCTGTATATAAAGAGAATTGAAAATGAATCTTGATGTGAATGGAAGGGGAGAGGGAGTGGGAAAGGGGAGGGTTGTGGGTGGGAGGGAAGTTATGGGGGGGGGAAGCCATTGTAATCCATAAGCTGTACTTTGGAAATTTATATTCATTAAATAAAAGTTAAAAAAATGGAAATTTAGGAAACAAACAAACAAAAAAAAAAGAAATGTAGTGAGTAGAGGCCAGATAAGCTGCTAAACTTCCTATGGTGTACAGGACAGCATTACAAAAAAATAAAAGAGTGTCCAATCCAATGTGACAGTAGCAGTAATCTTAAAAAATTCTGCATTACACATTTGAAGACAAAATTGTTCCATACTATGTAAAGCATAGCAACAGTTACAAAAAAAGAAAACACTTCAAATTTGGTCCTAAAGGAAATATTACTCTAACAGTCATGAGGAAGATAGTACCTAAAAGATACAGGCCACTATAGGGTGATCTATACATACAAATGTTAAAAAAAAAAAAAAAAACAGTAAATACCCAGTACTGTGGCATAGTGGGTAAAGCCATCACCTGCAGCTTTCAAAGTCTAAGTTCTTAATCCTAGGTAGGATATATTGATAAAAATGTATTATAAAAGTGGCATCACAGCTCAGTTGATAAAGAAAAGGTTTCAATGAACTATCCTACAGCAGTGAGTTAATTTATCCAGAAAAAATTAAGTTATATACTTGCACATAGCTCACATCATGTACTAGAATAAATTTGCACTTTTCTAGATATAGAAATGCTACTATTTCTAGATGTTATTCATGTAAGTAATGAGATTTAAACATTCATGGAGTATGGAAAATGAAGGGTTGAGAGACAAAAATATTATATTACGTAATGTTATATAAAATAGACTTTAAAAATAATATTGTCTCTCATCCCTTCATTCTCCATATTCTATGAATGTTTAAATTGCACGACTTACATGCATAACATGTAGAGAAGCTTTATTAAAATAATTTTCAGTGGATAAGGATTAAACATAATCTTTTGGCACCTAGACAGCAGAAATCACTTCTTCTATTGATGACTCCATAATTCTCTGCTCCTCTAAAATTAAATCTAAATGTGGTTCCAAAATTACTGCTCCTCATCATGCGTCATTTCTGGATCTCTCTGATACAGATATAACTCAATGATCAAGGACAGAGAATCCATGTGTCAAAGATGGGAGTGTCAATATAGGCTCTATCACATACTAATTATCTAGCTTTAGACATGTTATTGAATCTCTCTGAGCTTCAAGATCCTCATCTGTAAGGCAAGCAAGATGGTATCTTCTTCATAATTTTCGCTTGGAAGATGCAATTACATAATCTACATAAAGAACAGGCATGTAGTAAATATAGTGGTCCCAGAGATACTCAGTGGGTTGGTTCCAGAAATCACTTCCGCCTATGTAGGTATCAGAATCTAAGGATGCTCATGTCCTTCATTTAGATGAGACAAATAATCTGTGCACTTTCTCCTATATACCTTATTTTTTGAGTATTTTATTTATTTATTTGAGGGGTAGAGTTACACACAGTGAGAGGGAGAGACAGAGAGAAAGGTCTTCCTTCCATTGGTTCACTCCCCAAATGGCTGCAATGGCCGGAACTGCACCGATAGAAGCCAGGAGCCAGGAGCTTCTTCTGGGTCTCCCACGTGGGTGCAGGGGCCCAAGGACCTGGGCCATCTTCCACTGCTTTCCTAGTCCATAGCAGAGAGCTAAATTAGAAGAGGAAAAGCTGGGCTAGAACCCATGCCCATATGGGATGCCATCACCACAGGTGGTGGACCAACCTACTGTGCAACAGCACCAGCCCCTTTGTAATTCAAATCAATTCTCAGTGACTTACAATAGTGAATAAAAGTTAATCTTATACAAATAGTTGTTACATTGTGTTGTTTAAGAAATAATGACAAGAAAAAAGTCCGCATATTTTCATGATGAAAGTAATTTCTTTTTGAAATATTTTCAATGCACTATTGGTTGAATCTGTGAATGCAGAATCCATGGGTTTGTAGAGACAACTGCATTTCAATGTTAAATGAGACCACTTCTCTCCCTAAGATGTAGAGAAGATCTGATTCCTCTGATTCCTGAGTTCACAGCTTATTGTGAAAACAAGTTACCTATCTCACTCTCCACCCTTAGCAGGCCAGACTGGATGGAGAATTGTAAATGAAGTCTTTTGATGTTTTTTGTCTCCACCTGGTAACTGAATGCCAATCGTATTGTCAAGTATTTTTTTTCCTTCAAAATTGTACTTAAAGCAGACTGCCACCAGTCCCTTTGGGTTCTCCTCTCTTGGATCCCTGCCCCCACCCCAGCTGCTCTGGCTGGAGGTCCTTGATTCTAATAAATACTTTTAAATCTCAAAAAAGAAGAGGAAAAAACAAAGATCTGATTTCATCCAATATGTTATAAGTGGTTTAATGCTCTTGCTAAGATGTCTATGCTTCCCTGGCAAGTTGAGACTCTTGCAGCCATTTCAGGTTCTAATTTTTACTTTCTGTAAATTCTTATTTCAATTATGTATGTGTTAGTTCATAGTAAGCTCTGTCTATGCAGAATTTCTATGTGGAAAACTCTTGGATCATGAAATATAAAACTAGATCAAAGGAAATTTTCAAGGCTGTCAACAAGCACCTCCAAACAGAAAATATCAACTCCCCACTCCAGGCTCTTTGGGCTTGTAAGGTTAAGTGCACATGCAAGTGTGTGTCTGTGTGTATGTGTTTATAAAAATACAACTTTGCACCTTTCCAGTCCAACTAGCCTTTAATAACCATTAAAAATAAAGTCTTCCAGCTGGCAAGACAATTCCTTTTAAGTCTCTTTGTATAGGAAGACAAGCCTTTCATCATTCTTTGTTCACAGAACACATGCTTTGACCACTAGTTAGCCGTTATGTCAACTAATACAAAAGTCAGTGCCCAGTATTCTGTAATAACTGGCTTGGCCCCTGGCCAAGGCCACTCCATTCATCATGGTTGAGCAAAGTAATCCAGGTCCAGGAACAAAACTGCTCCCAAGCTGGGAAAGTATAAAAAATGATTATACCTTGATCTTTTAAGCTCAATTTCAAATCATCCAGTCATGCAAGTTACTTTGATATTCACCACCTTCCCTGCCAGTAGAGGACACAGAGTGACAATGCACAGGTCCCAGGGGATGAACCATGATCTGTGACAATGACAATAGCCCCATACATTTTTTGACAATGATTGTAGTGCAAGTTGATAAGGGACAGAACCTTCACATTAATGTGGATACAAAGGAAGATTGCTGGGGGCAAGATAAGGGGAGTTCCAGAAAACATGAATGCTTTTACTACTGTTTGTTCTTTTCTAAAGAATGACCAGTTGTGATGCAACTTGTTTCTTTCTGCTTTTGTATGAGTTTTGCTGAGACATGATGCTTCTAGCTAGCTGTACTGGGAAACTTGTGATCATAAGGGGAAAATAGAGGCCTAAGATCATTGAGCAGAGCCGGCGCCGTGGCTCAATAGGCTAATCCTCCACCTTGCGGCTCCGGCACACCGGGTTCTAGTCCCGGTCGGGGCGCCGGATTCTGTCCCGGTTGCCCCTCTTCCAGGCCAGCTCTCTGCTATGGCCCGGGAGTGCAGTGGAGGATGGCCCAGGTGCTTGGGCCCTGCACCCCATGGGAGACCAGGAAAAGCACCTGGATCCTGGCTCCTGCCATCGGATCAGCGCGGTGCGCCGGCTGCAGCGGCGGCCATTGGAGGGTGAACCAATGGCAAAGGAAGACCTTTCTCTCTCTGTCTCTCTCACTGTCCACTCTGCCTGTCAAAAAAAAAAAAAAAAAAAAAAAAAAAAAAAAAAAAAAGATCATTGAGCATAATTAACCTGGAACTGGATACCACTGGAATTCTAGTTATGGGATTGATGCTTTTTAAATCTATTTAATTGGGTATTATTTTTACTTGCATTCAAATCATCTTTACAGGTAAAACTTGATTTCAAAAACTAGGTCCTGGCCTTTCCAAGCCCCCATACCATATCTATTTTGGGACCAAATGCAATTTGACTCTTGTGTTAGAGTGCCTTCTTCAGTTCGCTCTTGAGAACTCCAGGTCCTGCAAATGTCCAACTACAACTGTCATTCACTTACTTTGTATTTATTGTATTCTCTGTGCGAGGTATTTTTCGAAGTCCTTTAGTGTAAGAATTCTCGGAGTCTGGAATACCAACCTGGACTCTGTATGCAAACCTACATCCCCGTAACTTGCTACCACTCTACTCTGGTTCCAAGTGAAATCTTGACTATACCATCCCGTTGCTTCAATCTACCAATGACATGTGTACCCATTTACAGGATAAACCTCTACAACTACTTGCTAGATGGAGGTCATTGATCAATGGCTTTCAATCTACTAGAGCAATTTTAAACTTTGGATGGATATGAAATCACCATAGTAGCTCAAAAAGCAATCCTAGGGCCCATGTGAAACCCAAGAACAAATACATTAGTATACCTAGGTGGCCCTCAGGCATCATTTTTTTAAAACTATTCAGGTAATTCTGTGTACAATGAATGTTGTGATGCACTGATTTAATAGATGTGGAATACATACAGAAAACACCTGGAAATCTCCTTTAAACTACAACTCGTCTCTTCCCAACCACATAGAAAGCCTCAATCTTATAGATCTCTGTCCTAAGTACCTATCTTCACAAACTACTCAGAAAATTTGTTCTGTCCCCTGCTACTACTGGTCTACCTTCAGGTCTGTATCTTAACTTCTACTCCAAGATGGTCTGATGTTAATAATCACCTGGTATATTTGCTATAGCACACAGTCCTGGGCCCTGGCCAGAACTACTGAGGTAGAATTTCTGAAGGATAAAATCTGGTGATTTTTGTTAATTAACAAATTGTCCCAGGTGATTCTTAGCGAGCATTTTTCGAAAACCCTGTATTACTGTATATTCCATAAATTTTATCTCTTCCAGACCACAGAATTCAGCTTATCTGGGGTACAAAATGAAGAAGATAGCCCTGAGAATAGGAAGTCCTGAAGGTAATAAAATATATATAATCCCTCTGAACCAAAGCTATGATTTATGCAATGTTCTTACTGAAACCTCTCTCAAAGATATCCTCTCATCTTATTTCAGAAAACTTGTCTATTAAAGTAAATGTATCTATTCTCTTGGTCTCTACCCGGCCCATTTGAATCTGTCCCACTGCAGCCTGAGCTGCTTCTGTACACGCAAAGATGATTAGAAACACCCTGTTCAACCTTGGGTACAGCTGGCTGGAACCGCTAGAGCACTGCAAATAAGTGTTCTCCCCCAAACTTCCCAGATCGCTTGCCATTGAGGGAAGGAAAGTTGCTAGCTGTTGCTAAAGGATTTTGAGCCAGTGGTGTGCCAAGACCATGACAGTAGAAGCATTCACCCAGGCTGCATATATTTTTTTTTTATTTGACAGAGTTAGGCAGTGAGAGAGAGAGAGACAGAGAGAAAGGTCTTCCTCCCTTTAGTTCACCTAATGGCCTCTAGGCCCATCCGAAGCCAGAGCCAGGTGCTTCTTCCTGGTCTTCCATGCTGGTGCAGGAGCCCAAGCACTTGGGCCATCCTCCACTGCCTTCCTGGGCCACAGCAGAGAGCTGGACTGGAAGAGGAACAACCGGGACTAGAACCTGGCACCCATATAGGATGCTGGCACCGCAGGCCAAGGATTAACCAAGTAAGCCACGGCAACAGCCCCAGGCTGCATATAATTTAAGACAAATATGTTATCATCCCATTCTAGCAATTGTAAACAATGTCAGTGATTTATAATTTCTTCTTGAAAAATATATATTTTGGTCTGTGTTTGTAGCAGTTTCTGTGGTTACTATGTCCCACATAGTACTTTGTTGTTACTTAACCTTTAAGAAACCTTGTGTCTTACATAGAAGTTAATTTGAAGAACTTCCCTGTAGAAGTCAGTGCTGACACACAGAATCACAAGTTACACAAGTTCCTTTTAGGAAGAAATTTGTCATAGTTTGAGATTGTTTGAACTCCCTGTAGCATGGTTCCTATCTCCAACCTCCATAATACTGCATATTCCTCTGACTTTAGAGTAGATACAAAAGAAACCATAGCAGTTAGAGTGATCATAAAGATAAAGACTCATAAGTTATTGCAAATCTTTCAATGTATGTGACTACTTGGTATTTTCATTTGTGTTTAAAAACTTCCAGAATGTAAGGAATCTTGGAGGCTGCTAAAGTCAATCCTAAAGTAACAAAGACATGGACACTCATTTTGAGATTTTATGTTGAAACTGGATTTTTTGAATTTCTACCAAACATCCTTATGTGTATTTTTGAAATATTGCTAAATTCATTGTTGCACATGAAAGAAAAAATAAAAATTAGAGTTAGTAAACATATTAATCAATCACTATAGATGAGCATAAATATGAGATTAATTTTGATAAGACTGATAAATCCACAGAAATAATAAAATCAGAAATTTAATGTCATTTTTAGTTAGTTATTGCTGTGTCATATCAATATATGGGTATTATTTCTCCCTCTTTTCAAAAACTACATTTTTTAAACATGAAGCATTAATCTATTATTTTATTTGGTCTTTTTTCAATAAAGTATTTATTTTACTTTAAGATATTTTCTAACTTTTTAATGGCTTAATATGCAAATAACAAGGAACATTTTCACTGGCTGTTTTCTTTTCTGGCTATTATTTTTATTCATTTCATACCACAATTATTAGTGGAAATAATTGTGTCATTTAGAGGAGGGAAGTGTTACTAAATCATCCAGTTCAGGCATCCAATATACGAAGTAGGCCAGTGCTATGAGAAGAAGTAAAGTGCATTGTCTCTTCTGGACCGAGGAAGTGAAAAACTCTTGCTTCATTTTAACCCTCAATGTGGTGATAGAAACCTCCTGTTAAAACAGCTAAGCCACAAGATGGAAACCACCTCTGAAGAGTCCTTGGGGGGGGGAACTGGCCTCTACAGTGGACAAACCAGCAGTGACCCACAGGTAAGTGAGAATATTTTTATGTGTAAAGCCTTGGATATTTTAGGATTTGTTTATCACAGCAAAGCCCAATCACTCCTGCTTGATACAAAACCAAAGCCCAGTTATTTCCTCACATAGGAAAACATTTAGCTTTGTTGTGCCAAAATCAAGAGACCAATCCTAACTTTTAATTTCTGGACACCTGGATCTCTGAATAAGGCTGGGGAAGAAGATGTAATGCAAAGAAAATATTTTCATTGCATAAGTATATTCTGAGCTCAGGGACTGGAAGGCCCTTGCCTAATTTTAACCCTCAATTTTTTTGTTGGCACTATATAATGATGCCTCATATGTTCAGAATAATTATGGAATGGAAGATCCAGATGAAGTTGAGGTTATCTACTAATGCAGACTAGACCATCATCCTATCAAGTCTTCAACATTAACTGTGTGACTTTGAGAAAATTATTTTCACTCCCTAGGGTTTCATTTAAACAGCTTTTATGCAAACAAAAAAAAAAAGAAAATTTGACTAACTTCAGTAAAACCAGGTGATTTATTGAGAGGCTACTTGGATGACCCACATAATGAAAGGAAGAACTAAATAAGCAAACTTTGGGCAAGATAGGAACCAGTGTACCGCAGTGATCACAGCGAGAGTACCCTCTCAGGGGAACTGGTGTCAGATGACATAGGTCCAATCACTTTCAGTCTCTGTACATTTCTGTGTAAGATTTAAATCCCTAGGTGAGTGGATCTTCTGAGCCCAATTTGAGACTTGTACCCAGACTAGTGATCCCAGGAGCTGATCTAGAGGCCTAACCTAGTAGTCCCAGGACTAAGTTTCCCTGCTTCTCAACAGAAAGAGGTTGAATCACATCAGTGTTACTATCCTAACCCTCACATGGAAGCCATAGTTGGTGACTTCCAAGGTCCAGCTATAAAAAGAACACTTATAATATCACTTTTTACCTAATATAATTTCCAGTGTCATGCTATTTTAACCATTTGCATGTAAATCTTTCTCAGCTCTATTTTTGGAAGCCTTGTGGTCATTATTGTGAACATGAGATATAGGATAACCTATAAAAATACAGTGCATTTGCTTCCTCCATTAAGCCCCGGAATGCCAGCTCTCAAATACTTCTGTCAGTATATCTGACTCATATACATGCTGTCTAGACTACCTCTAATGTGTTGCTTCTGCTGACTTAAAGCTCAGTAATAAATGTTTATGTTTGGGAGAAGAAATGATAGAAGTGGTGACATAAAAAGTATCTATATTTCTATATTTATTTTATTTTTAAGTAGAGAGGGAAAGGAAGGGAGAAAGAGAGAGGGAGAGGGAGAGAAAGAGGGATAGAGGAAGAAGGAGGAGAGGGAGAAGGAGAGGGAGAAGGGGGAGAGGTAGAGGGAAAAAGGGGGAGAGAGAGGGAGAGAGAGAGAGAGAGAGAGAGAAGGATCCCATCTGCTGGTTTGCTCCTCAAATGCCCACAACAGCCAGGGTTGGGGGCCAAGTGAAAGTCAAGAGCCAGGAACTCCATCTGGGTCTCTCACATGGATGACAGGAAGCCAAATACTTGAGCCATTAGCACTACCTCCATGGCTGTACATTAACAGGAGGGTGGACTGGAGAGCAAATCCAGGACTTGAACTGAGGCATGTAGACACAGGATGCAGGAATCTCATGCAGTAGCTTAACGGCTGCATGAATCGCCAGCCTCTGTACTTATTTTTTAAAGCCTATATTTTAGTGCTCCTATCACTATGTATTAACCATGTGACCATGAGTAAATCATTTACTCTCCTCAGGTTTACTCTCTTATAATGTGCACTACATCGTCTATACCTGGTAGAGTGCCTGGTACAATGTATGTTACTGGATGGACTCAGATCCATCTAGCTCCATGAATGCACGATTTCACATGCCAAAATGTCTCTTTTAGCTCTTATGACTAGCAATATGTATACAACTTTATATACAGTTTGCTAAATTCTTATGTGAAATTTGTGTTGATTGGAGGAACTAACATGTAATGATCACATAAAACACACAATGCATTTTAAACATTCTATCTTATTTAAATCCGTGCCTATAAGACAAAAGTGGTATTAGTCATATCACCAGAAAAATAATAGTGAAGCTCAAGGATTTGGACTGATTATCAAAAAGTCTGAGACCTTGAGGGAGTAATTTGGATCACTTTAACTTACAGATGATTTGTGGAAATCAAAATTAATATAGGTGAAAGTGACTTCACAAACAAAAACAAAGTGCAAACATGGTAGCATCATCATATTTATTCTTATTATATACTGGTGTGTATATACGGAATAAGAAAGTTTTTGTAAACTCTTTTTTTTTAACCTAGGAAAGTGGAAAGCCATAACAGTCAACTTTGAGTTTATGGGAGACTGCACACGTTTTGTGCAATGCATGTCCTTCATCATAGTCATTCCAATCATGCATGCCTAATCCAGGAGACACAGAGAAGTATGAAAAAATGGCAAATCATGCTGCATCCTCTGCCAACAGCCACTTAAAGATACTCTGATTTGACACTGTGATCAAGTAATCAACTAATCAAATTCATTGAACCGAGTTCATTTGAAGTTTGCAATAAAAATCACCTCTGAGAAAAATTATTTTGCAAAGTGACTCCAAGTTGCAATTACCTGTAAATAGGTCTTAACTTAGCACTGTTGTCTATTTTGACAGCCCCCCCTAAATTTTGAATCTTAGAGAACAAAAGATGGGCTAAAAATCTTCCCTGTATCAGGTAGCCTGTATTCCTTTGATACCTTAGCACATTTGTCATTGATGGCCTGTTTGTCATATCAATACTGTAGACAGCTTTTACTAGGTAGTTTTAAAAGCCATGTTACTCTCTTTTCCTATGTCATCACTGTCCTATATGGTAGATATGAACACTTGAAATATGGCTAATCCAAATTTAAATGTTTTTTTTTAAATCACCATTTGTATTCCTTTTTTTTTTTCTATGTATTTTAAATTTTAACTTAATTTTATTTGCAGTCAATACATAATATCTGTACATTGTTATGAGGAACAGTATGATAATTCAATATATGCATACCATGTGATTTGATCAAATCTTGGTAATTAGCATTTCCATCTCCTTCAACATATATCATTTCTATGAGATGGAAAATTGATCTCACTTTTCCTTTAAATTTTTTTTTTTGATTTTTTTTTCTTTTTTTTTTCTGTTATTATTTTTTTTTAACTTTTATTTAATGCATATAATTTTCCAAAGTACGACTTATGGATTACAATGGCTTCCCCCCCATACCGTCCCTCCCACCCACAACCCTCCCCTTTCCCACTCCCTCTCCCCTTCCATTCACATCATGATTCATTTTCGATTATCTTAATATACAGAAGATCAGCTTAGTATACATTAAGTATGGATTTCAACAGTTTGCTCCCACACAGAAACATAAAGTGAAAAATAATAGATGATTTTTTTTAAATGATGATGAAATCAGATCAGACCTATTGTCATGTTTAATCCCAGTGAGAGTCAAGTTGGGAATTGATAATTTTTTTTTTTTTTTTTTTTTACAGAGGATCAGTTTAGTATGCATTAAGTAAGGATTTCAACAGTTTGCACCCCCATAGAAACACAAAGTGAAATATACTGTTTGAGTACTCGTTATAGCATTAAATCTCAATGTACAGCACATTAAGGATAGAGATCCTACATGAGGAGTAAGTGCACAGTGACTCCTGTTGTTGACTTTACCAATTGACACTCCTGTCTATGGCATCAGTAATCTCCCTATGCTCCAGTCATGAGTTTCCAAGGCTATGGAAGCCCTCTGAGTTCTCCGACTCTTATCTTGTTTAGACAAGGTCATAGTCAAAGTGGAGGTTCTCTCCTCCCTTCAGAGAAAGGTACCTCCTTCTTTGATGACCCGTTCTTTCCACTGGGATCTCACTCGCAGAGATCTTTTGCCAGAGTGTCTTGGCTTTCCATGCCTGAAATACTCTCATGAGCTTTTCAGCCAGCTCCGAATGCCTTTAGGGCTGATTCTGAGGCCAGAGTGCTATTTAGGACATCTGCCATTCTATGAGTCTGCTGAGTATCTCACTTCCCATGTTGGATCACTCTCCCCTTTATTTACTCCATCGGTTAGCGTTAGCAGGTACTAGACTTGTCTATGTGTTCCCTTTGACTCCCAGTCCCTTCACCATGACCAACTGTGAACTGAAACTGATCACCTGGAACAGTGAGATGGCATTGGTACATGCCACCTCGATGGGATTGAATTGGAATCCCCTGGTATGCTTCCAACTCCACCACTTGGGGCAAGTCAGCCTGAGCATGTCCCAAATTATACATCTCTTCCCTCTCTTATTCCCACTCTTATGTTTAACAGGGATCACATTTCGGTTAATTTTCAACACTTAAGAATAACTGTGCATCAATTACAGATCTAAACCAGTCATATTAAGTAGAACAGATAAAAAAAACTACTAAGAGGGATAATGTATTAAGTTGTTCATTAACAGTCAGGGCTATGCTGATCAAGCCACCATGTATTCCTTTTTTAAAAAGATTTATTTTATTTGAAAGGCAGAGTAAAAGAGAGACAGAGGCAGAGAGACAGAAAGTGATCTTCTGTTGCTGGGTTCACTCCCCAAATGGCTGCAATGACTGAAGCTGGGCTGATCTGAAGCCAGGATCCAGGAGCTTCCTCCAGGCCTCCCACGCAGGTGCAGGGGCCCAATCACTTGGGCCATCTTCCACTGCTTTCTTAGGCCATAGTAGAGTAGAAAGTGGAACTCTTAAACACTGTTGGAGGGAATGTAAATTAGGTCAGTAAATATGGAAAACCATATGATTTTTCTTGAAAAAACTGGAAGTATACTTGACACACGATCCAGAAATCCCACTACTGGGAATATACCCAAAAGACATGAACACACCATATCCAAGAGATACCTGCAACACCATGTTTATTGTAGCACCATTTATAGTAACAATGATATGGAATTAAACGAGGTATTCATCATCAGATGATTGTGTACAGAAAACATGGCATATATACAATAGATTGGTTCTTTTGAAACCGAAACCCTGAACATAATAGCATACACCATAAGCAGCATTCCTCATGGACCTGCCATCTGTTTAAATTTGTGTGTGTGTGTTCAGTCTGCTATTTAAACTTATCCTAAATAAAGTAGAAAAAGACTTTTTGATTTAACTTACAATGTCCATGGAAAACATTGTTTTAACTTTGTGTTTAGTTTAGATTCTGGATTTGTTTTGATCTCATTTTACAAAATGAGCACAGAATTTATTTATATAGAATGGTTAATCCTCCAAGATTATCTAATGTCAACCCATTTGTTTCCCATCGCAAGTAGGAGATAAGGTAAGCAACTGGCTTGACATCACCTGATTAATAAATGATAAGAGGTACAATCTGAATTCAGTTCTATAATCTGGTCTAATTTTCTTAGGGAAATTAAATGCAATTTCCAAGTTATTTTCCTTTACCATAGAAACCTATGCTTTGTTTCAAGGTGGACATCAAACTATTGAAAACAAACCACTTCTTAAGTTCCTTTTAGAAAATTCATGCTGAAAAAAGGTATCCCTACTGTAGAATATGTATAAGACATAAAATATGAGGGATTTTCACACAATTAGACATAGACTTGGAAGTAGCAGTGGATAGCACTCTTTCCTGCTGATTCCTAGCCTCCAATTCTAATGGGAACAGTGCAAATGTAGTATGTCTGTTTTGCTTGCCTTTTAAAATTTTAATTCAGCTTTCTCCCCAAACTGCTGAGATTGTCAAGGTGTATGACCCTTTGTCTGCTTGACAGTCAAATGAATTTAAAACTTTTTCACACATAAAAGCAATGCATTACTTCAGTTTCCAAATCATTTAAGTGAATTCGGATTGCCTTAACCCATAAAGGCCCAAATTTTCAATTCTGCAAGGATTTCAAGAACAAAATATTTATTTGAAAGTTACCATAAGTGGTATACTTATTGCTCAATCTGAGTTTTTTTAAAGATTTATTTATTTATTGGAAAGGCAGAGTTACAGAGATGCAGAGAGAGAGAGAGAGAGAGAGAGAGATCTTCCATCTACTGGTTCACTCCCTAAATGGCTGCAAAGAGTGGAGCTGGGCCGATCCGAAGCCAAGAGCCAGGAGCTTCTTCTGGATCTCTCACATGGGTGCAGGGGCCCAAGGACTTGCGCCATCTTCTACTGCTTTCCCAGGCCAAAGCAGAGAGCTGGATTGGAAGTGGAGCAGCCAGGACTTGAATCAGCGCCCACATGAGATGCTGCCACTGCAGGCAGTGGCTTTACCCACTACACCACAGCGCTGACCCCTCAACTTAAGTCTTTATATGCCACAGCCCAGACCACTAGGAGTGAAAGTTCTAGGCATGTGATAATTCTTTTTTTTTTTTTTTGACTTTTTTTTTTTTTTTTGACAGGCAGAGTGGACAGTGAGAGAGAGAGACAGAGAGAAAGGTCTTCCTTTTGCCGTTGGTTCACCCTCCAATGGCCGCCGCGGCCAGCGCGCTGCGGCCGGCGCACCGCACTGATCCGATGGCAGGAGCCAGGAGCCAGGTGCTTTTCCTGGTCTCCCATGGGGTGCAGGGCCCAAGCACCTGGGCCATCCTCCACTGCACTCCCTGGCCACAGCAGAGGGCAGGCCTGGAAGAGGGGCAACCGGGACAGAATCCAGTGCCCCGACCGGGACTAGAACCCGGTGTGCCGGCGCCGCTAGGCGGAGGATTAGCCTAGTGAGCCGCGGCGCCGGCCGGCATGTGATAATTCTATGCTTAACTTTTTGAGAAATGACCAAACTGTTTTCCACAACCATACCATTCTACATTCCCAGTGACAAGTTATGAGGGTCCAATTTCTGCATATTTTACCAAGAGTTTTGAGAATAGCCATCCTGGTAAGTATGAAGAGGTGTCCCATTGTGGTTTTGATGTGGATTTCCTTTATGATTAGCAATGCAGAGCATCTTCCATGCATGTATTGGTCATGTGTATATTCAATGAAGAACTGTCTATCCAGTATAAAATACATGTTAATTTTTTTCTTTGAGTATGCAGTGAAGTAGCCATATGATTCTTTTTCCATGTGGGAAACCAATTTTCCCAGCACCACTTATTGAGTATCTTATTCTTTTCCCATTGCATTTCAGTGCTACTGTGTCACATACCAAATTTTCTTGAAACCCCCATTAATTGCTTATTTCTTTAATTCTACTATTTGGGTCTATATATTTCTGCATCAATAAACATTATCTTAATTATTACCACTTCATAATTTGTTGTGATATGTAGTAGAACTTTTTGGTCTTCTTCAAAATTAACTTGAAAGTTAATGATGTTTTTTTTCTTTCATATTTTCATATTTGTTTAGAAATTAATTTACATTTACAATGTGACAAGTTATGCTTCATATGATTTAAAACCAGTAGCTCATTTATTCCTCAAGCAACCATCTGAAGTTCCATTATTATCATTTGCATCTTATAGATGAAGAAAATGAGGCAGAGAGGTAAATTAACTGTCCAAGGTCACATAGTTTATATGTGGCAGAGCTTGGATATGAAGCTTGTCAATATAGCTTCAGAAATTTGTTCCTTCCTTTCATTCTTCTTTTTTTTTTTTTTATCTTTTATTTAATGAATATAAATTTCCAAAGTACGACTCATGGGTTACAATGGCTTCCCCCCCCATACCGTCCCTCCCACCAACAACCCTCCCCTTTCCCACTCCCTCTCCCCTACCATTCACATCAAGATTCATTTTCGATTATCTTAATATACAGAAGATCAGCTTAGTATACCTTAAGTAAGTATTTCAACAGTTTGCTCCCACACAGAAACATAAAGTGAAAAATAATAGATGATTTTTTTAAAATGATGATGAAATCAGATCAGACCTATTGTCATGTTTAATCCCAGTGAGAGTCAAGTTGGGAATTGAAAATTTCTTTCTTTCTTTTTTTTTTTTTTACAGAAGATCAGTTTAGTGTACATTAAGTAAAGATTTCAGTCGTTTGCACCCCCATAGAAACACAAAGTGAAATATACTGTTTGGGTACTCGTTATAGCATTAAGCCTCAGTGTACAGCACGTTAAGGACCGAGATCCTATATGAGGAGTAAGTGCACAGTGACTCCTGTTGTTGACTTTACCAATTGACACTCCTGTTTATGGCATCAGTAATCTCCCTATGCACCAGTTATGAGTTTCCAAGGCTATGGAAGCCCCTTGAGTTCTCCGACTCTTATCTTGTTTAGACACGGTCATAGTCAAAGTGGAGGTTCTCTCCTCCCTTCAGAGAAAGGCACCTCCCTCTTTGAAGACCTGTTCTTTCCACTGGGATCTCACTCACAGAGATCTTTTTGCCAGAGTGTCTTGGCTTTCCATGCCTGAAATACTCTCATGGGCTTTTCAGCCAGATCCGAGTGCCTTTAGGGCTGATTCTGAGGCCAGAGTGCTATTTAGGACATCCGCCATTCTATGAGTCTGCTGAGTATCTCACTTCCCATGTTGGATCACTCTCCCCTTTATTTATTCTATCGGTTGGTGTTAGCAGATACTAGACTTGTTTTTGTGCTCCCTTTGAGTCTTAGTCCTTTCATTATGATCAATTGTGAACTGAAATTGATCACTTGGAGTAGTGAGATGGCATTGGCACATGCCACCTTGATGGGATTGAATTGGAATCCCCTGGTATGTTTCCAACTCTACCAATTGGGGCAAGTCAGCCCGAGCATGTCCCAAATTATACATCTCTTCCCTCTCTTATTCCCACTCTTATGTTTAACAGGGATCACATTTCGGTTAATTTTCAACACTTAAGAATAACTGTGTGATAATTACAGAATTAAACCAGTCATATTAAGTAGAACAGACAAAAAAAATACTATGAGGGATAATGTATTAAGTTGTCCATTAGCAGTCAGAGCTATGCTGATCAAGTCACCATTTCTCATAGTGTCCATTTCACTTCAGGAGGTTTCCTTTTTGGTGTTGAGTCAGTTGTCACCGATCAGGGAGAACATATGGTATTTGTCCCTTTGGGACTGGCTTACTTCACTCAGCATGATGTGTTCCAGATTCCTCCATTTTGTTGCAAATGACTGGATTTCGTTGTTTCTTACTGCGGTATAGTACTCTAAAGAATACATATCCCATAATTTCTTTATCCAGTCTACCGTTGATGGGCATTTAGGTTGGTTCCAGGTCTTGGCTATTGTGAATTGTGCTGCAATAAACATTAGGGTGCAGACCGCTTTTTTGTTTATCAATTTAAACTCCTTTGGGTAAATTCCAAGGAGTGGGATGGCTGGGTCGAATGGTAGGGTTATATTCAGGTTTCTGAGGAATCTCCAGACTGATTTCCATAGTGGCTTGACCAGTTTGCATTCCCACCAACAGTGGGTTAGTGTCCCTTTTTCCCCACATCCTCGCCAGCATCTGTTGTTGGTAGATTTCTGTATGTGAGCCATTCTAACCGGGGTGAGGTGAAACCTCATTGTGGTTTTGATTTGCATTTCCCTGATTGCTAGTGACCTTGAACATTTTTTCATGTGCCTGTTGGCCATTTGGATTAAATTTATTTCTATCCACTTGAAATGCAGAGTGACTGAGAAAGAGAGACAATGAAAGAGAGCTTGATCTTCTATGAGCTGATTCACTCCCCCAAATGGCCACATTGGCATGGGCTAGACCAGGCCAAAGCCAGGAGCCAGGAACTTCATTTGAGTCTCACATATGGATGGCAGAGTTCCAAATATTTTGGCCATTTATCCACTGCCTTCCCAGATGCGTAAGCATTGCAGTATGGGATGCTTAGATTGCAAGCTAAAGCTTAACCTGCTGTGCTACAATACCTGCCCTCTTCTCAATCTTTTAATCTGTTAATATGGTGGGTAAGTTTAACTAATTTCAGTGGTTAAACCATTTCCAAGGCCTTTGAAAGATGCAAACTTCCTCACAGTCTCCTAGGGATGTGAATGAGCAGTATAGTAATCAAATTTTGTTAGATAGGACAGCTCTTGAAGATATTTCGTTGTTTAACATTTTTTAAAATTTTTATTTATTTGAAAAACAGAGTGAAACAGGCAGGGCTGGGCCATAATGAAGCCAGGAGCTAGGAACTCAATCTGGGTCTCCAACATGTGGTTGCAGGTACCCAAGTACTTGAGCTATCACCTGCTGTTTTCAGGGTGTACATTAGCAGGAAACTGGAATCAAAAGCATGTAGGGACTTGAAGCCTGGTACTCCACTACAGGATGGAGGTATCCCAAGCAGCATCTTTACTATGTCAATGCCCACCCTTACATTTGGCTTCAAGTAATTGTAATTTATCTTCCTCCTATACTTTCTGGAACACTTTTTTTTGTCTTTTTTGCCTTGGAGAGTTATGGTCAAATGAGACAATATATATGGAGTTCTGAAAGCTTTATGGAATACTGCAGTATAAACTCATACTTAATGCCAAATTTTAAGTTTTCTCAAGTTCTAGTACTTGGATATTATATATTTTTCTCTTGGAATGTCCATATATAATATAATTTCTTCTATGATAGATTTAATCTTACATATCTATGCACTCATAGTGAAAGTCTGACATGTTGCTGGAAATTTATTTACTAAATATTTAATTAAGTGGAGATCAGTAGATATTTTACTTCAAATATGCTTACATATAGGGAAAGGTAGGATTGTTTTCTAATATTTCTGTATTTCATGAATATCAAATTGATGGCCAATGTGATTCAACAAAGCACTCATTGTTTGCTTTGTTAGCACAGTAGTTCTCTTAAAAGCAAAATTGGAAAAACCTTAGTTAGTACAATCATCTCTGGGTTTCTCCAGGCCCTTTGGCTCAACTCTGTATCCTACTCAATCACCTCAAGCATTAACATGATGGGCCGTACTGCTGAAAACTTTTCAGTTCATAACTTCCATCAATATGTTTTAAACCTGGGATTTTCAAATCATATTAATATTATTCATAATCTTATGTTCTAGAAATTATTGAGTACCTATTATTCACTGATAAGTGATAAATCTTTTAAAAGCAGTGTATTTTTAATTCTAATCAAAATCAAATCGTGTGATGAATAAATAAGATAATTTTCAAGAAAGTTGAACCAAAGGCACAACATTATGGAATACTAAAAAATGGAGCTATGAGTAATGACTGTATATAATAGTTTAATCATTAGACTTCCAAAGAGATCTGTCTGATTTCAAAGATTTTATTATTTTTAAAAGTCCACTTGGAAATGTGAAACTTTTCTTTTTTGAATTATGAGATTTATGTTTAAACTACTCAAGAGCTGTGATCAGTAGTTTGCTTTAAATGGAATTACAAGCTACTTTTCCTCTATACTATTGTTCACCAAAATTTCCAAAGTACTTCCGTGATTAGAATTTATTAAACTCAGGACATATGCTCATAGTGGTATTTAATATCTATAATTTCATATATATTCTCATAAACTAAGACAGTGAATGCAAATCATAAATTTGGATATGCATGAGGTATTGTTGACAGTCAAATTTTTACAGGTGGATGAGTACCCCCTTCCAGGTAACTATTGGATTTGTTTGAGATCTGCCAGGATGGCTCTGGTACTAAGGTCTGAAGGTCCAGGGGAGTGGTCTTCAGAAAGAATCTCTGCCATTTCATCAGGTGGTTGTTGTGGTTGCTATTGTGGTTGTTGTTTTAACAAAGTCCAACAGAAAGGCTAAAGCAAAAGATCACAGAGCAGCAGTGTGGATGAAATATCTTTCAGTTATGGTTTTGGTTTTTAAAAAATTTCAAAAAATAACAATGATATTTAGAAAAACATGGCACTTAAGAGATAATTTTAATTTAGGTAGAGCCGTATGCAAAGCAAAGAACCTTGAAATTAGGGAGAGAAGGAATGGAAAGTTCTAATCTGAAAAATTATGAAAATGAAGGGAATGCCAAAGTTTAAAATAAAGAAAAATACAATAATTTTAAATTATTTTTCACTCTTACACATTTTTGCATTCTATATTAAAAACCACATATCATAAAAAGCTTTGGTGCTTTTGAGACTGGCTTACTTCACTAAGCATAGTGCTTTCCAGTTGCATCCATTTTGTTGCAAAAGACAGAATTTCATTATTTTATATGGCTGAGTAGTATTCCATAGTGTGTGTGTGTGTGTGTGTGTATGCATGCCACATTTTGTTTATCCAGCCATCAGTGGATGGACATTTGGGTTCACTCCATATCTTAGCATTTGTGAATTGAGCTGAAATAAACATGGAGGCACAAATAATTCTGCTCATTTCATTTCCATTGGGTAAATTTCCATGAGTGAAATGGCTGGGTCATATGGTTTATCTATTTACAGATTTCTGAGAAATTATCATACTGTATTCCATAATGATTGTACTAGTTTACATTCCCAACAACAACGTATTAGGGTACCTTTTTTCTTTTCCTCATATTCTCACTTGAGTTTTTTTTTTTTTTTTTTTTTTTTTTTTTTTTTTTTTTTTTTTTTTTTTTTTAGTTTTTGGATGCTAGCCATAGTAACTGGAGGATAAACATCATATCATTGTGGTTTTATTTGCATTTCCATGGTGGCTAATAATACTGAGCATTTTTTCATGCATCTGTTGGTCATTTGAATTTCCTCTTTTGAAAAATGTCTGTTAATGTCCTTTGCCCATTTCTTAGCTGGATTGTTTGGCTTGATGTACTTGAGTTTCTTGAGTTATGTATAGATCCTGGATATCAATCTCTTATCATTTGCATAGTTTTCAAATATTTTTTCCTATTCTGTCAATTGCCTTTTCACATTGTTGAGCATTTCCTTTGAAATGCAGAAGCTTCTTATCTTGATGCAATCCCAGTTGTCTCTTTTGCTTCTATTGTCTGTATGTCTGGTGTCTTTTCCAAGAAGTCTTGCTAATGCCAATATCTTGCAGAATTTCCTTGATGTTTTCCTTCTAGTAATTTGATGGTATAAGGTCAGAGGTTTAGATCCTTGATAATTTTGAGTTAATCTTTGTATAAAGTATAAAGTGTGGGTTTTGTTTGATACTCCTGCATGTGGAGATCCAATTTTTGCAATACTATTTGTTGAACATACTGTTCTTTCTCCAGGAATTGATTTTAGCTCATTTGTCAAAGGCTATTTTGTTGTAGATGCATAGATTAATTTCTGGGTTTTCTATTCTATCCCATTGATCTACATGTATACTTTTTCCAATATTATGCTGTTTGATTATAACTACTTTTGTTATGCCTTAAGCTTTGTTTAATTATTTAAGATAGCTTTAGGTATTCAGGGCCTCTTGCATTTCCATACTAATTTTATCATAGTTTCTGCTACATAAGAAGAGAATGTCCTTGGTATTTTCACTAGTATTATATTAAATCTGTAAATCACTGTAGCTAATATGGACATTTTGATAACGTTGATATTTCCAATCCATAAACATGAATGATACTTCTATTTCTTGTCTTTCTTATTTTTTTAAAGATTTAGTTTATTTAATTGAAAGGCAGAGTTACAGAGAGAGATAGAAGGAAAGGGTAGAGATCTTCCATACACTAGTTCTCTCTACAAAGGACCACGATGACTGGAGCTGGGTCAGGCTAAAGCCACGAGACAGGAGATTGACTTTCTCCTTTCCAAATTGTGTCCCTTTGAGTTACTTTTCTTCCAAGATGGCTCTGGCTATATTGAATAGCAATGGTGAGAATGGTCCTTCTTGTGTGTTCTGGATGTTAGTGGAAATGCTTCCAACTTTTCCCAATTCACTGTAAGGATGGCTGTGCATTTGTCATATATTGCCTAGATGGTGTTGAGATAAGTTCCTTCTATGTCCAATTTATTTAATTTTTTTTATCATGAAAGGATATTGTATTTTATCAGTTGAGATAATCATGTGGTTCTTATTCATCAATTTGTTAATGTGATGTATCATGTTTACTGATTTGTGTATGTTTAACCATCTCTGAATCGCTGGAATAAATTCTACTTGGTCTGGGTCAATGATCTTTTTGATGTGCTATTGGATTTGGTTAGCTAGTATCTCACTGAGGATCTTTGCATCAGTGATCATCAGGGATATCAGTCTATAGCCTATAGTTCTCTGTTGTTGTATCTTTTTTTCTAGTTTTAGAATTAAGGTGATGCTGGCCTCATAGAAAGAGTTTGGGAGGATTTCCATGCCTTGAACTGTTTTTGAATAGTTTAAGTGTTGGGATTAGTTCTTCCTTAAAGGTTTGGTAGAATTCAACAGTCTCTTGTTCAGGCTTTCCATTGTATTTTTTATTTGACATATGGAATTCTTCATTTCTAATATTTCAATTTGAGTTTTTACTTTAGTATTTCTATCTCCCTGCAAATCTCTCATCCATGTCATTCACAGGTTTCTTTAACTCATGAAATTGCTTCTTTGTGTTTTGAATAATCTAACAATCAATCTTCTGAATTCCTTTTCAGGAATCTCTTCAATATCTTGATTTCAGTCTAATATTGATGTATTATTGTATTACTTTTGGAATTCTTTGTTCATGTTTCTTGTACTGCTATGCTTGTTTTTACATATCTGGAGAAACACGTGTTGTTATCTCCTCTGAAATCTTTTTTTTTTTCTTGGGAAAATGTCTCTAGGCATAGTAGCATGCCTTCACCTTCAAGGAATATCCAGAGGTATGTGTTTGCTAGAGCTAGGGAGCTCTGTCCAGCATTTTTGGGTTGGGGTGAAAGTCCAGGGTAACACCCAAATTATTCATAGTAGCTCTCCACTGTAGTTGATAATGGAGAGAGGATCACCACCCTGGCTAATATGCTCACTGCCTCCACACTTCACTGTGCCAAGGTGAACCTCTCTGTGCCTCCACCCCCAACTCATTCATGTGAATAAACTGAACAAAAAAATCTATGTACTCTGTAGTGTGAGCATGAAGTCTTCCAAGCCTATGGCACTGTTCCAGGATTCTCAGTCACAAAATGTCCTTAGTCACAGGTCCCCCAGTCACAGGCTGTAGGGGATCCAATCTCTCTCTTGCAATCTTCTCTTTCCAAAGAGAGAATTACCTTTCCATGAACCAGGCCCTTAGGTGGGGCTATGGGATTGAGCAATGAGCCCTCCATTCACAGAGTTAAGTCGGTACCTATTCTCCCACCAGCTTATCTGCCCAGAATCAAATCAGTGGAGACCACAGATTTGTCCCTCTGACAAAAATCCCCATAGGCAATCTGCTGCATCTACAACTCGTCACCTTATTCTGGGAAGAAAGCATTTTCTCCACTGATCACTGGGGGATTGAGCAATGTTCCCTCTGTTCACAGCATTAACTGGGCACCTTCCCTCTTCTTGACTTGTTGGCCTGGGCTCAAAGTCAGTGGGGACCATGGATTTCTCTCTCTGACAAAATCCATCAGATGCACACATTCTACCACAGCCTTCATTTGCCTTATTCCAGGAAGATAGAACTTTCCTCACTGATAGCCGAATGCCCTTGCCCTGGGTAGGTGGCATCCCCACCAGCCACTGGCTGTGGGAGCTGCCGGCCGTGGGAGACACTGGTGATATCCTGTGAACTGCTGCTTGTCTGTACAATCCTTGTTGCTCCATGGAGTCTCTTCTGACTATATAGCTTTTGCACTGAAAAATTCTCTCAAACTATCCCCCTGGAACACAGATCCTACCAGTTTTCTGGTATTTTCCCATGATCAAAATCATTGCATCTTTTCTCTATTCAGCCATCTTGCCAAAAATAAAATGAATTTAATCAAGAATATGGCTCAGTTATATAGCTCTAAAGTAAATTGGTTCAAATGAATAAGAGTGGGAGTAAGAGAGGGAAGAGATGTGCAATTCAGGACATGCTCAAGCTGACTTACCTCAAACGGTAGAGTTAGAAACATACCAGGGGATTCCAATTCAATCCCATCAAGGTGGCATGTACCAATGCCATCTCACTAGTCCCAGTGATCAATTTCTGTTCTCAATTGATCATAATGATAGGACTAAGAGCCAAAGGGAGCACATAAACAAGAATAGTCTTCTGCAAATACTAGTCTTCTGCAAATAGAACAAAAAAGGGAGAGAACAATCCAACATGGGAAGTGAGATACACAGCAGACCCATAGAATGGCAGATGTCCTGAACGGCACTTTGGCCTCAGAATCAGCCCTTAAGGCATGCGGATCTGGCTGAAAAGCCCATGAGAGTATTTCAGGCATGGAAAGCCAAGACACTCTGGCAAAAAAAAAAAAAAAAAAAAAAAAAAAAAAAAAAAAAAAAAAACCACCTACATGAAAGATCTCTGTGAGCGAGATCCCAGTGAAAAGAACAGGTCATCAAAGAAGGAGGTGCCTTTCTCTGAAGGAAGGAGAGAACTTCCACTTTGACTACGACCTTGTCTAAATATGATCAGAGTTGGTGAACTCAAAAGGCTTCCATAGCCTTGGCAGCTCATGACAAGTGCCTAGGGTGATTACTGAGGCCATAAACAAGAGTGTCAATTTGTTAAGTCAACAACAGGAGTCACTGTGCACTTACTTCTCATGTAGGATCTCTGTCCTTAATGTGCTGTACATTGTGATTTAATGCTATAACTAGTACTCAAACAGTATTTTTCACTTTGTGTTTCTATGTGGGTGCAAACTGTTGAAATCTTTACTTAATATATGCTAAACTGATCTTCTGTATATAAAGAGAATTGAAAATGAATCTTGATGTGAATGGAAGGGGGAGGGGGAGGGAAAGGGGAGGGTTGTGGGTGGGAGGGAAGTTATGGGGGGGAAGCCATTGTAATCCATAAGCTGTATTTTGGAAATTTATATTCATTAAATAAAAGTTAAAAAAAATGACTGAGATCCAGTCATTCACATGTTATCTTTTACCTTGAAATAGTTTTAGCAATCTCAATTTTTTCAGATGCTCAAAGCTTTAGTAAAACAACACCAACTCCCAAGTATCCTTATAAGGATTAAGCTATATAATATGAACATAGTGCTTTTTTACTCATTGAATTTTTTCATGCAATTGAAAAATGCTTACAAATGCCATTCCTCTCTTATGTCCTTCTCATCCAACAGCAAAAACAAAAGGGATATGAAATACTATAGGACAGACTACTGCGGTAAGTGCTAATGAGTGAATTTCTAAGGCGAAAATGCATGCTATTTATTATCTATGGGTAAAGGTCTTGATGATTCATGATTATTTTCCTATGAGCATTCGTTCATGAATGGGTTATTTTATCCAAAGAATAGTTTACAAGCTCAAGATAACAGGCAAACACTGGGGTGCAACTCAGCTTCTCTGTAACCATGAGTTAGTTGCTTTACCATTTACACCCTGTCCTGGTTATCTGTTGATCCAAAATAAACCACTTTGAGCTTAATAGCATAAAAAACAACACTTATTTTTATTTCTATAACAATTCTGCAAGTTTACTGTAGTCAGCTAGATGATTCTGGCTTGGAATCTTTCATACAATGGAAGTCCAATGGTGAGAGTGGATTCAATTTGAAGGATTCTTTACTTTGCATAGAATGAAGGATGTTGGCTGAGATAATAGAGCATCTGTTAGCCAGAACATCTACAAGTGGTTTTGCCATTTCGCTTAGATTTCCCCACAGTCTGTCAGAAGGATTTCAAGGGCTAGTATCTTGGGTGATGCAAGAGAAAATGAAATGAAACTTTATCATTGTTATGATAGTGTGGTCATCACATTGTATGACTTCCACCATAGTTTGTTAGACAGTCACAACAGTCTATCCAGTTTCAAGGAAAAAAGAACATACTTTCCCCTTTTTGAGGAAGGAAGGATAAGTTTCTGTGAATCTCACTGAAAAGTAAATATCACCCTTACTATGCCTCACATAATCATATACACACACCATGACAGGAAGACATATTTAAAAATTCAATTGACTCTACCTGTTTCTAGGTACAAAATGAACAGACAGCTTACACACTGACTTGGTCTCTGCTACTCCAACTAGTTTTCAGTCCTCTGGCTGCCTTAATTTAAAGGCAGTGCTTCATTTTCCTTCACTGAAGATACTTGCTAAAATCAGTGTTTATGCAGAACTCTCAGACAACACAAAAGAGAACATACTCATTTGTAACTGTCAAATTAATTGCAAATTATTTTTCATTCAAGTGAGAACAAAGGAATCTCATAAAAACAGTGAAAATTTGCTACATAGCAAAGTCATGAAGAAAAGATGCAAAAGTGGATTAATTGAACCAGGTGCCATATTCTGACAAATTTAGGAGGGTAATAGACAGGTTAATTGGCTTAATATTCTTTCTTAGGGAGAATATTCATTAAAATAAATCACTCAAAATAAAGGAGTAAGTCTGAAAAAATAACCTTAGAAATAACGATATTTTGTTACAAATCAGGTACTTTTTTTTCTGCCAGCTTTCTTTCTTTTGTATATGGCAAAAACAAGGCTCTCAGATGAGTAAGAAGAGGTACATAAAGTATTAATTAACTTGATTTGAGTCATGTTATTTCGTCACATCATATAAGACAGTCACTATGTGGAGTTGTTAGAGTTGCCTAAACTGATGTTTTCGAGTTCTCAGTAAATATAAATTCCTTAACCATATAAAGTGATACTACAGAAGAACACTAAAGTAACCACTTTAAAAGTAATCGAGTAAGAGAAAAGGGTTGTAAAAAATCATTGTCTGTTTGAAGAGAAACAATTTTTTTTTTCTGTTCATATCATTTGTTGAACTCTTACTTAGTGTAGGGTTAATTATATGATCATGAAGTAAACTGAAAATAGATATTTGTAAAAATTAAAAGTGGGAATGTAAGAGGGAGAAAGAGGAAGGGTTGGAGCATGGGTGGGAGAGATGGTGGTTGTTTGTGGGAATGTCATTATATTCCTAAATCTGTATGCATGAAATACATGAAACTTGTAAAACTTATATAAAATTTTTAAAAATTAAAAAAATCAAGTAATTATTTTCTCTAATACTTTGTTGTAGGAAATTCCTTCAGCTAGGATATTTTAGATTTTATTGTGTAAAATAAACAAATCCTCAAATATCAGAGGCTTGAAACACATTTTGAAAAGAACCTCACATTTTACTCCTACATGCAGTGTGAGTTGACAGGATTCTGTGTATATTTTAGCTGCTTTGTGACTTAAGTATAAAGAACAGTCACTACCACAAATGTTCCTGGTTTCTGTGGAATAGATGTCTCTGATGTATCTTGAGCTTCCAAAGAAAGGTCAGCCTCATTGGCCAAGCCAAGTTAATTCCATCCAACTCCAAAGGAGTCAGGAACTGGTTCTGTGTACCCAGAATGGAGTAGGGGGAACTAGAAATATTTGGTGAATACAATTGTTGACTACCACAAAATTTAATGATTAAGATCAAAGAAGTTAAAGAATCAGAGAAAATATAACAAATATATAACTAAAGCAGAGAAGTAAAAAAGGAAGTCCTAGGTAAATAACTGAATGGAAGCTGCCCATCTATGCAAAAGTGATTGTTATATAGCTAATTTTGCATTCTCTGTAGTGTAGATAACATAGAATAAAAAGAAGCTTCAAAAACATGTAAGATACATACTAGAAAAAAACTGTGCAAGAATTTCAAAAAATTTACCAAAATGTCTAATTTTTATTCAAATTTCCACAAACATTTTGAAATTCCCTGGTCCATTATTTTTTAAGATTTATTTATTTATTTGAAAGTCAGAATTACGCAGAGAGAGAAGGAGAGAGCGAGAGTGAGAGTGAGAGAGAGGTCTTCCATCTGCTGGTTCACTCCCAGATTGCCCGCAATGGCTGGAGCTGTGCTGATCTAAAGCCAGGAGCCAGGAGCTTCTTCCGGTTCTCCCGTGCAAGTGTAGGGGCCCAAGGACTTGGGCCATCTTCTACTTCTTTCCCAGGCCATAGCAGAGAGCTAGATCGGAAAAGGAATAGCCAGGCCTCGAACCCGCTTCCATATGGGATGCTGGCACTGCAGACAGTGGCTTTACCCGCTATGCCACAGCATCAGCTCCATACCTGGTCCATTTGGAGAGCCAGGAATAGAACAAAAGAAACATTTAAAAGGCAATTGAACTATACATCTGTTTTTGTGCCAATAGGCTGTTTTGGTTATAACTGCCCTGGAGTATGTCTTGAAATCTGATATTATGATACCTCTGGCTTTGTTTTTATTGTATAAGATTGCTTGAGCTATTCAAGGTCTCTTGTGTTTCCATATGAATTTTTGCATCATTTTTCCCTAACCTAATAAGAATATCCTTGAAATTTTGATTGGGATCACATTGGATCTGAAAATTACTTTTGGTAGTCTGGACATTTTGATGATATTAATTCTTCCGATCCATGAACATGGAAGACTTTTTTCCATTTTTTTGTCTTCTATTTCTTTCTGTAATATTGTAGTTTTCATCATAGAGGTATTTGACATCCTTGGTTAAATTTATTCCAAAATATTTAATTTTGTGTAGCTATTGTGAATGGGATTGATTTTAGATGTTTTTCTCAGCCATGATGTTGTCTGTGTATACAAAAGCTATTGGTTTTTTTTTTTGTGCTAATTTTATATCTTGCCACTTTACCAAAGTCTTTTTTGAGTTCCAATATTCTCTCAGTAGAGTCTTTTGGATCCACTTTATATAGAATCATGTCATCTGCAAATAAAGATAGTTTGACTACCTCCTTTCTATTTTATATCCCTTTCATCACTTTTTCTTATCTAATGCCTCTGGCTAAAACTTATAGGATTATGCTGAATAGCAGTGGTGAGAGTGGGCATCCTTGTCTGGTTCTGGAGCTTAGTAGGAATGCTTCTAACTTTTCACCAATCAATAAGATTTTGGCCATGGGTCTGTCATAAATTGTCTTGATTGTGTTGGGGAATGTTCCTTCTATACACAATTTGCTTAAGATTTTCCTCATCAAGTAATGTTGTATTTTATGAAATGCTTTCTCTGCATCTATTGAGATAATCATAGAGCAACTCCAGAAATCAATCCATGCATCTACAACCAAATTATCTTTGGCAAGGAGCTAAAATAAATCCTTGGAGCAAGGATAATCTCTTCAACAAATGGTGCTGAGAAATTGCATCTCTGAGTGCAGAGGTATGAAACATGACTCCTACCCTACATCTTACACAATAATCCACCCAAAATGATATCAAAGACCTAAATCTATGACCAGATACCATCAAATTACTAGAGAACATTGGAGAAACTCCACAAGACATTAGCACAGGCAAAGAATTTCTGGAAAAGACTCCAGAAGTACAGGAAATCAAAGCCAAATTATGACAAATGAGATTATATCAAGCTGAAAAGCTTCTGCACTGCAAAGAGGCAACTGATATCATGGGAGAAATTATTTGCAAATCATTCAATTAATAAAGAGTTAATATCCCGAATCTATAAAGAGTTCAAGAAATTCAACAACAAAACAATCCAGTTAAGAAATGGGCAAGGGACTTGAACAGGCATTTTTCAAGAGAGGAAATCCAAATGGCTAACACACACTTGAAAAAATGCTCAGTATCACTAGCTATCAGGAAAATGCGCATCAAAACCACAATAAGGTTTCACATCACCCCAGTTAGAATGGATCATATATAAATCAACAAATAACAAATGCTGGCAAGAATGTGGGTGAAAGGTACCATAATCCACCATGGGTGGGAATATAAACTGGTACAGCCACTGTCGAACACAATGTGAAGATACCTTAGAAATCTGAATATATACCTACCATATGATCCAAACATCCCACAACTGGGAATTTACCCAGCTGAAAAGAAATCAGCATATGAAAGAATGATCTGTACCCCCAGGTTTATTGCTGCTCAATTCACAATCACTAAGGTATGATATCAACCCAGATGTTCATCAACTGATGACTGAATAAAGAAAATATGGTATATAAACATTATGTAATACTACTCAGTGCCAAAATAAATGAAATCCTGACTTTGCAACAAAATCAAAGCAACTGGAAACCATTATACCTAGTGAAATAAGGCAGTCCCAAAAAGATAGATATCCTATGTTTTCCTTGATCTGGGGTAGCTAATAGAGTACCTAAAATGTAATGTATTGGAGTGAAACGGACATTAAGATTTGATGATTGTTTACAGACCTTGTCTCTACTGTTGAGGAACACTGCTTTTTTCTTCATACTGTATGTTTATCAATTTACTTAGTGTAAGATTAACATTATGAGTATAAAGTAAACTGAAAATAGATCTTTCTAAAAATTAAGTATAGGAATAGGAGAGGGAGAAGAAAGATTTGGAGCATTGACAGGAGGGAGGGAAAGGTTGGAAGTATCCCTATGTACCTAAATCTGTATATATGAAATATAATAAACATGTGTACTTTAAATAAATTTTTTAAAAGTCAAAAAAGGCATTTACTAGTGAGTCACTGTTTTCTTTAAACTCATACTTTCCTCACAGTTGTAAAACTAATACTAGAATGATGCTATAATTAGGAAAGGATAAGACTGATCTTTTTATAGCAGAAATGACTTTTCATGTTTTCATATTAAACTAGCTTAGAGCTCAGTATTAGAAAATATTTCCTTTGCTTTTGTTTTTGGACTTAAATACAGAGACTTGAGATATTTGTGTTAACATTATTTGATACAGCAAGGCCACTCTTCTGTTTTATGTATCTGTTTTTCGATCTTGTCTATATTTGTGTTTCCTATTCCCTTACCTTCAAAGACAGACTTTCTTTTTTTTTTTTTTCTCTTTCTTTTTTTTTTTTCTTTTTTTTTTATCTTTTATTTAATGAATATAAATTTCCAAAGTACAACTTATGGATTACAATGGCTTCCCCCCCATACCGTCCCTCCCACCCACAACCCTCCCCTTTCCCACTCCCTCTCCCCTTCCATTCACATCAAGATTCATTTTCAATTATCTTAATATACAGAAGATCGGCTTAGTATACATTAAGTAAGGATTTCAACAGTTTGCTCCCACACAGAAACATAAAGTGAAAAATAATAGATGATTTTTTTTTAAATGATGATGAAATCAGATCAGACCTATTGTCATGTTTAATTGGATATTTATTTTCTCCAACTCTTCTGCTTAATCAAGTTTTTACTGAAAAAATTAATGAAAATCAAGTTCTCTTACAAACTCTAATATTTTTTTTTTTGCTGTAAGATATGCTTTCTTTTTTTTTTAAACTTTTATTTAATGCATATAAATTTCCAAAGTACGACTTATGGATTACAATGGCTTTCCCCCCATACCGTCCCTCCCACCCACAACCCTCCCCTTTCCCACTCCCTCTCCCCTTCCATTCACATCAAGATTCATTTTCGATTATCTTAATATACAGAAGATCAGCTTAGTATACATTAAGTATGGATTTCAACAGTTTGCTCCCACACAGAAACATAAAGTGAAAAATAATAGATGATTTTTTTAAAATGATGATGAAATCAGAGCAGACCTATTGTCATGTTTAATCCCAGTGAGAGTCAAGTTGGGAATTGATAATTTCTTTTTTTTTTTTTTTTTTTTTTTTTTTTTACAGAGGATCAGTTTAGTATGCATTAAGTAAGGATTTCAACAGTTTGCACCCCCATAGAAACACAAAGTGAAATATATTGTTTGAGTACTCGTTATAGCATTAAATCTCAATGTACAGCACATTAAGGATAGAGATCCTACATGAGGAGTAAGTGCACAGTGACTCCTGTTGTTGACTTTACCAATTGACACTCCTGTCTATGGCATCAGTAATCTCCCTATGCTCCAGTCATGAGTTTCCAAGGCTATGGAAGCCCTCTGAGTTCTCCGACTCTTATCTTGTTTAGACAAGCTCATAGTCAAAGTGGAGGTTCTCTCCTCCCTTCAGAGAAAGGTACCTCCTTCTTTGATGGCCTGTTCTTTCCACTGGGATCTCACTCGCAGAGATCTTTTGCCAGAGTGTCTTGGCTTTCCATGCCTGAAATACTCTCATGGGCTTTTCAGCCAGCTCCGAATGCCTTTAGGGCTGATTCTGAGGCCAGAGTGCTATTTAGGACATCTGCCATTCTATGAGTCTGCTGAGAACAAAAACAAACAAAAAAGAGGTCTGCACCCTAATGTTTATTGCAGCTCAATTCACAATAGCTAAGACCTGGAACCAACCTAAATGCCCATCAACGATAGACTGGATAAAGAAATTATGGGATATGTACTCTTTAGAATACTATACCGCAGTAAGAAACAACGAAATCCAGTCATTTGCAACAAAATGGAGGAATCTGGAACACATCATGCTGAGTGAAATAAGCCAGTCCCAAAGGGACAAATACCATATGTTCTCCCTGATCGGTGACGACTGACTGAACACCAAGAGGGAAACCTGTTGGAGTGAGGTGGACACTATGGGAAATGGTGGCTTGATCAGCATAGCCCTGACTGTTAATGAACAACTAAATACATTATCCCTCTTAGTAGTTTTTTTTATCTGTTCTACTTAATATGACTGGTTTAGATCTGTAATTGATGCACAGTTATTCTTAAGTGTTGAAAATTAACTGAAATGTGATCCCTGTTGAACATGGTGGTGGGAATGGGAGAGGGAAGAGATGTATAATTTGGGACATGCTCAGGCTGACTTGCCCCAAGTAGTGGAGTTGGAAGCATACCAGGGGATTCCAATTCAATCCCATCGAGGTGGCATGTACCAATGCCATCTCACTGTTCCAGGTGATCAGTTTCAGTTCACAGCTGGTCATGGTGAAGGGACTGGGAGTCAAAGGGAGCACATAGACAAGTCTAGTACCTGCTAACGCTAACTGATGGAGTAAATAAAGGGGAGAGTGATCCAACATGGGAAGTGAGAATCTCAGCAGACTCATAGAATGGCAGATGTCCTAAATAGCAAAGACAGACTTTCTGATCTTTGTAATATGTATCAGTTTTGTCTATGATTTTAATGATTTATTTCTTTATCTGAAAGGCAGAGTTATAGAGAGGTAGAGGCAGAGATAGAGAGGTCTTCTATCCACTGGTTTACTCTCCAAATAGCTGCAATGACCAGAGCTGGGCCAATCTGGAAACATGAGTTTCTTCCAGGTATCCATGCAGGTGCAGGGGCCCAAGAAACTGGGTCTTCTTACACTGTTTTCCCAGGTGATAACAGAGAGCTGGATGTGAAGTAGAGCAGCCAGAACTTGAACCAGTTCCCATATGGGATGCTGGCACTGCAAGAGGTGGCTGTACCCAGTATGCCACAGTGCCAGCCCTTTGTCTATGATTTTGCAACATGTAAGTTATTGTTCTGTGTGCATGAGTGAGTGAGAGAGTAGGGGTAGGGTGGTAAGTATCATTATGCTGTTAAAATAGTATATAAAATAGTATATATAAAGTTTGTTCCTTTTAAATTTAAAAGTTTAAAAAGTGTTATTATGAAATAGAGCATTTTATTTCTTCATTTTTGATTCAGTATCATGTTTTAATGAACCATCATGTAGTTTATCTATATCTACTTGAAAATTTCTAAGTACTTCATAATAATTTAGGTGTTTGAATATTTCTAAGTACTTCATAACACTTTATGGGTGCAGATATGGCATTTTATCTGTCAACTTGCCCAGCATCTCCAAATTCCTACCTTTCAAAATAACCCTGTGATATACATCTTTGCAAATGGTTCTTTATGGATTTTGGAGAGTATTTTTTTGGATATACCCTTTACACACACACAAACACACACACAAGCATACACAAAAACACAGAGGAGTGAGATTTCTAGGAGAAAAAAAGGTGTGTATGTAGGCGTGTGTGTGTGTAAATATTTAGAGAGAGAGGGAGAGAGAGATCATTTATGTATATTTCATTCAATTCATCTTGGGTTTCTCTCTAAAATGTATGTGTGTGTTTTGAGTGTGTCCACAAGTATATGAATGTATTACTCATACTACACTATTATTAACAGTAATATTTCAGAAACAGTATAGTTTTAAAGTAGGAGCTATAGCCTCCCTTCAAATTTTTATTCTGCCAATGCCCATCACAGCTGATGTGACATTTGGAAGTTCCTTACTTAATCCTTAATTCCCTCACCTGTAAAATATTTCTATATCCAGAAGACAAAGTAGTAGAAAAGATTTAAAGGAGTGTTTAGCAAGATGGATGACCCACAGGAAGCACTAAATGTTAATTTGATTATTGTTATTTTTCTACATGTAGATATAGTACAGTTCTTATTATTTTGCTGTTCATATTACTACCTTTCTGCTTCAACTTCAAAAGCTTTATGTGATATCCATGCCCCTTCCAGTTGTGTACAAACTGAATAATTTAGAGAATACAGAATCTCCTTCAAGGACTTTGGACTGTCTAGGCTTTGATTTGTATAGTTTTCAGCAGGGAGAAATAATCAGTTCTACTATGGATGCTACTGGAAGATGTCTCCCCAGTCACCTAAATGTTCTGTGATCTATGGATTTTCCTGATCTTTAACTAAAATATATTTCTAGGTATACTGAGAAAACTGAATAATTAAATGCTTTCTTGAGATCAAATGACACATCACACTGAAGCTCTCTGACTCTGTGAAAGGTGTTCCATGGCTAGTCTTTTGTTATACTTCCTGAGGAAAACACATTAAGTAGAATCTTAGTTACTATTTTAGCATTAGGGACAAAGATACCCAGTAAAGTCCAGCGAATTGAATTCTCATGAGTGAAGGATTTAATTCACATATAATTGCTGCAATATTGAGAATTCATGGGATCACTGAGGAGAAATATGATTCTGCTTTACACATTGGTAATATGTCTATTATTCTTATATAGGGTTTATTGCAAATACTATACAGCCTTTTGGCTAAGGCACATATTTGAGAATAGCAGTTCTCAACCAGTGATGGCTTTTCTCACCACGGAACATTTAGAAATGTTTGAAGACATATTTGGTTGTCCCAAGTTGGGAGATGACACTAGTATCTAGTGGGTAGATGTGATGGAGGCTGCTCCACATCCTACAAGGCACAGAACAGACCAAAATGTTAATAATGAAAGAGTTGAGAAACTCTGTTCTAGAACCTACAATCTTTGGGTTTCAATCCCAGTACCACTACTTATGAGCTATGTGAGCTTTAATAGTTATTCAAATTTCTTCATTTACACATTAGGCTTATCAGAGAAATACAAGTCAATTCTCATAAGACACTTTATGTCTGGCAGATTGCTGGTGCTCAGAGAATACTATTTATTACTACTATCATTAAGATAATTCAAACATACGAATAATCTCTGAAAGGTCATTGCTTATATGCATAGTGTGTAGATGCAGAGTATTTTAATATGTGGGAAACATGAAAAATTCTTACTCTTGTTATCTTGTTATACGTGAATGTTTTTGGTGCTATGCTGTCAATCACTCCAAGGACTTGAATATTTTGTTTTGGAATCTTAACATATTGAACAAAATTAAGAGCAGATTGAAAGACAGAACAGATGCACTGGGAAATTTGCTAGTGAAAGGGTCAAAGTTTCCCGTTAACCTTCTCTGAAAACAGAAACAGTTTTTTAGTTTTCACACTCCAATTTGTATCATGAAAAGGAATTTTGGAAAATGAACTTAAAACCATGAGTTATTTTATTTGATCAGAAGCACCCTGATGTTTCTTTGTGGAAAAATTTCATTCAGAATCACCAGTTGGGGCTGGTGTTATGGGGCAGTGGGTAAAGTCACTGCCTGTGACATTGGCATCCCTTATGAGTGCCTGTTCAAGTCCCAGATGTTGTACTTCTACTCTACCTCTTTAATAACATGTCAGAAATTAAAGGAAGAAGGCCCAAGTACTTGGGCCACTTTCTCCCACTCGAGAGAGTTGAATGGAAGTCTAGGCTCCTGGTTTTGGCCTTGCCCATCCTGGCATTTGAGGCCATTTGGAGAATGAGCCAGTGGATAGAATATCTCTATCTCTGTGTCTTCCTCTCTATCTCTGTAACTCTGCCTTTCTTTCGTTCTTTTTTAGAAATCTTTTATTTAATGAATACAAATTTTAGGTACAAATTTAGGAATATAGAAATTCTTCCCACCATACCCACACCCCCATCCCCTCTCCCATCCCATTCTTCATTAAGATTCATTTTTAATTAAATTTATATATAGTAGACCACTCCATATTAAATAATTATTTCTACAATTTTTTAAACTTTTATTTATTAAATATAAATTTCCCAAGTACAGTTTATGGATTACAATGTCTCCCCCCACCATAATTTCCCTCCCACTTGCACCCCTTCCATCTCCCGCTCCCTCTCCCATTCCATTCACATCAAGATTCATTTTCAATTATCTTTATATACAGAAGATCGATTTAGTATATATTAAGTAAAGATTTCAACAGTTTCCACCCACACAGAAACACAAAGTGTAAAGTACTGTTTCAGTACTAGTTATAGCATTAACTCACATTGGACAACACATTAAGGACAGAGATCCTACATGAGGAGTAAGTACACAGTGATTCCTGTTGTTGACTTAACAAATTGACACTCTTGTTTATGGCATCAGTAATCACCCTAGGCTCTAGTCATGAGTTGCTAAGGCTATGGAAGCCTTTTGAGTTCGCCGACTCTGATCTTATTTAGACAAGGTCATAGTCAAAGTGGAAGTTCTCTCCTCCCTTCAGAGAAAGGTACCTCCTTCTTTGATGACCGTTCTTTCCACTGGGATCTCACTCGCAGAGATATTTCATTTAGGTTTTTTTTTTTTTTTTTTTTTTTTTTTTTTTTTTTTTTGCCAGAGTGTCTTGGCTTTCCATGTCTAAAATACTCTCATGGGCTCTTCAGCAAGATCCAAATGCCTTAAGGGCTGATTCTGAGGCCAGTTGTACAATTTAATACTTTATCCCTTTTAGTATTATTTTTTCTAGTTAATACTATTGATTTCTACAATTTGCATGCACACAGACACATGAAGTATAAAGTACTACTTGAAAACAAGTTTTACAGTTAATTCTTATAGTACAACTTATTTAAAACAGAGGTCCTACAAGGGGAGCAAGTGCACAGTGACTCCTGTTACTGACTTAACAATTGACACACTTTTTTTTGGAAATATAGGGATTCTTTTATTACTTTTTGGTTTACAAACAAAGGCACCCAATAATGCTTCTATTTACTTCTTATAAAAGATTATAATTTTACATTTAAAAAATATAAAGAACAAAAATCCCAAATTAGTTCTGTAGACAAACACAAAAAAAGGTGAGCACTGAAATGTTTCCTCCCTGCTTCCAAATTTTATTACAATTCTCACAACAGCTGGAACTGGGTCAAGGCTGAAGCTAGGGTCTGGGAGGTGGACTACCATCCAGGACTCCCCAGTTGGTGGCAGAAACCCAATTACTTGAGCCACTACCATTGTATCCCAGGGACTGCACATAGCAGGAAGCCGCAATCAGAAGCCATAGTTATGACTAGGACCCACTGGGATACAGGCATCTCAACCATCAAACAACAATTGACACTCTTATTTATGATGGTAGTGATCACCAGATGCTCTTGACATGAGTTGCCAAGGCTATGGAAGCATTTTGAGGCCACAAATTTTGTCAGTATTTAGATAGGGCCTTAAGCAAAGTGTGAGTTCTCTCTTCCCTTCAGCAAAATGTACATCCTTCTTTAACAACCCCTTCTTTCCACTGGGGTCTCACAGAGATCCTTGTGTGGATAATTTTATTCCATAGTGTCTTGGCTTTCCATGCTGGAAATGCTCTCATGGGTTTATCAGCCAGATCTGAATGCCTTAAGGGCTGATTCTGAAGTCAGAGTGCTATTTGAAGTGATTGTCATTCTATGAGCCCACTGTCTGGACTGCTTCCCATGTGGGAGCATTAATTTCTTTTTAATTCTGTCTATTATTATTACCAGACACTTGGTCTTATTTATGTGATCCCTCTGACACTTAATCCTATCTATATGACCAATTACACACTTAATATAATCACTTTAACACATAAGATGGCATTAGTACCATGCAGGCTAATGGCATTTGGAGACCTATGGCAAGTTTTTAGCTTTACCCTTAGGGATACATCTATGGGAATGTGCACCAAACTGTACATCTCCTCCCTCTCTTATTCCCATTCTTATTATTTACTGCCTTTCAAATAAATAAATAATATAATCTGTTTAAAAAATAAAAAGAATCACCAGTTAGCTCATTTACAATGTCCCTTCACATTTATAACAATAATAGACCAATATAGCACACAAAGTTCACCTACACCAAAGCATTTTACTTCTAGATTCCCCTAACCACACAAGGATGACATGCAAATTTGTGAAGCATTCCATATTTTTCTGGCCATTTGGGGAGTGAACCAAAGGAAGGAAGACCTTTCTCTGTCTCTCTCACTGCCTATAATTCTACCTGTAAAATAAATAAAAAAATAGATTCCCCTAGCCACAAAATCAGTAAATCTTTATTCCAGTTTATGACAGTTTTTACTTTTTAAAGGCACTGTTACATCTCATTTATAATTCTTATATTCATTATCTTCATGGAGTTGCTTCAGAAGTGCTAAATGACCAGTGTAGCATTTCTCAAATACTACGATTATCTTGAATTTTTAAAGCCTTTTTCAAGGAATATAAAAGATCAGTGTTTTTCAATCACTTATTACTTTTTTTCAATTCCCATTTGCTGAAGGGTCACTAGGGCTTAGAGATGCTAAGATAAAAGATGTAGCCTAGTATCAAAGAGTTCACTACCAAGTGAGACAGAAAAGACAAGTACACAATTGCAACCTACTAAACAATAAAAATGATGAGAATTGGAACAAACCATCTAGATTTTAGGAGCCACATGAAGATTCCTAGAGTATATCACATAATCATTATTCATTAATGTGCAGCTTTCACTCTCCATTCCTAAAAATTATTTTTCTTCAGTCCAGTCAACTCTATACTGCCAAGTACATTGGATAATTTTCTGTCCTTATCTCTCCTCACTTATCAGAAGCTTTGGCCATAGTTGATCACTTCTGCTTCTTGATGTACTTTCTTAGCTCACTTTTGGGAACACTGAATTCTCCAGTTTTCTGTCCCATTTCACTTGACTGCTCACTCTCTGTGATTTTGTTGATTCTTCCTCACACCCACACCCCAGAATGTACTTGAAATGTGTCAGAATGTTTCATATGTCAGTCCTTTCATGTCTGTTCTTGTCACTCCCTCCTCATTCAGTATGATGGTTTTCAATACCCTCTCTGTACTGATAACTCTCAAATTCAAATGTGTAATGCCCTGAATTTCAGAGTCATTCAACTATCTACTCACCATATTCATCTAGATGTCTTACAGATGCCAACATTTTTGTGTATCAGACCAAATTACTGATATTATTGCCTAGCTCTCAACTTGTTCCTCACGAATTATTCTCCATCTCAGTTTATAGCTACTTCATCCTTTAATTGCTGAGTCCCTAAAAATGTGGGGGCCACATGATAAGGAACTGTGAGAGGCCTCCAGGATCTAAGAGATTCCTGGCTGACAGGCAGCAAGAAGATGAGACATTAATCCTACAACCAAAGGAAATTGAATTCTGCTGATAAGCTGAATGAAGTTGGAAAAGGATCTTAAGTTGCAGACCAGATCTGCAGTAGTGATTTTAAGCAACTTATTTTGTAGTGATCTCTTATGTAACTAATATATAACTAACATACACACTCTAAAATGATCCTAATAGAGCAAGAATCAGCAATGTGTTTTCTGCTCAAAATTTCCAATTGTTTCTATCTCACAGTAAAATCCAGAGTCTTAAGAGTAGCCTAAACTCCTATGAAATCCAGTATTCTTTTTACTTCTCAGACTTCATTGCCAAGTAATCTCCTCCTTGTTCTTTCAGCTCCAGCTGTGCTGGCCTCTTGATAATTCTATATACACATCCCCAAACACTTGCTATACTCTACATGAAATGATCTTCCTCAAGACATTTGCACTTCTCTCTCACTCCATGGCTCTACTCAAATCCCACTTCATGGAAGAAGGAAAATCTATGAGGATTAATTGCTTATTGATACCATTACAAAGTAACATAAACTTGGTAGATTAAAACAACATACTTTGGGTGGATGTTTGGCCTAAAGGCTAAGATGCCAATTTAAATGTCCATGTCCCACATCAGAGGGCTTGGGTTCTATTTCCCAGCTCAGTTTGCTCCTAACTCCAACTTTCTGCTAATGTCCACTCTGGGAGGCCTCTACACATGCCTGGCATCAGATGGAGATCAACTCTCTGTAAGATTGATTTTTTTTAGGTTTATTTAATTCTTAGTTATTTAAAAGGTAGAAGAGTGTGCATTAGAGAGAGAAAGACACACACACACACAGAGAGAGAGAGAGAGAGAGAGAGAGAGAGAGTTCATTCCTAAATGCCTGTAACAGCCAAGAGTGGGCCCAGCTGAAGCCTAGGGATTCCATCTGGGTGCCCCACATGATTGGCAGGGACCTAAATAGCTTAATTATCATCTGTCAACTCCAAGGGTGCTCATTAACAGAAATCTGGATTGGAAACAGAGCCATAACTTGAAACCAAGCATTTTTCTATGGGATGTAGACATCTCAAGCAGAAACTTAACTTGTTGCACAAAAATGACCGCCCCTTTGGACTCACTTTGGTATATGTCAATGGTAACCTCTAGTGGGATTTGCGGATACCCTGAGACTTTGTAGAGCCCTATGACTATGGGACCTAAGTGTGACTAGACCAGGGGCAAGTCTAGGTGGCCAGATGGCTTTATAAATCATGCTCTGTCAACCTTGGGCAGACAACAAGGGGACATGGGATTGTCTTGGGGTCAGACATTGGTTGGTAAGGCCCAAACCTAGGAAGATCCCAAGGCAAATACCTGTAGATGGGGTCTCTGGATTTGCCCCAGTATCAAGTAGAGAACCACATCCAGTTGAGGCAGAAGTGCTTTGGACTATATTACCGGGGCTGACTCTGTGGAACAGCAGGTTAATGCCCTGGCCTGAAGTGCCAGAATCCCATACGGGCGCTGGCTCAAGACCCGACTGCTCCATTTCCAATCCAGCTCTCTGCCATGGCCTGGGAAAACACTAGAAGATGGCCCAAGTCCTTGGGCCCCTGCACCCACGTGGGAGACCTGCAAAAAGCTCCCGGCTCCTGGCTTTGGATCTGCACAGCTCTGGCCATTGCGGCCAGCTGAGGAGTGAACCATCAGATGGAAGACCTCTCTCTCTCTCTCTCTCTCTCTCTCTCTGCCTCTCCTCTATCTGTGTAACTCTTTCAAATGAATAAATAAATCTTTAAATAAATGGACTATATTACTGCAAGCCTCTTGCAATTCTAGTGTGTACCCACAAGACTGCACAAGGTCTCCTGACCATGGGACTGGTGGGACCAACCTCTGGCCTGCCTGAGTAGCTGAGGTGCTGCTTCTATCACCGAACCTGCATCCTTGGGCAGTCAGCAGGTAAGCACAGGACTGTTTTGAGACACATTTCCAGGCTGACAAAGCTCAGCATTGAGCAGATTCTAATGGTCCCTTATCTCCAGGCTTGTGCCTGCAGATAGAACCTCTGGACCTGATTTGGTGCCCAGCAGAGCTCTGTTGTCCTTGTTGAACAATTATTTTGAAAATATTTTTATTATTTATTTCAGAGATAGAGTTACAGACAGAGAGAGGGAAAGACAGAGAGAAATGTCTTCTATCTGCTTATCCACTCCCCAAATATCCACAAAGGCTGGAACTGGGCCATTCCGAAGCCAGGAGCCAGGAGCTTCTTCTGGGTCTCCCATGCAGACGCAAAATAATTAAATGAGAGCTGCTTCATTGAAAAGATAAACAAAATTAATAAGCCCTTATCTAGACTAGCCAACCAAAAAGAGAATTCAGATACAAAGAATCGGAGATGAATAAAGAGACACTATAATGACATCACAGAAACACAAAGGATTATCAGAAATAGAACAGCCATATGACAAAAATATGATAACCTAGAGGAAATGGACAAGTTCATGGCCACATGGATAGCAGGATTGGATCATGAAGAAAGAGAATACCTAATAAAGCTGACAAAAAGTAAAATGATTGAATCAGTAACTTTTAAAACTTCCCAGCCAAAAAAGAAAAAAAAAAAAAGCCCAGGGGCAGATATGCTGAATTCTACCACATATTTAAATAAGAATATTAATATCAATACTTCTGAAATTATTTCATAAGATAGACAAAGAAGAAAATTTTCCAAATTCAATCTATGGGGCCAGCATTACCTTGTGACCAAAACCAGAGAAGGATACAACAAATACAGAAAACTACTGGTCAATATTTTGATTAACATAGTTGTAAAACCTTCAAGAAAATATATCAAGCCAAATCCAACATTATATAAAAAATACCATCCACCATGATAACATGGGATTCATCCAAAGGATGCAAGGATAGGTCAAAATATGCAAATCACTAAACATGATACACCTTATCAACTGAATGAAGGAAAAATATATGATCATATCAATACTTGAAGAAAGAGTATTTGAAAATCTGACATTCCTTTATGATAAAACTGATTAAATTATGCATACAAGGAACTTACCTCAACATAAGAAAAGCCATATATAAGAATCTAACAGCTGGGGGCCGGCGCCTTGGCTCACTTGGTTAATCCTACACCTGCGGCACCGGTATCCCATATGGGCGCCGGGTTCTAGTCCTGGTTGCTTCTCTTCCAGTCCAGCTCTCTGCTGTGGCTTGGGAGGGCAGTGGAGGATGGCCCAGGTGCTTGGGCTCCTGCACCCGCATGGGAGACCAGGAGGAAGCACCAGGCTCCTGGTTTCGGATCGGCATAGCTCCGACCGTAGTGGCCATTTGGGGTGTGAAACAACAGAAGGAAGACCTTTCTCTCTGTCTCTCTCACTGTCTATAACTCTACCTGTCAAATTAAAAAAAAAAAAGAGCTAAGATTAAAAAAAAAAAAATCTAACAGCTAACATATTGAATGGGGAAAATCTGAAAGCTTTCTCTTTAAAATCTGGAACAAGACAAGGATACCCACGTTTATTGAATGTAGTGCTGTAAGTTCAAGCTAGAGCAACTAAGTTAGAGAAAGAAATAAAGAACATCCAAATTCAAAAGGATGAAGTCAAATTGCCACATTTTAAAAATATTATGATTTTGTTTACATAAAACCCCAGAGACTCTACCATAAAGCTGTTATAACTAATAAAAAAATTCAACAAAGTTTCAGGACATGAAGTTAATGTAAAAAAGGTCAATAGCATTTTATACACTGAGAGTGTAAAGAGTTTAAACATTTCTGAACCAGAAATCATGAAACAATCCATTTTAATAGCTTCAAATATGTACCCAAGTATTTAACCAAAGAGGTGAAAAATCTCTATAGTGAAAACTATAAATTACTAATGAAAGAAATTACAGAGGATTCAAAATAATGGGAAGCTATCCCATGTTCCTAGATTGGAAGAATTAATATAATGAAAATGTACATATTACCAAAAGTAATTTATAGATTCAATGCAATTCCTATTAAAAAACCCAATGATATTTATCATAGAAAAACTGCTGCGAAAATTTGTATATATCCACTGAAGATTGCAGATAGTCAAAGCACACTTAAGCAAAAAGAACAAAGCAGGAGGCCTGACACTACCTCATTTTAAGCTATATTATAAAGCTACATTAATTAAAACATCATGGCATTGGAATATAACCAGATTTATAAACCAATTGAACAGACTGTGGATCCTAGAAATAAACCTACTATGGTCAAGGACTAAGTACGTGTGTTGGAAAAATAATCTTTTTAACAAATAATACTGTGAAAATTGGATATACACATATGGAAAAATGAAACTTGACCTCTATCTCTCTCAATGTACAAAAATTAATGCAAAATGGCTTAATGACCTAAATGTGAGAACATGCCAGGACATTGGAATTGGCAAGCATTTTCTAGATCAGACCAAAAACACAGTAAATAAAGGCAAAAATACATAAATGGGATTTCACCAATCTAAAGAGCTTTTGCACAACAAAGAAAACCATCAACAGAGTGAAGAGACATCCTACAGAATAGGAGAACATATTTGGAAACTACACATCTGACAAGGAATTAATATTCAGAATACATAAGAAACTCAGAGAACAGGAAAAGAAAAAATAATCCAACTTAAAATGGGCAGTAGATCTAAACAGATATAAATGGGTATATGAAAAAATGCTCATATGACTTACCAACAGGGAAACGAAAATCAAAACCACAATGAGAAAGGCCATCACTATGGCATAGTGGGTAAAGATGTTACCTGTGACTTTGGGATCCCATATAGGCATGTGATCGTGTCCTGGCTGCTCTACTTGCAATCCAGTTCCCCACTAATGGTACAAAAAAGCTGCAGAAGTTGACCCAAGTGCTTGGGCCCCGTATCCATGTAGGAAATCCTGATGGAGCTCCTGGCTCCTGGCTTTGGGCCTGGCTCAGCTATGGGCATTGTGGCCATCTAGGAAGTGAACTAGCAGATGGACAATCTGTTTTTCTCTCTCTCTTTCTCGCTCTGTCTCACCCTCTCTGTTTCTATGATGTACAAATAAATAAATAATTCTTTTTAGAAAAACACAATGAGAAAACATAAATGAATTTTCTATATAATTCAAGGAAATCAAATAGAAAACAGCTATTCAACAAATTTCATGAAAATATTAAATTATGGCACAAAAATAGTACAAAAATAATATATAGCATGGTCATTCTGGCACTGTGGGTTAAGCCATTCCTTGGTATACTACCTGTGTCCCATACTGAAGTATATGGATTTGAGTCCCACCACTGCTTCTGATCCAGATTCTTGATATTCCATCCTGGGTTGGGGTGCAGCTGGTTAGTACATAAAACCTCAAGTGCTTAGGCCTCTAATGTCCAGTTGGGAGGATCAGAAGTAGTTCTGGGCTCCTGGCTTTGGTTTTACCCAGCCCTGTCTGTTGTAGACATTTGGAGAGTGAACCAGTGGATGGAAGATATCTTTCTGTTTCTCTGCATTTCAAGTAAATGAAAATAAATAAATATGAAATTAATAAAATATAGATACTGAAAAGCATCAATGATGTAATAAAAAACAAAAATATAAAAAGCCCAATGGGAAATATTATGAATAAATATATACTATTTGAAAATAGCAAAGTAGCAGATGGAACATATAAGAGGATGGCTATAATTGAAGATTAAATCAGTAATTTGTGAAATCAAATTGAGGAAGTTTTCAGAAAGAAGAAAACATGAGATAAAAAAATATGTAAAAATAAGCAAGATATGGGTGGATTTGCTAACTTGTGGAATATAGATACACCAAAACGAAGGAAAGAAAATAAAAAGAAATGAGACTATAGTTAAGAAAGAAAATAAACCACAATGAGGTTTCACCTCACCCCAGTTAGAATGGCTCACATTCAGAAATCTACCAACAATAGATGCTGGAGAGGATGTGGGGAAAAGGGACACTAACCCACTGTTGGTGGGAATGCAAACTGGTAAAGCCACTATGCAAGTCAGTCTGGAGATTCCTCAGAAACCTGAATATAACCCTACCATACAACCCAGCGATCCCACTCCTTTGGATTTACCCAAAGGAAATTAGATTGGCAAATAAAAAAGCTGTCTGCACATTAATGTTTATTGCAGCTCAATTCACAATAGCTAAGACCTGGAACCAACCCAAATGCCCATCAACAGTAGACTGGATAAAGAAATTATGGGACATGTACTCTATAGAACACTATACAGCAGTCAAAAACAATGAAACCTGGTCATTTGCGACAAGATGGAGGAATCTGGAAAACATTATGCTGAGTGAATTAAGCCAGTCCCAAAGGGACAAATATCATATGTTCTCCCTGATCAGCGACAACTAACTGAGCACCAAAGGGGAAACCTGTTGAAATGAAATGGACACTATGAGAATCAGTGACTTGATCAGCTCTTGAAAAAAAAAAAAAAAAAGAAAGAAAATAAAGCTATCCAAAACCTCAGTGGATGAACTCAACAAAGGTTAATTTCCCACAAAAGTACAGTTTAGAGAGTTGGGGATTACTCTGCTCCCTGATGTTATTCAAGGACCCCAGCTCCTGCTATACAGTGGTTCCTTAATTTCCTAGACTTTCAAAGTCACCCACTGAATCCTTGGTTTCCAGATAGATATTGGATGAAGAGAGCATGAGGAAATTCATAGAATTATTGGAGGCTAGACCTAAATGTGGCACAAATAACTTTGCTTATATTCCATTGGTCAGAACTTATATAATCACAAGTGTTTTAGAAATTATGGTTTAGAAGCATACACACACACACACATATATATACACACATATATATACACACATATATATGCACATATATATTCAAGATAGGAGCACAAAATTTCTATGCCCCGGAAGTATTTGAAGAAATTATGGGGCAAGCATTTGACATAATATTTAAGATGCTTTGTGGGACACCTATATCCCACATCAGAGTGCTTGAGTTTGAGTCCTGGTTCCAGTCCCAATTCTAATTTCTTGCTAAGGCAGACTCTGAGAATCAGCAGGTGAGTGCTCAAGAAGTTATGTCCTTGACCATGAATGTGAGAGAACTGAGTTGAGTTCTTGACTGGCTTCAGGTCCAGCTGTTGTGGGCATGTTGGGAACAGACCAGCAGATGGAACATCTCTATCTATCTGTATCTCTGCCTCTCAAAACAACAAAAACAAAAAACTTGTATTTTTAAAAAAATAAAAGAAAAATCATGAAGAAAAATTTAATCAGAAATAAAATCAAAAGACCACAAATATTAAGGGTTAATACTATGTCATGCAGCAGAAATAAAGGAGATGCTATACTTGTACACATTAATATAAAACTTAAACCTTCCAAGTATTTTTTTTGTCCTACTTAATACTATTGGTTGAACTCTTTGATTAACACAAAATTATTCTTAGGTGTTTAAATTTAACTGAAAAGGGATCTCTGTTAAATATAAGAGCGGGAATAAGAGAGGGAGGAGATATACAATTTGGGACATGCTCAATCGGACTTGCCGCAAACGGTAGAGTTAGAAACGTGCCAGGGGATTCCAATTCAATCCCATCAAGGTGGCATGTACCAATGCCATCTTCACTTTGAAGAGAGAGTTCAAGAGGGTGTGAAACCATTAAGAGGTGCCCGTAGATGGTGTGAGGCCGGTAGCGGCCCCCAGTGCGCCGGCCCTGGGTCTTCCTGGAGTCGGGTTGCTTGGTAATGCAGCCCAAAGCGGGTGGTAAACTCCATCTAAGGCTAAATACCGGCATGAGACAGATAGTCAACAAGTACCATAAGGGAAAGTTGAAAATAACTTTGAAGAGAAAAATTGTTTATCCAGGGGCTGGTGTTATGGTGTAGTGGGTTAAACCACCAACTGCAATGCCAACATCCCATATGGGTGTTGTTTCTTATCCTGCCTGCTCCACTGCCTTCCAGCTCACTGCTAATGCACCTGGGAAAACAGCAGAAGATAGCTCAAATACTTGAGCCAATGTACCCAAATGGGAGACCTGGACGAAGCTCCTGGCTCCTGTCTTTAGCCTGGCTCAGCACTGGCCGTTGTAGCCATCTGAGGAGTGAAACAACCGATAGAAGATTTCTCTGTGCCTGTGTCCCTGTTTCTCTCTCTCTCTCTCTCTCTCTCTCTCTCTCTCTCTTTCTCTCTCTCTGTCTGTTTCAAGCTGAACAAATAAAACTTATTGAAAATGATTATCCTAGTGGCTAATAAACATTTAAAGACCTCATAAGGGGCCGCCACTGTGGCATAGCAGGTAAAGCCAACGTCTGTAGGGCTGGCATCCCTTATGGGCGCTGGTTTGAGTCCTGGCTGCTCCACTTCTGATCCAGCTCTCTGCTGTGGCCTGGGAAAGCAGTGGAGGATGGCTCAAGTGCTCGAGCCTCTGCCACACACATGGGAGACCCGGAAGAAGATCCTGAATCTTAGCTTCAGATAGGCCCAGCTCCAGTCGTTGCGGCCATCTGGGGAGTGAACCAGAGTAGGGAAGACCTCTCTCTCTCTCTCTCTCTCTCTGCCTCTCAAATAAATAAATAAATCTTTTTTTTTTTTTTTTAAAAGATCTCATAAGAGGAGAGTGCAAATTAAATCCACATTAAGATATTGTGGGGAGCAATCCGGACTAGACTAAGTTGCTCGAATTAGGACTTATTCTATGCATCTGCTCTCCCACAATATGGCGCTGGGAGAGAAGTAAACAGCTTCCGCACAGCTGCCTCCAGTTCAACCAATTAACTGTAGGACTTGCTCCTGATTGGAGAGCAGCGTACTCAGCCGAGTTGGGATTGGCGGAGGAGGACTATAAAGGAGGAGAGAGACGGCATGCACCAGGAACATCTAAGGGGAACATCTGTGCAGCCCCCGAGAAAGCCGGCCGGCGGTGTGCCGCTCCCCTGCGGAAGTGGGGAATGCGGCCAGGGGGAACTGCCCTTCCACGGAGGTGGAAGGGATAGTAGCCAACCCGGGAAGAACCAGCAGCAAACCCGGGGAGGGCCGAGCAGACGAAAGAACAGCGCAGGGTCCTGTGTTGCTCCTCCACGAAGAGGGGGAGCGACATAATGGTGCCGTGACTCGGATATGAAGCCTAGGCAGGGCTTAGTGTCGTTCCTCCATGAAGAGGGGGAGCGACATAATGGTGCCGTGACTCGGATAGGAAACTTAGGACGGATAGCAAACTTAGGAGGGAAGAAACGGGAAGAAATGGGAAAATACCGGAGAGAGAGACTAGCAAAGAGCCTAGGTGCCGGAAGAAGCTATTGAAAGCCTAGGCATAGACTCGGATATGGACTGTGGGAAAGAAGTTAGGATTGACAGCGAAAGTGAAAGCTTTCATAGACTCGGATGCGGACTATGGCGGGGAAGCTAGGAGACTGAAAGCGAAAGTGAAACCTGGAGGAGGCTTGGACTCGGATACGGACTGTGGGGAGAAGCCAGGAGAAATGAGAGGAATATTGTTGGAAGAAAACTTAAGGAAACATACCGGGTAGAGAGAAATGTTAGGGAGGATGAAGCCGCGAGTGCAGGCCAAGCCACCTTGGAATTCTTCAAGTCACCCCGGGGAGCAAGAGGCGAAGATCTGGAACCAGAGGCAGAGACGTGGGCCGCCAGGATTCGCCAGGTTAGTCCGGGGAACTTGGACTGAATGCCGGTGGTGGCGGAAACATTCGCGGAAGCCGCCGCGTGCAGAGAGAGCACGGGGCGTTGGCGCGAGGCCGTGGTGCGGGCGCGAAGTGCGTGGAGACCGCGGAGCGTGCGCGCAGAGCCGGGAACCCGCCGGCGGCGCGAGGCGCCGGGAAGCCGCACAGAGCTGTGAAGCAGCTTCGGGGCGGAGCCCGCCGGCGGGGCGAGGCGCCGGGAAGCCGCAGGGATAAGAGAAACAGAAGTTTTAGAAGTAAAGTGAGAGAAATAGGAATGCTGGAAGATAGAAGTGGAATGGGAGAAATAGGAATGCCCGGAGATAGAGAAATAGAGAAATAGAAAGGCCTCCCCTCAACATGGCAATAAGAAAGCTTGGATTCGGTCTGCCTGATTTAGTGAGGCGATGAGCACCTGGGCGGCTAGCCGCAGGTCACCGAAGACAGGCACGGGTTGACATCAGTAAAGCTTCCCCACAATGCAACAATTAGGAGGCTTGGATTCGGTCTGCCTGATTTAAGGCAGTAAGCGCCAGCAAAGCTCGACCAGAGTATGAGCTGCAGGTCACCGAAGATAGGCACAAACCAACACTAATAAGTCTCCCCCACAATACGGCAATGAGAAGGCTTGGATTCGGTTTGCCTGATAGGTTTTGTAAACACCTGCAGGCAGTTCTAGCAGAGCAGAGCATGCGCTGCAGGGCACCGAACACAGGCACGCATCAGCGCCTAAAAACCTCCTCACAATGGCGAAGAGAGGACCCGGATTCGGTTTTCCTGATTGATAGGACTTGTAAGAGCCTGTGGCAACTCTAGCAAGTACAGCAGAGTGTGTGCTGCGGGACACCGAAGACAGGCGCGTATCAACGCCAAAAAATAAAAAGAAAGGGGGATCTGTGGGGAGCAATCCGGACTAGACTAAGTTGCTCGAATTAGGACTTATTCTATGCATCTGCTCTCCCACAATATGGCGCTGGGAGAGAAGTAAACAGCTTCCGCACAGCTGCCTCCAGTTCAACCAATTAACTGTAGGACTTGCTCCTGATTGGAGAGCAGCGTACTCAGCCGAGTTGGGATTGGCGGAGGAGGACTATAAAGGAGGAGAGAGACGGCATGCACCAGGAACATCTAAGGGGAACATCTGTGCAGCCCCCGAGAAAGCCGGCCGGCGGTGTGCCGCTCCCCTGCGGAAGTGGGGAATGCGGCCAGGGGGAACTGCCCTTCCACGGAGGTGGAAGGGATAGTAGCCAACCCGGGAAGAACCAGCAGCAAACCCGGGGAGGGCCGAGCAGACGAAAGAACAGCGCAGGGTCCTGTGTTGCTCCTCCACGAAGAGGGGGAGCGACATAATGGTGCCGTGACTCGGATATGAAGCCTAGGCAGGGCTTAGTGTCGTTCCTCCATGAAGAGGGGGAGCGACAAGATATTACTTCATGTAAATATGTACATTAACAATTTGGAAAACTTAACATATCAAGTATTTGCAGTGAGCAATTGCAGTTAAGTTCCTAGTGGACATGTAAATTGTTATGACTTTAGAACATGATTTTGGTAGTATCTACTTAGCCGAAGAGATGCATACCCCATGAATTAGCAATTATTTTCCAGTATACCCAACAAACTTGCTTAAAATCACAAAATTCACAACAGCAGTATTCACAAAAGCTAGAAATAATTAATTCAAATATTCACAACTGTAAGATAGTTAAATAAATTATGGTATCATCTTACAATGAAATATTTCAGGATAACAAGAATGCAGAAGCATGGGTGACTCACACAAACAATGCTGAGCAAAATAAACCAGAAACGAAATATTGCATAACATATGATTCTATATGAACAGCACAATAACTCAAAGAATAACACTAATCTTTAGCAATACAAGTCAGGATGGTAGTTTCCTTTAGGCACCCTAGGACTAGGAATGAACACAGCAGGTGAAGTTGGAAAGTGCTAATGTATTTCTCATTCTGGATTCTGTTTACATTGGCATGAACAATGTGAAAATTCATTAAGGTCTATTCTTATAATTAGTGCATTTTTGCTTGTTTGTTATACTACTGCAAAATTTGATCTAAAGAAACTTCATAGGGGCTGGTGCTGTGGCATAGCAGATAAAGCCCCATCCTATAGTTCCAGTATTCAACATGGACACCAGTTAAAGTCCCAGCTGCTCCACTTCTGATCCATCTCTGTTCTATGGCCTGGGAAAGCAGTAAAAGACAGCCCAAGTGCTTGGACCTCTGCGCCGGCATGAGAGATCTGGAAGTAGATCCTGCCTGCTGGCTTTGGGTCAACCCAGCTCTTGTGGTTGTGGCCATTTTGGGGAGTGAACCAGCGAATGCGAGAGTTCTCTCTCTCTCTCTCTCTCTCTGCCTCTGCCTCTCTGTAACTCTGCCTTTCAAATAAATAAATAAATATTTTTATTAAGTTTTAAGGATTTTATTCAGTGAGAGAAATGAATAGGAGAGCGAGGGCTTTATTTGGGGTAGAAAGGGAAGTCTAGAAATTAAGCTGGGTCCATACCAAGCAGAGAGCAGGCCAGGAGCAAGCCACGTGCAGCAAGTATGCAGGCAGGAAAGCAGCAAGTGGGCGGCCTGACAGCCATGCGCCCCAAAGGCACGGGTAGCAAGGGCAACAAGGGCAACAAGGGAGGGACCCACCACGCTCCAGGCCTTTTATCCACTTCCTGATTGACGGGTGGGCTTGCAGCCAGGCGCATGTAGGGTCATGAGATCACAGAGGGGCATGGTGAAGGTGTGGTCTCCCAGCTCACAGATCTAATTGATTTTATCCTATCTGCCTGCCTACATCATTTCCCCTTCAGAAAGAGTCCAGCCCTTAATCCTAAGGGCTGTTGAAGGGCGTAGAATCATCATATCTTCTATAGCTGCTTCCTGCTTATGAGGGGCATAGTGCAGGCCCTGATGTCCTGGGTCTGGAAGTCTCTGTCTATCTCATCTAATGAACTAGTATCGTGAGCTGGAGCACTTTTGGTCATTGCCAAAGGATGTATCCCCATGCATGGTCAGTTATTCCCAGAAGTTGTTAAGTGCTTTTTTTTTAAGATTTTATTTATTTATGTGGAGAGAAGGAGACAGAGAGAGAGAGAGAGGTCTTCCGTCCACTGGTTCACTCCCCAATTGGCCAACATGGCTGGAGCTGCGCTGATCTGAAGCCAGGAGCCAGGAGCTTCCTCCAGGTCTCCCACAAGGGTGCAGGGGCCCAAGGACTTGGGCCATCTTCTGCTTTCCCAGGCCATAGCGGAGAGCTGGATCAGAAGTGGAGCAGCCAGAACTCAAATCATGCCCATATGGGATGCCGGTACTGCAGGCGGCAGCTTTACCTGCTACGCCACAGCACTGGCCCATTGAGTTTTGAAATACATTGTTTGTTAATTAGCATAAGCAAAACTGGAACAAAACCAATTGCGAGTGGTGTGTGCCCCTTAAAATAGTGGGTGGTGATAGTCTACCCTTATATAGATTATAAACCCATTTAGCTTGAGCATAGAGAATTATAATAGACGAACCCATTAGGAGTTTTATTGTCAATAACAGTTCCCAAAGAGAATCAAAAGAGAAGGCAGGCACAGCTTGTCTGCCTTAAGGTGCAACAGCCTTTATGTGGTGAAAACAAAAGCTTTACTTATCTTTTTGCTTTTGATGAAGTACTTAAGGTCCCTGGCTTACAGGGGAAAAAATCATGTGTGTCTTTTGATTTCACCTGTGAAGACTTAAGAGGTAGAAACTTATTCCTAATTTTATTGAGGTAGTCGTGCTCAGTAGCACCTGGTAAGTTCCCATTTATCTAAGCTGCAACTGATCTGAAGAGGATCTTTCTATGAATGGCTTGCCCAGGAATTCCTAATGTTGGAGCTTTTGTTAAAAGCCCTTTAATTCCTTGGAACACCTTTCTCTTGACTGAAAGAGCACAGTTTCCTGGAGTTAGAACTATCCCAGGTAATATTCCTCTAGTATAGAAACCTGAGCTTTGGGAAATTCTGTATCCTTACTTTCCCAGATTCTGGGTTTAGTGGGATATAGAAGAAATCATCCCCTGGACAAAGGTTTAGCACGCAATAAGATGCATTGAAACAATTGTCTCATTTGTAGTCTTGAAGCCTTTAACCATTCTGTACTCTGTATTTGACCTTATGTTAAAACATATGAGATAGGAATATCACAGAGCGACATGGATCCAAGAGTTCATGTTTGAGCCACTTAATAAACTTTAAAGAAACACCTATGAATACAAGCAATGGAGTTTGACACTTAGACATAACTAGAATTTATGATACATAAGAATATAACATGTTAGAACAAGGTAAATCTTTGGGATCAAGTATTACCATTAATTTGAATACTGTAACTCTTTGGGGACAGAGGTCCTGCGTGGAAAGCTAATTTGACACGAGCTGCCTCGGCTATGGGAGCCTTTTGAAACAACAAACTCCCTCAGTATTTAGACACACCATGTGCAAAGTGGAACTTCTTTCCTCCCTTCGGAGAAAAGTAACTCTTTCCTTGATGACCACTTCTTTCCACTGCGGTCTCACCTAGGGAGGTATTCCATGTAGGGACACTTTTTGCACAAATTTCCTGGCTTTCCATGCCTGAAATGCTCTCAGTGACCTCAGAGTCAGCCCATAAGGCATTCTGGTCTGGCTGAAAAGCCCACAAGAGCATTTCAGACATAAATCTCATTTTCTAGAAAAAGAAACTTTATAATTCTGGCAAATAATATCCGTTGATGTTAAAATAAGTAGGTGAAATATTTCAGAGGAAAAAGATACATTGGCAAAATCTCAAAGTATCTTCCCATATATTTTGCATTAATTACAAACGGGGAATGTTGTTTGTACAAATAGAGAAGTATGCTAAGTCACACCTAAACCAAGTGATTAAGCAGTGCCAATTATGAAGTGGTTAAACTGGTGTTAGTTATCTCTCAATGTATTATAATGCAGCAAGAGTTACACAGCATCATCTATGTAATGTTCTTGCCATTGATGTTTAACCTATATCTCATCATGGGAAAACAGATCTACTTTGTTGATAGTTGGAAGTGGGTACTATAATATATAAAAAAAAAATTCTAAAAAGATGAGACTACCCTGTGCAATGCATGATATTTGAATTCAGGACCAACAGATAAAAGTTATAAAAGAAATTTGGGGGACACTAGAGAAATCTAAAAAGAATCATGTACTTGATAATAGTATATCAAGTTTTTTTGGATGTAATAATGTTCTGTAATTGTTCCAGGGAAAGCTCCTGTTCTTAAGAGATATATTTCAAAGTATTTAGAGTAACAATTTTAGTTGGTTCAACAAAAGGTAAACACCTTCCTCGCCTTTCTCCTTTCTCTTCCCCATTCCAGAATGTATGTTAATTAGTTGGGAAAGCTAAAATAAAGTTAAATATAGGTATTCATTGTACTATTGTTTAAGCTTTTCAGTAAGTATGAAGTTTTTCAAAATAAGAAGTTGGAGACAAAATTTCTGCTTAAGGAAAAAAATGTGCACAATATGCACCAGTATACCCAACATTTAAAATTGTATTCACATTTGACTATATATGTCATATATATTTTAGAAACACATAAAATTGTTAATATTTCTGACCTGTGGGTAATGAGCTGAAGGGTTATATAAAGTTTATTCTGAGACATGCATTTAGCTAGTGGTTAAGACACTATATGGGACACATATTCCATATTGGAGTTTTTGGATTCAAGTCTTAGCTCCACTCCCAATTCCAGCTTGCTGCAATGGTGTGCCCTAGGAAACAGCAAGTGAAGGCTCATATAATTGAGTTCCTGCCACCACCCATGTGGAATATACAGATTGGATGATCAGTTCTTGGCTTTTGCCTAGCACAGACTGGCTCTTGCATACATTTGGGAAGTGAAGCAGTTGATGGGAGATATGTCCCTCTCTCTCTCTCTCGCTCTCTCTGTAAATTAGTAAAATAAAAAAAAATCAAATAGATGTCATTTAAATATATTTATATATAAACATTTATATTTAAAATAATAACTATGTATTGCTTTACAAATAAAACAAGAGCAGTTTTCAAAAGGCAGCTAGACATTCCATCGTCATAGAAAAATAGAGCAATGGCACAAATCCAGACAAGAAACAAAAATTTGAAAATCATAAAAAGGCAGAAATTAATGACAAAGAGGCCGGCGCCGCGGCTCACTAGGCTAATCCTCTGCCTAGTGGCGCCGGCACCCGGTTCTAGTCCCAGTCGGGGCACCGGATCCTGTCCCAGTTGCCCCTCTTCCAGGCCAGCTCTCTGCTATGGCCAGGGAGTGCAGTGGAGGATGGCCCAAGCGCTTGGGCCCTGCACCCCATGGGAGACCAGGAGAAGCACCTGGCTCCTGCCTTCGGATCAGCATGGTGCGCTAGCCACAGCGCGCCAGCCGCGGCGGCCATTGGAGGGTGAACCAACGGCAAAGGAAGACATTTCTCTCTGTCTCTCTCTCTCACTGTCCACTCTGCCTGTAAAAAAAGAAAAAAAAATAAATTAATGGCAATAAAAGGTAATAGGGACAACACTGGGTAAAGCCACCACCTGCAGTGCTGGCATCCCATGGGAATGCCAGTTTGTGCCCTGCTGCTCCATTTCAGATCCAGCTCTGTGCCAAGGGGCCTGGCAAAGCAGCGGAAGATGGCCCAAGTCTTTGGACACCTCCACTTGCATGGGAAACTGGAAGAAACTCCTGGCTCCTGGCTTAGGATTTGCCCTGAGAATTATGGCCTTTTGGGGAGTGAACCAGTGGATGGAAGATCATTCTCTGTCTCTTGCCCTCTCTCTCTCTTTGCAACTCTGCCTTCAAAATAAATAAATAAATCTTTTTTCTTAAAAAAAGGGTAATAGAGAAGATCAATGAAAGGAACAGCTGATTCTCTAAATAAAGATTTCTAAGGCTGAGTCTTTCAAAACAGAGATAAGTAATTAGATTAAAACAGAGCTGCAGATGTAAGCATTTAAAACAATAACATAAAGCTTTTCTGGAACCACCATACTCTGCATCCTGACTCTGATTCTGAGAGGGCCCCCACGTGCCTCAGCATGTGCCACTCAGTAACCTTCTATCGCTATAGGAGCCCTCATGAAGGCCCCAGAATACCTCAGAGGCCTGAAAATGAATGGAAAGATAGGGAAATCCAGAACGGCTGAATGGTAAGGAGCTGCACTGACATCAGCTGCAGAGAGATACCAAAGAAACCTAGGGGACTGACAGAAATTTTCAGTGGAGAAGTGACAGAACAGAACAGAGACTCTGTAGAACAGTGAGGAAAGAGGACATATGCACACTCTGTATCTGCACGGCTGGCTGCTACCTGGGCATTTCCATCTTTCCAAGTTAAGGTAGGAAGTAGGTGACACACACCCCACCACTGACAGTTTTAACTGAGGAAGAATTTTACAGTCCCCACTGACTTCAAACCCAGCCTAGGGAGCTGACTGAGTGACTTCTTCATTCTGAGTGACTTCTTCATTCTGAAAAGGAAAGCCACATTGCTTCCCTTCCCTCCCTCAACCCTCCAAGAATGCCAAGCTCAATTTGCTGTGTAAATTCGCACAGCTGATCTCTGTGCTGCTGCTACCAGAAGTGACCAGAGACAGAGTCAGGGCAACTTGCAGGACAGAGAGCAGACCCCACGCATCCTGCAACTGTGGAAGTTTTGAGTACTAGCCCTGAGACTGTACACAGTTATTCTATGGAATCCAGTGGATTCCTCTCAGCTTCCTGAGACTAGCACCAGAAGCAGCCCTTAAAAAGTCCAGACCCTACTGGAAGAAGTTTCCTCCACACTTAATAGCTCACTGTGCTGGGAGCCCTGGACACATACCCCAGCATCCTTGTTGCATACTACATTAGAACTGGGGACAGTTCCACTTGTACCTTGCAGAACCTGGACCTTTGAGGCTGATAGTATAATCATTGGAGTAATTTGCATTCACTCATAAGTTCTGAAGTTCTCTATCTATGTGCATTACACTGTGTCAAGCATGTACCTACTATCATCCCCAACGCCTGGCTTCCACCTTTTAGCCATCTGAAAAATGACTCACTGTATCCTGCAACATCAAGACTGTAATAATCACCACTAATTTCTTCAAACCCACTTAAATCTACATGTTGGTGGCTGGCGCCGTGGCTCAATAGGCTAATCCTCTGCCTAGCGGTGCCGGCACCCCGGGTTCTAGTCCCGGTCAGGGCGCTGGATTCTGTCCCGGTTGCCCCTCTTCCAGGCCAGCTCTCTGCTATGGCCCAGGAGTGCAGTGGAGGATGGCCCAAGTGCTTGGGCCCTGCACCCCATGGGAGTCCAGGAGAAGCACCTGGCTCCTGCCTTTGGATCAGTGTGGTACGCCAGCCGCAGCACACCGGCCGCAGTGGCCATTGGAGGGTGAACCAACAGCAAAAGGAAGACCTTTCTGTCTCTCTCTCACTGTCCACTCTGCCTATAAAAATAAATCTACATGGTGGGACCTATGGAAGAATCTGCCTGCATTCTACCTCTCTGGGGCCATACTTGCCAGAGCAAAATACCCTGTACACTTTATATTCATCCTGTAGGACTGGAGCAGTACTCAGCTCATAGCCTCCAGTTTTGGGCTAGGGCTTTTGGTTCTATAAGCCCCTGCCCCAGATGCAGTCTGCCGGCAGGAGTAGGGAAAACGCCTATCCACATCACACAGTCCATAGAGCCACAGCCATTGGTGTCACAGGGCCCAGCACCACTCAGGCTTGCCAGAGGGACAAGAGTATAGCCCCCATTGTGTCACTCAGATCATTGAATGAGGTTCTAGCTGTCACAATTCCTGGTGTAACTAACGTTGAAATCTCTAGGGACTTAGATACACACTGTGGGAAGCTCACATTCACTTCAAAGTTAACACTTCTGACCCTACAAACTGTGATAGACTTGATCACTGTGTCACATATAGATACAGCTGATATTTATTGAAGCAAAAGTAGTTACTGAGAAGTTACACTTCTGGACTCACTTAGAACCAAAGTCAAAGCAACAAGCCAAGAGATACCTTGCATTCCATCTAAACCATAAGTTATTTTCCAACAAAACCTACTCCATAATGTGTAAGAAATTCCTATACCATGTGTGGTATTGGTGTAAGTAATAAATTCTTCGATAAAACCCCAAAAGCACAGGAAACAAAAGCGCAACTAGACAAATGGGTTTATGTGAAACTCAGAAGATTCTTAAAAGCAATGTAAACATTCAATAGAGTGAAGAGACAACCAACAGAATAGGTAAAATATTTTTGAACCATCTATCTGACAGTTACTATCCAGAATATACCAGCAATTCAAACAAGTCAATGACAATAAAACCCAGCCATTCCAATGAAAAAATGGACAAAGGACCTGCACAGAAGTTCTCAAAAGAAGAAACTCTAATGGCCAACAAATATATGAAGAAATTCTCAACACTGCTAGCCATCAGGGAAATGTGAATCAAAGCCACAATGAGATATCACCTCACCGCTGTCAAAATGGCTACTATCCAAAAGACAGGGAGTAACAAATGCTTGTGAGGATGTGGATTAATGGGAACTCTCATACGCTTTTGGTTGGAATGTAAATTAGTGAAGCCACTATGGAAAACAGTATAGAGACTTTGTAAAAAACTAGAAATAGAACTGCCATTTGATCCAGCAATCCGACTTCTAGGTATATACCCAACAAATATGAACACGTGGCATCAAAAAGATGCCTGCACCACCACGTTTATAGTATCACTGTTCACAATAGCCGAAATATGAAACCAATTACGTTGTAGACACACAAACACACACAATGGAATATTATTCACCTATAAAAAGTAACTAAATTCAATCACTGAATCAAAATTGATGCATCTTATAGACATCATGTTGAGAGAAATAAGTCAGATGCAGAAAGATGAATACCACATGCTCTACCTATATGTGGGAGTTAGAATTTTTTAAAATCAGTATAAAAATCAGAAATAGAAAGAAACGCCAGTATGTAGCAGCAGTGCTGTGAAGTATAATTTTTTCGAACTTTGGGTTATGTTTTTGTCAAACCAATGGTTAGGAATGGCATACTACTATACTACTATAGTTTAAATGATCTGTGATTATTTGAAAATTTACTGTATATGAGTGAAATGGGCAGCTTTTCATTTGATATTATTCATAACCTTTGCCTGTATTACTGTTGAACTACGGTCTTTAGCTTTTTACTTGTTGGACTCCTTATTTAGTGTAGCATTAAACTTTTGACTATAATGGAAATTTTCCAGTATGGTATCTGAGAAATTTAAAAGGCGAAAGAAGAAAGAAAGAAAAAAAATATGAATGAAAGAAAGAAAGAGAAAAAGGAAGGAAGGAGAGAAGGAAGGCAGGAAGGAAGGAAGGAGGGAAAAAGAGAGTAGAGGGAGGGAGATAGAGGGGGAGGAAGCATTATATTTTTAGAATTGTATCTATGAGGTACATTGAATATTCTCTTTGTATTAATATCACAGTAACATGAGAATTGTTTTTGTAGTAATTATCAAGCATTTTCAGTGATTACAAGAATATAATGTCTCAATAAATTTCTTTAAATTTTAAATAAATAATTGAAAAATAACATAAAACACAAAACAAATATATAAATCATTAGAAAACAGATAATAACAATATCAATATAAGAAGAAAGAAAAATATCAAATCAATACGTATTAATTTAATTAAAATGATAGACAAGGACTCCACTCAAAGAAATACTGCCCAGCAGGTAATATACAGCAAATCTGTACACCTTCTTTTCAGTTTTTCTGTGAATAATTGTGAAAAAATAAGTTCAGTTAAAATATGTCCTTGCTATGAGTAAGATGATATTAAAGGTGAGTTATGCTGGCTAGCACCGCAGCTCACTAGGCTAATCCTCCACCTGTGGCACTGGCACCCCAGGTTCTAGTCCCAGTTGTAGCGCCAGTTGTGTCCCGGTTGCTCCTCTTCCAGTCCAGCTCTCTGCTGTGGCCCGGGGAGGCAGTGGAGGATAGCCCAAGTCCTTGTGCCCTGCACCTGCATGGGAGATCAGGAGGAGGCACCTGGCTCCTGGCTTTGTATCGGCACAGTGCGCTGGCTGTAATGGGCATTTTGGAGGGTGAACCAATAGAGGGAAGACCTTCCTCTCTGTCTCTCTCTCTCACTATCTAACTCTGCCTGTAAAAAAAAAAGTGAGTTATGCCAAAGTATAGAATAGTTCATTCCAATCATATCCTTTTTTCCAAAGAAAAGAAAGTAAAAGGTGCCAAATATATTTTTAGGCAAATGTAATCTTTATTCTAAAACCACATGACAGTAAAATCAAATGAAAAGGAAGGCCCCTTTCAATTATGAATGCAGGTGCAAACATCCTAAATAAAATATGAGCTGAAGGCATGGAACAGAATAAGATGAATACAATAGATGATGATGAATAGTAAGATTTTCCTTTGTAATATAGTGATGTTTTTAATGTAAAAAAAGGTGTAATTAAAAGCATTAATAGATTGAAGAAAAATGATCATATGTGAATATCTGTATAATGAGGTTCAAAATCTATCTGTTACAAAAACAAAATTCTTGGAAACATGGGGAATCATAGAAACTTCCCAAACTTTGTAAAGATTGGACCTCAGCAACCTATATTGTTACTTTAATGGAGAAACATCTAATGTAAGATATCATTTGAAATTTGGGCTAATTCTGTAAGGAAATAGAACAAATGTAAGGTGTGAGAATAAAAGAGAAGAAATTAAACCACCAAAAATTGCAGTCAAAAATTGTAAGTATGTTTGGACTACAATGAAACTTAAGAATGATGAGGTACAGTCAGCTCTACATACCTGTAGGTTCCACAATCAACCAAGTAACTGAACATGTAATGTCTACCTTTCCTTGTCATGGTTTCCTAAATAATGCAGTATAACAATTATTTACATACTATTTGTATTGTATTCGGTATTATAAGTAGTGCAAAGATTAGTTAAATAGATTATATACAAACACTATGCTATTTTATATGAGACTTGAAAATCTGTTGATTTTGAGGGAGCCCTGGAAGCAATATTCTGTGGCTATTAAAGCAATATTCTGTGGCTATATATAAAGTTATATATAAATATATATAACTGGAATATATAACATAAATACATATATAACAGAAGTGGCATTGCAGAACTGTGATGGTTGTTATATATGAATATGCACATGTGATAAAATTGCAAAGAACTAACTACACACACATATGTACAAATGCATGTAAAAATGATACAATCAGAATAAGGTCACAACATTTTATAAATGTTGATTTTATGGTATTGATATTGTACTAGTTATGTGAATACTACTATTGGGAAAAATTGGGTGAAACATTTATGATAACTCTCAGTAGAATTTATTACAATTGCTTGTGAATACACACTTTTTTCCAAATTAAAGAAATTATGTATTATGCTTCAAATTGCCCAATAGAGAATGGAAATTGGTGATGGGTTAATGATCAATAATTCCTTTGTAAATATATCAAGACTTGTCCTCTTTTAGTAACTTGATTTTCAGCTATGGTTATTATGCATTGGGATGATATATATGAGAGTACTTAAACTCATCACAGTGAAACATAAAGAAAAGATCCTGAAATTTGCAAGAGAGAAATGTCAGATTATTCTCAGAGGATCTCCAATCAGACTCACAGATGACTTCTCATCAGAAACCCTACAAGCTAGGAGGGAATGGTGAGATACAGCCCAAGTACTAAGAGAGAAAAACTGCCAGCCCAGAATATTAAATCCTGCAAAACACTCATTTGTGAATGAATGTGAAATAGAGACTTTACTAGCAAACAGAAATTGAAAGAATTTGTTGCCACTCGTCCAGCCCTGCAAAAGATGCTTAAAGATGTGTTACACACAGAAACACAGAAACACGGCCATCAATATGAAAACAAGGTAAAGGAAGAAAACCTCACAGTAAAAGATCACAGGAAGTCCAAAGCATATGTTAGAAAATATCTTTGGGAAAATGGCAGGGCAAAGTTACTACTTATCAATAGTCACATTGAATGTAAATGGCCTCAACTCCCCAGTTAAAGACACAGACTGGCTGAGTGGATTAAGGAACAAAACCCATCTATTTGCTGCTTACAAGAAACACATCTTTCAAACAAAGATGCATTCAGATTGAAAGTGAAAGGTTGGGAAAAGATATTCCATGCCAACAAAAACCAAAAAAGAGCTTGAGAAGCCATATTAATATAAGTCAAAATAAATTTTAACACAAAAACTGTTAAGAGAGACAAAGAGGAGCACTATATTTTTTATTTTAAATTTTTTTTATTTTTTTATTTTTTTGACAGGCAGAGTGAACAGTGAGAGAGAAAGAGACAGAGAGAAAGGTCTTCCTTTGCCGTTGGTTCACCCTCCAATGGCTGCCGCGGCTGGCGCACTGCGGCCGGCACACAATGCTGATCCAAAGGCAGGAGCCAGGTGCTTCTCCTGGTCTCCCATGGGGTGCAGGGCCCAAGTACTTGGGCCATCCTCCACTGCACTCCCTGGCCACAGCAGAGAGCTGGCCTGGAAGAGGGACAACTGGGACAGAATCCGGCACCCCGACTGTGACTAGAACCCGGTGTGCCAGCGCCGCAATGTGGAGGATTAGCCTAGTGAGCCATGGCGCCGGCCAAAGAGGAGCACTATATAATGATTAAGGGTTCAATTCAACAGGAAGATGTATCTGTTATAAATGTATATGCATATAATTACAGGGCACCAGTTTATTTGAAAGATATGTTAAGGGACATAAAGGGAGACTTAGACTCCAACACAGTATTACTGGGGAACTTCAATACTCCACTCTCAGAAACAGACAGATAAACCGGACAGAAGATCAACAAAGTAACAGCAGATTTAACCAACATATAGCCCAAATGAATCTAACAGATATCTACAGAACTTTCAATCCTACATTTCAAGAATTTATATTTCTCAGCAGTGCATGGAGACTACTCTAGGATTGACCACATACTAGGCTATAAAGCAAGTCTCAGCAAATTCAAAAGAATTAGAATCATACCATGCAGCTTCTCAGAACACAGTGGAATGAAGCTGGAAATTGGCAACTCAGAAATCCCTAGAGCATATGCAAACACATGGAGACTGAACAACATGATCCTGAATGAACACTGGGTCACAGAAGAAATCAATAGAGAAATCAAAAAATTTTCTGGAAGTAAATGAGGATAACAGCACAACGTATCAAAACTTATGGGATACAGCAAAAGCAGTCTTAAGAGGAAAGTTTATCACAGTACTTGCCTACATCAAGAAATTGGAAAGACACCAAATAAATATGCTTTCAATGCATCTCAAGGATCTAGAAAAACTGCAGCAAACAAGACCCAAACCTAGTAGGAGAAGAGAAATAATTAAAATCAGAGAAGAAATCAAAAGGATTGAATCCAAAAAAAAATTTACAAAAAATCAACCAAACGAAGAGCTGTTTTTTTGAAAAAATAAACAAAATTGACACCCCATTGGCCCTACTAACTAATAAAAGAAGAGAAAATACCCAAATCAATAAAATCAGAGATGAAAAAGGAAACATAACAACAGACACCACAGAAATAAAAAGAATCATCAGAAATTACCACAGAGTTGTATGCCAGCAAACCAGGAAATCTATCAGAAATGGATAGATTCCTGGACACATGCAACCTACCTAAATTGAACCAGGAAGACATCGAAAACCTAAACAGACCCATAACTGAGACAGAAATTGAAACAGTAAAAAAGGCCCTCCCAGCAAAGAAAAGCCCAGGACCAGATGGATTCACTGCTGAATTCTACCAGACATTTAAAGAAGAACTAACTCCAATTCTTCTCAAACTATTCAGAACAATCGAAAAAGAGGGAATCCTCTCAAATTCTTTTTATAAAGCCAGCATCACCTTAATCCCTAAGCCGGAAAAAAGATGCAGCATTGAAAGAGAATTACAGACCAATATCCCTGATGAACATAGAAGCAAAAATCCTCACTAAAATTCTGGTCAATAGAATGCAACAACACATCAAAAAGATCATCCAACCAGACCAAGTGGGATTTAACCCCGGTATGCAGGGATGGTTCAATGTTTGAAAATCAACCAATGTGATACACCATATTAACACACAGGACAGTTTAGTCAATAAATGGTGCTGGGAAAACTGCATTTCCACATGCAGAAGCATGAAGCAAGACCCGTACTTTACACCTTACACAAAAATCAACTCAACATGGATTGAAAACGAATCTTGATGCAAATGGAATGGAAGAGGGAACTGGAGATGGGAGGGTTGCGAGTGGGAGGGAAGTTATGGGGGGAGAAAGGTGCTATAAATCAAAATTTGTACTTTGGAAATTTATATTTGTTAAATAAAAGTTAAAAAATTTTGCTGTTTTAATTGGAGTTATATAAAATTTGGAGAAATCTGACATCTTATTAACTCTTACTCTTAGATTTGATTTTTCTCTGGAGCTGGTGCTGTGACATAGTAGGCTAAGCCTCCACTGGTGGCACTGGAAACTTATATGGGTGCCGGTTTGTGTCCTGGCTGCTCTGCTTCTGATCCAGCTCTTTGCTATGGCCTGGGAAAGCGGTAGAGGATGGCCCCAGTTCTTGGGCCCCTGCACCATCGTGGGAAACCTGGAAAAAGCTTCTGGCTCCTGGCTTCCAACTGGTGCAGCTACAGCCATTGGGGCCATTTGGGGAGTGATCCAGCAGATGGCAGACCTTTCTGTCTCTCCTTCTCTCTTTCTGTAGTTCTATCTGTAAAATAAATAAACAAAATCTTTTTTAAAAAATGAATTGATGTCTGCTTTTTATGGGGGAAATATTACAGTTACTATCATTTTTGCGGTCTTCCTAACAACTCCTGGAGTCATTTACCCAACCTACTTCATATTTTTGATATGTAATCAGTTTATCTGGCATTTAATCTTTTCTCATTTCCTTCACATTTATCTTGATGCTTTTTAACTTCTTGACTTAAATGATAAGCTGATTTATTTCTATTCTTTCTGTCTGATAATAGAAGATCAAAGGATATCAGATTCCTGCTGACGTCATCTTCTGTTTTTTTCAATCCATCACTTTCCAAAGGAAGTAGAAAACTAATTTGGAGGGCAGGAGCACTGATTCTGCTAGAAAACACATGCTTCCAAAGAAAGGATATTATGAGAGACTTAAAACTAGGAAACTGAATGTCCTTTTTATCTTGTGTTTTTGAAAGTGATCATTCTATTTTCCATTTTTTAAAAGATTTATTTATTTATTTATTTGAAAAAGAGAGATAGAGGGGAAGAGAGAGAGACTGTGTGTGAGAGAGAGGTCTTCCATCTGCTGGTTCACTACCCAAATGGCCACAATGGCCAAAGCTGAGCCAATCCAAAGGCAGGAGCCAGGAGCTTCTTCCAGGCTTCCCACACAGGTGCAGAGGCCCAAGTATTTAGGCCATCTTTCACTGCTTTCCCAGGCCATAGCAGAGAGCGATGAGAAATGGAACAGCCAGGACTCCAGCTAAGGACCACACATATGGGATACTGGTGCTGCAGAGGACAGTTTAACGAGCTTCGCCAAGGCACTGCCTCTCCCCCCTCTTCTTATCTTCTTAAAGCTGATCCAGAACAAAGGAGACTTCTGTGAGGCCTCCAAAATAGGAAAAAAAAATCCATCTCCTTTCTTTGATGGTCATGGATGACATTATGTCCACAGTGATTGCTTTAAGTCCAGACATTAATTCCATGCTGAGAAAGCAAATGAAACAAAACAAAAAACACCTGATGCTGAAGGTCCAAGGTCCTTAGTTTTCCAACCATTTCTTCTGGAGACTCCTAGGATCTTGAAACAAAGTTGCATAAGACTCTCAGTTCTCTATGGAAGAGTGGATTAATAGGCCACTCTCCCTGTACTTTCTCAAATTTAGGGGAATCTTTTCTTTCTCCAATAAACTCCTTTCACTCTGCTCCTGCCTCCATTCATTGTGCTTTTTAAAGAGTTTAGGCTTTTATGAACAAAATCAAGTTTGATGAGGCTTTGGACTTCAATCCTATAAAAATGTTTGAACCTAAAAATTACTAAATGTAGGTTTCTGGATTCCTGCATGGAATGAAGCTAAAAGGAAAATATGAAAAGAACACATCCACATTAACATCTTATGATCAACACATGCTATGAATTCAAACAATGTGATGCTATACAACGAGAATGAAGGAACAACCATGAATTCTTGTGTGGATAAATCTCACAGACATAACCTTCAGTGAAAGAATTCAAAGGCAAAAGAGTAGATGTCATGATTACCTTTCCATAAAATACAAAGATAGGCAGATAAATATCAGAAATCAGGATAATACGCACAAAAGACTGAAAGTGATCTCCGATGGTATTGATACTCTTCTGTTTTTTTTTTTTTTTTTTAATTTGGGTGTTTATTAGCTAAGTGTGTTTCACTTGGAAAATTTATTCAGTCTGTACAATTATTAATCACACATTTTTGTGTATTTAGATTATATTTTAAGAAAAACTTAAATAAAACTAATTCATGTTTATTAAAAGTTTAGAGAAGGCAAAAGGGGTTGGCAGGGCGAGGTTAATGCTCTGGCTTGCAGTGCCGGCATCCCATATGGGTGCCCGTTCTAGTTCCAGCTGCTCCTCTTCTGATCTAGCTCTCCGCTATGGCCTGGGAAAGCAGTAGAAGATGGCCCAAGTCTTTGGGCCCCTGCACCAGTGTGGGAGACCTGGAAGAAGTTCCTGGCTCCTGGCTTCGGATCAGTGCAGCTCTGGCCATTGCAGCCATCTGGGTAGTGAACCAGCAGATGGAAGACCCCTTTCTCTCTCTACCTCTCTCTCTGTAACTCTGTCTTTCAAATAAATAAAATAAATCTTAAAAAAAAATAGGAGAAATTTAGAAAGCCATAGTCATAGAGGTGACTACTGAGATGTTTTAAACTTTTCTTTCATTTTTGTTGAATTGAGAGGTAGAGGGACAGAGAAAGAGGGAGAGAACTCTCATCTGCTGGTTCACTCCCCAAGTGACCTCGAGGGGCATGAAGCCAATCCAGGGATGCAGAAACTCAGTCTAATTCTCCCACATAGATGGCAGGGACCCAACTGCTTGAGCCATCACCTGTTGCCTTGCAGGGTCTGAATTTTCAGGAAGATAGACCAGAGAGAGGAGCCAAGACTAGAATCTAGGCACTATGATATGGGATGTGGGCTTCTTTACCACTATGGCAAATGCCTGACCCTTCTCTGAGATATATTGATTTGATTCCCTCTAGTAACCTTTCTGTTCATACACACATATGGAAAAATTCATAAGTACATATATGTGGAGGGAATGTGTATCTGTACATATGTATATTATATAGATACATACATCCATTCAATCCAAGACCATGCATTGAGTGTCAACGAGGTAGTGTTCTAGACCAGGAGGTGGCAAAACTATGAAACTATATCCCATCTGGAAAATCCAGCTTATTGTCTGTGGAAACAGGTTTCTCATATTCACATTCATTGATTTATGCATTGTCTATGGCTGCTTTCACACTACAATAGCAGAGTTCTACAGTTGTAGGCGGGAGGCTAAATGACTCGCAAGTCCTAACACATTTACTATTTGGCTCTTTGCAGAATAAATTTTCAACTTCCTATCTAAACACTGAGGATGAAATGTGAAAAAATCAAAATCTTGTCTTCCCACATTTACAATCTGATGAGGTGTATACATACTGAACAACCAAGTTTATAAGTGTCTGAGAATGATACATAACAGGAAAAAAGATAAAAGGATGTAGAAAGTGCTGAAGGCCACAATTTTAGAAATGGCAGTCAGAGAAGTCCTTGCTAATTAGGTAAGAGTGAATCAGACCCGAGAAGGAAGTGAAGGAGTGATCCATGCAAATATTTGAGGCAAAAGTTATTGAAGCAAAGGAAAATGCACATTCTCCCTGAAGTAGATGTTCATCTGGTGTGTTCAGGTAAGGGTAAGGAGACACATTTGACCAAAGTGCAGCAAGGAGAAGAGCAGCAGGAAAGAGGATTGAGAGACAGGCAAAGGCCAGGAGATAGAAGGCCCTTCAGGCCACAGTAATGAATTTGGGTTTCATTCCAAATGTTGCGAGAAGATACTGGAGCATTTGCATTAGGATAGACATGTGATTGGACTTATAAATATGTATATGTTAATACATGTGCACTAGTATTACAAGGCAGCGAATAACTTGAGATCTTGGGGCATAACACATCTGATTCAAATCCTGGCTTAGTCACTTGCCATGTGAATGACTATAAGCACGCTACATCTACTCGGTAGGCCTCATTTTCCTCAACTGCACGCTGGAATTAATAATTATCTACTTCATATGATTGTAATAAGAGAACAGCCCAATGTTAGCCATATAATTGTTCAATAATTCGTGGCACTGAATGTAACTTGTCTGTATTTATGATATACAATGAAAACTCAAACACCCTGTCTCTCAAAACTGCAAATATATACAACTCATAGCATAGTGGCCGAAAGGGAAGACATTATAGTAACACTGTTACAGGCCAACTTTGTTTCCAACCTTTGTTAGTTATTTGATGTATTGCAAGTTACTTAAAACCTCTGGCCTTCAGTTTCTTCATCTATAAAATGTAGCAAATTATGGTTCTTGCCTGAAAGGGTTTGTTCTGAAGATTAAAGGGTTGAACATATATAAAGTTCTTAGACCCTTACATGGCATACAGAAAGTGTCATGTACAGGGCAGCCACTAGAAAAATACCATGATTTCATTGAATGTACAAAAAGGTGTTCCTTCTTCGAAACACTTTTCTTTCATCTGTTACAAAAGCATTCCAATACAGTGACTTTCCACAGCAAGACATTCTGTTGGTGTTCTTTTTAAATCATTATTTGAAATAAGATGAAACATGTAATTATGATTTTTATTTGAGTACTCATAAAAATATTTTTCCATATATCTTGGCTGCTTATCACCAATTTCTTGCTTTATCTGTTAATTATCTTTTCATGCTCTTTTGTCCATCCTTTGCTGCAGTTTCTCAAAACTGTATATATTAAGGTATTATTTCTTTATCATGTTTCTGACAAACATTTTCCTCAGATTTCCTATATCTTAATATGATATTCTGTGCATAATAATTAAAGCATTGGTCATTTCAACGCGAGAAATAACAAGTGCTTTAGCAGAACTAAAGTAAAGTGTTTTGCAAAGTGGGGAGATTTCCAAGGGATGGGAACAGCTAGAGAAAGTTATACAGTGTAAAACGTTGAGCACTGCATACCTAGTTAAGAGATTTGAATTTTATTTTATAGAGCATGTGAGACCGAGGAAGAATGTTAAACTGGGAAATGATATGCTTAGACTGATATCAACTTGGCAGCAGTGTGGAAAATGGATTGGTAGGGAGCTAAAATACTCATGGCACAGGTTAATCTGTCTCTCAATGCAGCATTTGTTCACAGAAGCAAACACAACCAATAAACAACAGAGAATCCCCCAGGCTTCAGCTACTGAGTGGAATAGAGCCAGAGGAGAGTTCTGCTTCCTATCAGCCACTATAGGAGTATTGAGTAGTGCCTAATAGTACCTCTAAGATTAATTGCAGTTGCATTGGTGGTGGCTGTGCCAAGAGCACTGATTGCAAAAATAAGCAGTCAGGCAAGAACATTAGCAGGTACTTAAGGAAGAACTGCTGAAGAAAACTGTAAAATCTTGTTAGACTCTTAAAATATAATAGTGGGTATCTGGAGGTTATATAGCTTTTTTGAATACTCCTAACATAGATTCTGGTATAGCTTTGACCTCATTCTATCAATTTTTATACATACTGATCTCAAAAGTATCATTTTATAAATGGTTTACATTTCAGTTTTGATTTTCTTATTGTCTCATAATTACCTTAGAAATGCAATTACAAATTTTGTCATACAATTTTGTTTTACGGTGATGTTGATGAAAATGCCTATACCATTTCTATTTGTAACTAAATGATTTTCTTGTAGTTTAATAAATTATCAATGTTTGTTAAGATTCTATGGTTACTTGAGAACAAAGAATATTTTTTACTTCACAGATTTGTCTACCATATCTGATATAGGGAATCCAGTGATTCTTTTAAATTGAATTACTATTATGTTGTTAAACTATTTGTTTTTAATCTTAATGAGTAATTTTATTTGGAATATGCTTTTGTAAACTACATTATATGTATATATGGATTTTATATTCTGAACTAGTCAGATGAACTGGTATTTTACTTAGTGAGTACATATGGTATATATTCATTATCATATGTTTCCTGTTTCTAAATGTGTGCCTGCTCTCCATTACTATTATGTTATGTTTTTCAACTATTTGTTTTTAATCTTAATGATACATTATTTCTTGTGGTTTTCTCCCTTTCCCAATTAATTTAGAAGTTAGGAAGCAAGTTTTTATTTCAAATAGTTATTACTTTAACTTTTGAAATGCTTAAACCCCATTTCTCTAATTATAAACATTAAAAATAAACCACTTCTAAAGATTTCCCCAGGTAAGTTGAGGAAATTAGCACAGTCATTTTTTTCACCAACTTCCCCTTCCTAAGATCTCATATCTCCCAGTTTTTGTTGCTGTGATCTGCAAACTGGAAACATAAACATCATTTGTTTTTTTCAAGAAGTATATTTTCATTGTTTTATAATCACACATATTAATTTCAATTTATTCCTATACTTTTAATCATGTCTCAGATGGCCAGTTCATTTTTTTTTTCAGATACTCTTTTCTAGAGGCACATATGAGGACATCCTAAGTTTTTCACATTTGTAGGTAATCTGATTTTCTGCTTTGATGCTGTACAGTACTTTTTTATCCTCAAAAATCAGAAATATTCACAAAACTATTGTATATGTGGGTTATATTTCATTCATTATGCTTCACCCATGGTAATCCCCTTTGGTCTGCAGATACAGCTCTTCTATTCAGGAGAATGGGTCTTCAATATTTTCTTTTTTTAAAGACTTATTTAATTATTTGAAAGGCAGAGTTACAGAGAGGTATAAGCGGAGAGAGACAGAGGTCTTAGATACACTGGTTTACTCCCCAAATTGCTGCAATGCAAGCTAGAGCTTGACCAATCCAAAGCTAGGAGCCAGGATCTTCTTCAGGGTCTCCCATACAGGTGCAGGGCCCAAGCACTTGGGCCATCTTCCGCTGCTTCCCCAGGCTATAGGAGAGAGCTGGATCAGAAGCAGAGCAGCTGGGACTTGAACCGGCATCCATATGGGATTCCAACACTACAGGCAGCGGCATTACCCGCTATGCAACAGTGCCAGCCCACCTCAATATTCTTAAAACAGATCTCCAGTGTTCCCAAGTTTTTCTTTCCTATAGTTGTGAAAAAACTTACATTAATTTCCAAAGTTGCTATGCAAAGTACAATCCCATTCTAGAGAATAATAGAATAAGATGGGGCTATACCTGTAGAGTTTTCACTTCATTGAGGGAGACAAAGTTGCATGTGGGAAAATTGCATGTGCGGCTGATCAGTGAGAAACTGTTCGAAGTCTGCTTTGTGGGTGATTTCTGAGCTGCCAGCCTTAGTCTTCTCAGAACAATCCAGTGCTTTTCTTTCAGTCCATCAGTTAATCCTAATATATGACAGTATACTTTCAGTTGTAACAAATAATTCAACTCAAAGGCATATACCACAAGGAAGTTATCCCTTACAATAAATTATCTTAGAAGAAGATTGTCTACACTGCTCGCGTTTTCCATTCTCGCTACATGGACCTCTTTTTAGGTTAGTTCCCCAATACTTCTCAGATGATAATTGTTGACTCATACATCACATGTAAGTTCAACAATTTCCTGTGGAAGAATCAGGGCTTTTCTTCTTGCGTTTATATTTATGAGCACAGAAACTTTTCTCTGAAAGTCTCAAGCTGAGCTTCCCTCATGTCTCATGATCCATAAATGGGCTGCATTATTGCCCTTTAAAACAAACTGATTGATTTCAACTAACCATGATTTAGCTCCCAGCTACAGATAATATTCCTTTCCCTGAGAGAAAATAATTTAAGAAATTTGGATTCTGCTAACACAAAACAAGGAAGATATGGATAGTATAGAGACAACATCAAAATTTTAAATAAACTTCAAATTCAATAACGTATTTATCCACAAAACATGGTAACCCACTTAATCTATTTTTAATATGAGGTTAGTACAACATGCCTGAAAATTACCTAAGAGAAAAAAAAAAACATAAAATTTCTGATTGATTCAAAGTCACTGTGAATCAGAACTGTGATATAATATCCAAAGATACATAGTCTACAATCTAAAGCAATGAGTCCATGACACTTGTAATATTCAAGCAGAATCTCATTACTTAATTCGATATCTAGGATGCCATATAATTCTCGAATCTCCATAATCAGCGTATTTTTGACTCCATAGTAATTGTTTGTAACTCTGTTATAGATCTTTACATAATAAATTGTGCAATATGCCTAGAGTACAGGACCAGGCACTATGCCTTCCATCTCATTCATCATTGTTTAATAATTCAGCACACCTCTACTAAGTACCCACTATAACAGGTTCTGTACTAGCTAGTGGGCATAGTCAAATTAAAAAAAATAGCTACACTTCTCATTTTCTGTCTCCTGTAGGACAAAAAAAAAAAATACAGTGAAAGAAGGCCAGCAATACATTTGCAATTAGTTAACTGCCTCAAATTAAGAAAGACCATACAGGTTTTGGGCTGGTGCTTTGGCGCAGAGGGTTAAAGCCCTGGGCTGAAGTGCCAGCATCCCATATGGACACAGGTTCTAGTCCCAGCTGCTCCTCTTCTGATCCAGCTCTCTTCTATGGCGTGGGAAAGCAGTAGAAGATGGCCAAGTCCTGGGGCCCCTGTACCTGCATGGGAGACCCAGAAGAAGCTCCTGGCTCCTGGATTTGGATCAGCACAGCTCTGGCTGTTATGGTCATCTAGGGAGTGAATCAGCAGATGGAAGACCTCTCTGTCATCTCTACCTCTCTCTGTAACTCTGTCTTTCAAATAAATAAAAATAAGATATTTTAAAAAAAGAAAGAATGAAAGACAGACCATACAGGTGATCTTTGTGCAGAGTCCTGATATGGTAAGGATGGGGCATTCTACATAGAAGGAACAATGTGTGTGCATAATAAAACAGGAAAATTAAAGTTCAGTATGATGTGTTTGACTAGCCAAAAGTAATTTAGTGTAAGCAGAGTATATTTCTATGGAAAGAGCAGCACAGGGTGGGAGATGTGGCGAGAAATACAGTAGGAAATATTATCATAGGTCATGTTATAACATAAAGATTCCTGTGAACTTAAGGAGTTTGCACATTTCACATCACCATAAGATTCCACTGAGGTCTTTGAGTACAGTGGAGAAATAGCTAACACATATATGGTGAATCCTTTAAAAGATGGATTTTAAAAGTTCTGAAATATCAGTTAGACATATGGACTTCTATGAAAACTTCCACTATGCTAAGAATCTGCTAGGAGTATAGAAGAGAACTGTACTGTGCGAACCTGCGTATGGACAGTAAGTGTTCTATGACGATGACTCTTTCATGGCTCATTGACTGCCAAGTACAACTGATGACCATATGCTGTAGTAAAAACGAAGAAACAAGGCAGCCAGTAATGAAATTGCTGGCCATCAAATTTTGGAAAACATGCAGAAAAGGCTCTCTTGGTAAATTAAGGCCCATTAAATTTTGTGACCAGGAGGTTTTGCCAGTTTACACCTGGGATGTAAAAAGCATCTGGAAGAAAACCTGATATCCAATTTATACAGATTAAGAAATATTGGATCCTGAAAGCACTACCAGAGATCAGATAGCCAACCATGTCATTTTAAAAATTGGAAAACTGGGGTTCATAGAAGAAAATTGACTTGTCTCATGCCACATAGTAAGCTAATTGTAAATCTAAAAAATATTAATTTAGGCCTCCTGACTTATGTTTCAGTATTTTGTTTGACCTCATTCTGAAATATTAAAAGACTAGGAATATGAGAAATGGTCTCATTAATGGTCTATGTCACTGCCTATTTTATTATTGTCATTGTAGCTTGAATTTTATTTCATCGTCTTATTTCACATATGTACAGCTCTATGAGCTCTGACCTATATGGTGGTGGAAGAAGAAGAAGGGGTCAGGGAAGAGTCAAATTACTTGATGCTCAAAAATAACCCATTAAAATGATGAAAAGTCTTCTATCTATTAGACACAATCATTGCCTACTAATTCAGTTCACAATTTATTGAGTTCAAATCTTGGCAACTAGCACACTATATATAGAATTTTATGTCACTGTTGGTTTGGAATAGCATTTATTTTCTGAAAACAAGATATTATCCAAATATGATTTATTCTTTCCCTAGGACATACAGCAACATTAAAACATTCACCTTTTACAAAGAAATGCTGTAATTTGGTAGCAATTAATGTCACTAAAAAAATAGACAAGCACAATTTTTCCTTGCAATGATCATTCCTTTAGATTATTAATATAACACATTGACAAAAGAACACCAAGACGAAATATGAATGCTTTGAATCTGGAAAAGTGTTGCAGACCAAAGTTTCTTTTTTGCCAATAATTTAACATGTTTGCTTGTCAATAAAAATGCTTTCTATAACTTCCGACTCCTATGGAATTAAATTCTGTGTGTCCTTACATACTTAGAGGCAACAATTCTTAGTTGGAGTTGTCCAGATCTCTTTGTGGTGAAATACTCCCTACATCCTATACCATTCCTTCTCCTCCCTGATTCTTGTATCCTACATTACCATACCCAGGGCTAGGAAAAGGCAGAATTATAGTAGAAAGACTGATGATGTAGGCAGGAAAGTGATTGATGGCTACAGATGCCATTTTCTAGTTCAAGATCAACTTCTCACATTAATTCATACCCTTACTAAACTCTCTTTACCTCACCTGCTAATGAGCAAATGCACTCAACTCCAATCATACCATTCAACTCAGTTTCATTTGAAAACCATGTCCCCAAAAAATCATGTCCAGAATTAATAATAGCTATTATTGTAAAGATAGCTGCCATTTATGAAGAACTCGATATGTAGTTGGCTTTATTAAGAATTCTTTCATGCATAACATGACTTAATATTAACAATGAAAAACTAATGTAGATATGATTCTTATTTAGTAGATAAAATTGGTAAATGTGTATGAGTTTCCTGTGCCTATTGCAACAAATTAGCAAAGTCATTGATTTAAAACAGCAGAAGTCTATTCTGTCACAAGAAGCAATAATTCTGAAATCAATATCACTGGCGTGAACTCAAGGTGCTTTCAAGGTCACATGTCCTTTGTGAAATATAGATTGAATTTGCTCCTCTCCTAAAAATCTCATGTTGAGTTCCTAAACCAAGTACCTCCAAATTTTACATTGTTTGGAAATAGATTCATTTCAGATTCAATTAGATATGGTTAGATATATTGGAGGAGAGTGGGACCTGATCCAGTATGCCTGGTGTCCTTATTACAATAACAACAACAAAAAACCATGAAAAGGAGACACAAATGGAAGGAAACTGATGTAGAAAAACAAGAAGAATACAATCTATAAGCCAGGGAATGCCATGTATTATCATCAAACCAGGAGAAGGTAGGGAACAGATATGGAACAGTCTTCATGGTGATCTCAAAAAGAACTAACCATGCTATCATGCTATCACCTTGATCTTGCATTTTTTTAACCTTCAGGATTCTGAGAAAATATTTTTTTCTGTTGCTTATTCCACTGAGTTTGTAGTACTTTATTATGAGAACATTTACAAACTACCACAGTTACTGTAGTTTTAACTTCTGTAAGAAGTAGATCCTCCCAAATCGTATCATATTTTAAACACAATAGTTCATTCCACAATGATGTAGCAGTACACATGGATATTTCTTGTTTAAAGATGTCTGTCGGGGCCAGCACTGTGGCGTAGCAGGTAAAGCTGTCTCCTCCAGTGCTGGCATCCCATGTGGGCGCAGGTCCAAGTCCTAACTGCTCCACTTCCAATCCAGCTCTCTGCTATGGCCTAAGAAAGCAGTAGAAGATGGTCCAAGTCCTTGGGCTCCTGCACCCACGTGGGAGACCCAGAACAAGCTCCTGGCTCCTGGCTTCGGATCAGCACAACCTTGGCTGTTGTGATCAATTGGGGAGTGAATCAGCGGATGGAAGATCTCTCTCTCTCTCTCTCTCTCTCTCTCTCTCTCTCTTTCTCTCTCTGTCTCTGCCTCTCATTCTCTCCCTATGTAACTCTGAATTTCAAATAAATAAATCAATCTTAAAAATAAGATGGCCATCTTGCATATGGCATTTCAATGTGCCAGAAACATTCCTTTTCCAATTTTGTAATCATTAGGCCTCTTCCTCATTTGCCTATAGCTAAAAAAAGGAGAAAGAGCTTGGAGGGAGCAAATTCACATCTTAAAGTGTTGGACCTAACGTGTCATATGTAATTTCTGCACACATGGTAACATACATTTCTATGGGATTTTTGGGAATGTAGCTTATCTGCATAGGCAGGGGGAAGAGATTGATTTTTTGTAAAAAGTAAGCATGTTTCATCAGTAAATTGGCAGATTATGGTCCAAAGAAAGTTCTATGATGGCATCAGAACTGCATTCCCATAGTTAGCCTCCCTTTCATAAGACATATTCCAGATGATAGAAAAAACTTTAAAATTTCTGCATAAAAATTGTTTAAAATTTTGGCAGTAGACAATAGGTACCATGTTTAAGTTGCTACTTGGGACGCCCACATCCCATATCAGAGTATCTGAGTTCAAGTCCTTCCTTCCTTTTCAATTCCAGCTTCCCATTATTATGGACCTTGGACAGCAGAACTTATGGTTCAAGTAGTTGGGTTCCTGCCAATGACATTGGAAACCTGGACTGAGTTTCAGGCTCCTCACTTTGGCTTGGACCAACCCTTGCTATTGTAGGCATTTTGGGAATAAAACATTTCTCCTTTCCTCTCCTCTTCTCCCCTCTCTTATCTTCTCCTCCTCTCTCCTCCCCTCCCCTTCCCTCTCTTTCCCTATCCTCTCCTTTCTGTCTTTCAAATAAAAATAAATTAAGATTTTAAAAAACTTTTGTCTTACCATTTCATTCATGTTTTGGTAAAGTTTTTGAGCATCTAATATCAATCAAAGCACTAAATTCACAGAGTAGAGAAAATATAAACTTTCTCAACTCCATGGACTTTCCATTCTAATGGTCAGGAAGAAATAATAAACCAAGTAATATAGAATAAGTGAAAAGTATTGTAGGGAAAAAAAGAAGAATGAATATGGCAAATGACACAGCTAGAATTCTATTTTATATATGTTGGTCTTTGAAGTCATCTCTGATGGGCCATAATTATATGTCTACATAGCAACAGGGGATGAGCTATGTAGATGTGTTATAAGGCATTCAAAAATAAAATCAAATTACATGTAAAAGGCCATGATGTATGTCTGTGCTTAAGATGTTTGAGGAACTACAAGCAATTGTAAACAGAATATAACAAACAGGAGGAAGACATGGGAGATAAAGTCAGAAAAAATATCTATGGCCTTAACCATTAAGGATGGTAAAGACCATGCTAAGAATCTTTTCTATTAGTCTTGGTATACTAGGGAAGCTACAGGTGAGTTTTGAGCATGCTTCCACATATTTTAGAAGAATTTCACAAGGTACTGTGTGGATAAGCTACATCAGAGGTATATGGATGTAGACTGAAAGACTAGTGAAAATATCATGGCAATATGCAAGGTGAGGTAAGATGAAGGATTAAGTCAGCATGGCAATGGTGGACCTGAGGAAAGCTAATTACATTTGAAGTATGTTTTTAGTGTATAGTTTAGTAAATGCTAGAGTGTTTTACCAAAATCTCCTCTTCATAGTTTATACATTCATTTCCCAACTACTGGAAATGCAGATTTCCAAGGGCTCACAGTTGCATCCCCTACTGAATATTTCCCTTAGCCTCAAAGAACTACATTGTCCAGGTTTGAACCCCTGACTAGGGAACAGCTTGTAAACATGCACAGCAGATGCCAGAATACAAAGAAGAGCTTGACTTCCTTAAACTAGCTCCACTTGATCTATTCAATCTCTTCCTGACAAATATCCAGGTTACTTCAAAATATCCACTACTGCATATACAACAATCAACAAACTTGTATAGGTTCTCTGAAGAAGCTGTGTGGGAAATATTTTGGGATATATATCCAGTAGCTGGATTGCTATATTAGAATAGATTTACTTTAAATTATGCCAGATTACTCTCCAGAATGACTACAATAACTTACCTTCCCATCAGTGATGCCTGACGATTCACATATTCACATATTTCTGTCAATGGTTGGCAATTTTGAGAGGCGGAGCTAAGATGGAGGAATAGTGAGGACGCGCACTGATAGTCCGGGAAAAGATAGGTTGATAAAAGAGGAATTACAGTAATTACAAGGAAAGGCTCGGGGAAAAAAATGCAGAGGAAACTCTTCTGGATCTAGTGGATGTGACACGGACAACCTGCGGGGAGAGCAAGGACGCCCACGGCTCTGAAGCCCAACAGCAGAGTCTCTACATCTGCACTGGAAGGGAAGGTGAGCTCAGTAACCGAGACATTGGCAGGGGAAACAGCAGACAGAGCCTAGAGGGAACTAGGCTTGAAGTCCTGCTGGGGAAAGTTCACCAGACTAACTACAGGAGAGAGGGAAGAAAACTTCATCCAGGTCTGTATATCTTCCCAACTGTTAATCTCTTGGCATTCCACAGCTTTGTGAGAATACAGAGTCCTAGCCCCCTCCCCCACCCCACACCCCACCATGACTACAACATGGCAGAAACTCTAGAGAAATTGTAACAGCGGAGGGCAATGAGGAAGGGCCTGGAGATACCCTGAGCTCCCTCTGGTTTTCTGGTGGCCAGATTGAACCAAGAACCTTGCCTCTCTTGCAGGGATGCCTGGTCACACTGCCAACTGCTACACTTGCTTTGATCTAGGCTAATACTGGTCCTCCAGGTAAACTCAGACAACAAAATAGTGGGCAATCATGAACAGTAGGAGATTCTGAGTACTTGACCAATCCCATGGCCAATCTTCCCTTTAAACTAGTCACCAGGGCCTTTCCCTGTGTTCTCTTCCAGTCAAAATGCCTTGCTACACCCAGGCAGGCACAGCCAGAAATCTCTCTTGCTTTTTCCTTTTCATCTACAATGCATTAGCCCTCCTCCCTAGGAGGGGGGAGGGGAAATGCATCAGGCCACCAAAACCAGGGAGAAGCCTTAATCCATTAACCCTTTCCAACCTGATGGATGGGCTTCTATGCAGTTGATAGAAACGTTTTCCTTTCGCCTTTGACTACAGGAGACTCTGATTCTCTGCTACTGTTTCTTGATATATTTCACTGTCCAAAGTAATGGGCTCATATGCTGATAATCAGCTTTTTTCTGTGCTACTGTAAATGACTTAGCTAATGAGAGTTTTCATGCATCTTGATGGGTTCATGCGTTTCTGTTGCCAGTACTGGGTCTTGATTGGGAGAACTGCATCTCAAAGTAGTTTATAACATCGACCTCTTTGTAATATTTGAGCAATTGCCTTAACTTTGATCAGATCTAGAACAGCTTTGGTTAAAATGCTCAGGTTAAATGTACCGTTTTATTTTGGCTAAGCAATTTGACTCTGACAATTTAATTGTAAACCGAGTCTTCTGATTTTGGGACTTCCAGTCAGATCCATGGAACTCTCAAAGGATGAGATTCTCAATTTTTTGAAATAAGTTGTTTGAGTAAATTAAGATTATGTAAAGTACATTGAAAGGTGTAAATGTAAAATGGTGCCAAATCTATGTTTTATTCATGTTTTTGCTTTCCAACTAGAGTGAATTTATAAAAATGAGAGTAAACTTTCTGTATGTAAACCTTTATGTTGTTACCTAAAGTAAGCCAATACAGATTGGTTAAAAAAAATGGTTTATCCAAATGCCCTTTCGTTCACTTGATTTGCTTGGTTTAAGTGTGTCTTTTATGTGCTTTAAACTTTTTCTCTTAAAAGGATGAAGATGGGGCTGTCACTGTGGTATAATGGGTAAAGCTACCACCTACAGTGCTGGCATCCCATATAGGCACCGGTGATCCAGCTCTTTTCTATGGCCTTGGAAATCAGTAGCAGATGGTCCAAATCCTTGGGCCCCTGCACCCACGTGAGAAACCCAGAAGAAGCTCCTGGCACTGGCTTCAGATCAGTGCAGCTCTGGCCATTGTGGCCAATTGGGGGGTGAACCAGCAATTGGAAGAACTCTCTATATGTATATCTCTATCTCTCTTTCTCTGCCTCTCCTTCTGTGTGTAACTCTGATTTTCAAATAAATAAATAAATCTTTAAAAAAAAGGATGAGGATATTTTCAAAGTTGTTAACAGTCTGTGTTTACTGTTCAGAAGGTGTTACCCTTAACAGCTACTTAAGAACATGGAAGTGTAATTTTAACCATAAAAATGATTCAGATAATTAAGTGGCATTCATTAATATCTCAATCATCTAGGCATCCTTGCTAAATAAAGCTCAGGAGAAGGTGACATGTAATTTCAGTATCTTAAATTCTGTAAGAGAGAATGGATGGTTAAATCAACAGATGGAAAAAGGTCAAAAGTATAAAAGTGTGTTCTTGATAAGAAAGTTTAAGAAGGAAAGAGACTTTTTAAACAAACAAACGACATGATTTGTAATCATAATGACTAGTGTACTCTAGACTAGAATGGAAAAGACGGAAAAGTTTAAGTAAGTTTCAGAAGATATAAGCAAGTTACAAAAAGTATGAGAGGAATAAATCTTAGAAGAAAAGTTCATGATTTAAGGATGGCGCTGTGGCTCAATAGGCTAATCCTCCACCTGCAGCACCAGCAGACCAGGTTCTAGTCCCGGTCGGGGTGCCGGATTCTGTCCCAGTTGCTCCTCTTCCTGTCCAGCTCTCTGCTGTGGCCCGGGAAGGCAGTGGAGGATGGCCCAAGTCCTTGCGCCCTGCACCCACATGGGAGACCAGGATAAGCACCTGGCTCCTGGTTTCGGATCAGCGCAGTGTGCTGGCCACAGCACGCCAGCTGCAATGGCCACTGTGGGGTGAACCAAAGGAAAAGGAAGACCTTTCTCTCTCTGTCTCTCTCTCTCACTGTCCACTCTGCCTGTCAAAAAATTTCATGATTTAAAATATTCTTTACAGAGTTTTCTACAAGTTGAATATTAATGCCAAAGTTACACTGACCTAAGATTAAAGTCTGATCATCTGATATAGCAACAAGGTTTTCAAAAAAATCGGTATTAATATGTTAATAAATACCTGGAAATGGTCTCAATCTTAAATCTTAAAATCTGTTTTTTCTTTTTTTTTAAACTTTTATTTAATGCATATAAATTTCCAAAGTACGACTTATGGATTCCAATGGCTTCCCCCCCATACCATCCCTCCCACCCACAACCCTCCCCTTTCCCACTCCCTCTCCCCTTCCATTCACATCAAGATTCATTTTTGATTATCTTAATGTACAGAAGATCAGCTTAGTATACATCAAGTATGGATTTCAACAGTTTGCTCCCACACAGAAACATAAAGTGAAAAATAATAGATGATTTTTTTTAAATGATGATGAAATCAGAGCAGACCTATTGTCATGTTTAATCCCAGTGAGAGACAAGTTGGGAATTGATAATTTCTTTTTTTTTTTTTTACAGAGGATCAGTTTAGTATGCATTAAGTAAGGATTTCAACAGTTTGCACCCCCATAGAAACACAAAGTGAAATATATTGTTTGAGTACTCGTTATAGCATTAAATCTCAATGTACAGCACATTAAGGACAGAGATCCTACATGAGGAATAAGTGCACAGTGACTCCTGTTGTTTTTTCTTTTTTGAAAAAGCAGAGCAGACAGTGAGAGAGAGAGACAGAGAGAAAGGTCTTCCTTCGCCATTGGTTCACCTTCCAATGGCCGCCGCGGCCAGCGCACCACGCTGATCCGATGGCAGGAGCCAGGTGCTTATCCTGGTCTCCCATGGTGTGCAGGACCCAAGCACTTGGGCCATCCTCCACTGCACTCCCTGGCCACAGCAGAGAGCTGGCCTGGAAGAGGGGCAACCGGGACAGAATCTGGCGCCCTGACTGGGACTAGAACCCGGTGTGCCGGTGCCGTAAGGTGGAGGATTAGCCTAGTGAGCTGCGGCACCGGCCAAAATCTGTTTTTGCAAAAACTGTAATGTCTCCTTTTAACAGTTTATGTTTAATTGGTTAGATACTATAAGCTCTTTTCTGACTCTGTTAAACTGTCCCAAGTTATCTTATGATTTTGTGTGCTCTTATATTCAAGGTTTTTATTTCTGATTTATTTGATGACCGGAGGCAAAGATTTTGTGTTCTGTTGAGGTAATCCATTTTATTTTCTATTGTATGTTAATTTCTAATTGTTAAAAGGCATTGAGTCTTAATAATATTTTGTCACTTTATCATTATTATAAAATCTGGTGTAAAATTGTTGAAATCTCCCTGACGAAATGGATGGATATCATTTCACAATGTTAAGGAATTCCATTTTGAGTGGGATGGCTGGGTTGTATGGTAGGGTTATATTCAGGTTTCTGAGGAATCTCCAGACTGAATTCCACAGTGGCTTTACCATTTTGCATTCCTACCAACAGTGGGTTAGTGTCCCTTTACCCACATCCTCACCAGCATCTGTTGTTGGTAGATTTCTGTATGTGTGCCATTCTAACCAGGGTGAGGTGAAACCTCATTTTGGTTTTGATTTGCATTTCCCTGATTGCTAGTGATCCTGAACATTTTTTCATGTGTCTGTTGGCCATTTGGATTTTTTCTTTTGAAAAATGTCTATTGAAGTCCTTGGCCCATCTCTTATACCTGAATATAGCCCTACCGTACAACCCAGCCATCCCACTCATTGGAATTTACCCAAAGGAAATGAAATTGGCAAACAAAAAAACTATCTGCACGTTGATGTTTATTGCAGCTCAATTCACAATAGCTAAGACTTGGAATAAACCTAAATGCCCATCAACAGTAGACTGGATAAAGAAATTATGGGATATGTTCTATATAGAATACTATACAGCAGTAAAAACAATGAAATCGGTCATTTGCAACAAGATGGAGGAATCTGGAAAACATCATGCTGAGTGAATTAAGCCAGTCCCAAAGGGACAAATATCATATGTCTTCCCTGATCGGTGACAACTAACTGAGCACCAAAGAGGAAACCTGTTGAAGTGAAATGAACACTATGAGAAACAGTGACTTGATTAGCCCTTGTCCTGACTGTTGATGTACAATGTAATACTTTATCCATTTTAGTATTTTTTGTTCTACTTAATACTATTGTTGAACTCTTTAATTAACACACAATTATTCTTAGGTGTTTAAATTTAATGAAACGTGATCCCTGTTAAATATAATAGTGGGAATAAGAGAGGGGGGAGATGTACAATTTGGGACATGTTCAATTGCACTTGCCCCAAATGGTAGAGTTAGCAATGTGCCGGGGATTCCAATTCAATCCCATCAAGGTGGCATGTACCAATGCCATCTCACTTGTCCAAGTGATCAATTTCAGTTCACAATTGATCATATTGATAGGTCTAAGAGACAAAGGGATCATAAAAGCAATACTAGTGTCTGCTAATACTAACTGATAGAACAAAGAATGAGAGAACAATCCATCATGGGAAGCGGGATATACAGCAGACTGATAGAATGGCACATGTGCTAAACAATACTCTGGCCTCAGAATCAGCCCTTAAGGCATTTGGGTCTGGCTGAAAAGCCCATGAGAGTGTATTAGGCTTGGAAAGCCAAGACACTCTGGCAAAAAAAAAAAAAAAAAAAAAAAAAAAAAACCTAAATGAAAGAACTCTGCAAGTGAGATCCCAGTGGAAAGAATGGGCCTTCAAGAAGGAGATACCTTTCTCTGAAGGGAGGAAAGAACTTCCACTTTGACTATGACCTTGTCTAAATAAGATCAGAGTTGGCAAACTCAAAAGGCTGCCATAGCCTTGGCAACTCATGACAAGAGCCTAGGGTGATTACTGACGTCATAAACAAGAGTGTCAATTCGTTAAGTCAACAACAGGAGTTGCTGTGCACTTACTCCTCATGTAGGATCTCTGCCGTTAATGTGCTGTACATTGTGATTTAACGCTATAACTAGTATTCAAACAATATTTTACACTTCTTGTTTCAGTGTGGGTGCAAACTGTTGAAATGTTTACTTAATTTATACTATATTGATTTTCTGTGTATAAAGATAATTGAAAATGAATCTTGATGCAAATGGAATGGAAGAGGGAGCAGGAGATCAGAGGGTTTTGGGTGGGAGGGAAGTTATGGGGTGGAAAATGCCATTGTAATCCATAAACTGTACTTTGGAAATTTATATTTATTAAATAAAAGTTTAAAAAAGGAATTTCATTTTGATCAGATACTTTTAAGTTCTCTTGACATCTTTAAGACCTTCTGAAAATCAAAGTTCTAAATTCTCTGGACTTTGATATTTCCAGATGGGCCCCTGGAAATGTCAAAGATGTCTCATCGTGCAGAGATAATAGCCAATTGAACTCTTTGGATTAAAAGTTTGCCAAGATGGGAAATGATGCAAAACTTCATTTATAAGTATGTTTCTTTCCAGCTGCTCTAGGCCTCTGGCTCAGCAGCCAGATTATTTAAGGGGGGAATGACAAAGTCTCCATCCAGGTAATACTGAATATAGCTAGGCATTGCTAATTCAAAATGTGGATCAAACAGTGGTCCAGCCAAAGCAGAGAAAGTATTCCAAAAGAGACTTATTGGAGACTGTTATGCAGCAGATACTAGAGAACTGAGTTCAGGATCCCAAGATAGCTCTAGTCTCCACAGGCTACACAGTGAAAATCCAGAAACCTAAAAACTTACTACATAAATCCAAAAACTCACTTTTGAGTTACATGGTAAGTTCCAGTACAAACTTATGGGTTACATGGTAATACTAGTTAAACCCAGCAACCCAGGCCCATAACTCACTGATTACATGGTGAAAATCCAGAAACCTAAGGATGGCAGAGTTCTCCTCTAAGTCAGGCTATGCAGTGAACACTGGTTGAACACCAGTTAGATTTAAAACCCTGGGAAGTCAAGCTAAGTGATCAGTGTGGCCCGACTCACTGCCTCATTTCTCTTTTCTCTTCCAGAAGGGAAGTTGACTGTTCTGTAGGACTCTCCACTGTGGTATACAGTTTCATCCCCAGACCTTATAAAAGGGTTACCTGACCTTTTCTGTAATAATGCCTAGCTACAATATAGAGGACCAAATAACATAACTTAAAAATGAGAGATTAAACTATGGAGTGATTTTACAGCTAGATTTATTTTTCTGTGTGAATGGAAAATGGGCAGAACTCTTTTTTAAACCAAACTGAGGGGGAGATAGGAAGTTGTACTGATGACCTCAAGATATATAAACAGGTCACCATATTTGATCTTATTTGAAAGGTCATAGTTCTCCTCATAGGCACTGTTTTACCTCATAGGGAAATACTGTCAGAATTTGCCCATGACCATAGCTTTCCAGCTCACCCTGATGACATTAAAATAAATCTTCAAAAATCAGGGAAGAGTTGAGCACCCCTTGACTGACATCATAAAGGCTTCCTCCATGGTCTACTTTATTAGAGACCAGGAGAAAGAGGAGCAAGCTAAGCAAAAGGAGCAAATTAAGAGTAAGCAGCAGGTCAACTGATGGCTGCTTTACATGGTGATCTGCTGTCAAGGAGACCCAACAAGGCCAGCCTATCCCAAACAGCACCTGCTTTCAGTATGAGGAGCCAGGGCCTTGGGCAAGCAGATGTTGTGACAGAAACCAGCTTCTGTCCTGTCTACCAAGGGCAAGGTCGCTGGAAACAAAACTGCCCTGGGTGTTGAAGGATTCCTGGTTCAGAACTGCAGACCCTGTTGGCCCCAAGATGAAAAGCCTTTAGCTCTGCCAAGATTCTAACTCTAACCACTGCTACTGAGGGAATGGCCCAGGGTCAGTGAAATATAAGTTGCCTATTTGTACTAGCCTCCTATACAGCTCTCCTAGTCCAGCTACGTAATAGGAGTCAACAGGATGCCTCCCTAAAGGAGATTTAGATATCTCTTGTAAGTCTCTTCCAGCACCCCATGGATAGATCTGGGCCTCACACATATCGGGCCAGGCCTTAAATCCTTGCTGCATCTATTTGGACAGGTCCTCACTGAAAACTTAAAGGACTGTCTCTTGAGAGGGGCACAAAATAATCCAGAATACAGATGGTTTATTAATCTGTTTCCTTTCCCAGCCTGAGATTCTGGTCTTGTGCATTAGCTTAACTTCGTAGCTATCAGGCATCCAGAAAAAAAAGTATAGCTAGTCCACCAGAAAGTTAATTATTTAACCCTTATCTTTTCCCCTGGGGAGAGAAGACCAGCCCCAGAGAGGATACAGGCCATGCAGCAAATTCCTACTTCTGTAACTTTCAGGCAGTCCCAGCATTTCCTTAACAGGTTATGGATTCCCAGATACAGGCAAATAGCAAAGTTCCTAAATCCGGTTCTCACAGGGAGCCAAAGCAGAGCCCCTTTTCTTTAGGAAAAACAAATAAAGCACAGCCTCCATCCATAAAAAGCTGCCATGACTAGGGCTCTCAAAAAAGGATTGCTAAACTTAGTACTTCAAAGTAGACAGGCCCTAGACCTGCTAACTGCTGCCCAATAAAATGCTCTAAACTAGGGTTAAACTAGATGGGTACAAAATCATGTTCACACTTTCTTAGATGAGGCCAGACAACTCCAAGACCAGGTCAGACAAAGCTAAAATATCATCACATCTGGTCATGGAAATCCTTGTCATTGCCTCTCCTTGGTGACATAGCGTCCACATTCTTTCTGCTTCTCTGTATTGCACTTTAACGTCCTTGTTTGTTCCGTCTCTAACAGAAGTCAAGTCATCCAGATCCAGGTGCTTCTGAGACAAGACTTCTAGCCTACCTCATCACACAAGATGACCAGTCCTCTAGACCAAGCAGGACAGTGCTTCCCAAAGCAACCCTCAAATACCATAGGATAGATAGCAAGAGAAAAATACCCATATCCACCTTGATGCCCATTTGTCAGCTCTGAAGCAACTACAGAAAACGGATCTTTGGCCATTTATCCTCATAAGATTATGGGTATTTTCTCTTGAGGGGGCAAATGTTAGGTAGGAAGAAAGAAATTAGCCTATGTGTGTATGAGAAGGGCCTAAAGAAGCAGTCATCTACAGAAGCCCACTTTGGAAGCACCTGCACTTCAAAGTCCTGCCCAGACCCTGATAACCTTCCAATTGGTCACAGCCCTTCCCCCATGGGAAAGCTCTTTAACATTGAGCATTAAAACCATTACATCCTTCCTCCAAGGCAGGCACCCTAGAGAAGCCCCTTGGCCTGGTGCCAGCAAGACTTCCCCTGTCTGATATAAAACTTGGGAAGGAATTTCCTAATTTACACTCAGCAAATCCTTTGTCCTGGTTGAGAAAGGGGAGGGGGTAAAGAGAGACTCCCTTAAAAACCGGGAGTCTAAACAAAGACTCCACACAGCTCTCTGCTCTCTGCTGAGCCATCCGCCCCGTCTACAGATGTATTCTCTCCATTCAACCACGTATCTTCACTTCTCCCACTCTGAGTGACTGAGCATTCTCTCTCTGTCCCTTCTGTTCTGATGGATGCCCTGGCCCCAATAAAACCTTGTTACTTTGAAAAAATAATAACAAATGAACTAAATGTAGAGATTTTATTTTGAACCCAGATTAAAAGTTTAAGCAAACACTAAACTTATGCTCTAAAATAATATTTGAATAAAAATTATAGAATCTTCATGTTTAGTATACCAATAAATGGTTTTAATATGTCTATTCTTTGTATTAGCAGATTCATAGCTAAAAGTATCCAATATATATTCTAATCTTTTCTGTTCCAGATTATGAGAAGGCATGTAAAGATCATTAGTGTGACTAAATAAATTTTTGCTATTTTTAGGTCATTTATATTTTCTGTATGATAAATTCGTCTGGAGTCTTGACATTCTTGCAGGATATCTGCAAGAAAGGTTGTGTACTGTCCACTGAAATACATTTTTTTGATTTGAAGTACTATTAGGATCATTTATATTTTTATTAATTATTTTGTTATTTTCAAGAAAATAAAAAAAGTTCATTGAGGTTTTATAATTTTAATAACATAAATCATACTCCTTACTGTTATAAACTTTACATCATGAGAATTAAAATGAATGATCTTCCAGATAAAAACTGAGGACTTCCTGTTGTATTCCTGTTCTAAAGCATTTTTAAGCCACAGTTAATTTACCAATGGAAGAAATTATTAGTATGTCAATTAAAGTCATGAAGAAGTCTGTATCCCAGTTCCAAAATCCACATTGATTAATGATGGAATGCCTGAGATTACTCATGGGATCATGACTATTTCAGATAGCATAATATATTTCCTAGGACTTTTTTTTTATCATGGTCAAAAGTCTATGCATACATTACTTAAATCACAGAGTTACAAAAACTTTAGAATGGCTAAAAATTACTCATGCAACCTTTGCAACATACGAACTACATAACCTGCCAACCTCATGGTGAAAATCCAGAAGCCTAAGGATCACAGAGATGTTTGTCACAAGTTGACATATGGCTGGTCCAACTTCTCTAGGAAATGTTTAGATTTGAGTATCTGAAAGAGTTATATTTTCAGTCATTTGCATGAAATTAATTATTGTAAATCCTTTTTTTGGTTTAGTTATAGTATTTATATAAAGTGTTAACTCCAAAAATCTCAATGACTGTTATTTTATTTACATACTTTCTGGTTGGATACTTTGTGACATTTACCTTTTCTTGTTACATTTATTTCATAATTATTAAAAACTTTATTTTAAATTTTAATTAGTTTTTAACATATTCGATGTGATTTGTAGATACAGTTTTAAAAACATAAATTCCTTCCTCCATCCCTTCCTCTCCGTCCCTTTCTCCTTTCAATCCTCTTTTCGTCTCCCTTTCTGTCTTTTTTTTTAGTTTTTGAGATAGTATTTTAAATTTACATCACAGTAAAAAGGCTTAATACTTCAGCAAATAAAAAGTTTAACAAGTAAAAAGACCCCAGTTTAGTGGAAATGCACATGGCTCAGGATGCTATACTACTATAGTTTTAATGATATGTAATTACTTTAAAAGTTACTATATATAGGTAAGATGGTCATTTGTTCATTCATTAACTGTTTGTAGCCATTGTCTGTATTTGATACTGTATTATAATTTTATATGGGGTTTTTATTTACCTTATCCCTTAAGATCTAAACATGCTGAACTTACCTGAATATATGTCAGTGTTTGATTGCTATGTAATTTTAAGTAATTTTCAAGTGAATTCATCTCTCAATTACTGATGATGCTGTGAGGAGTCAAATGGATTAATAGGCAGGTTGGTCCCGGTGGAAATTGAGGGTACAAAATGCTTGCTTCCCCCAAAAGTTACCTTTAGCAAGGTCAAAAGTGCTTGCCCCACTCCTTGGGAGTTTCCAATTTTACTATAAGAATAGCAAGAGAGTGGAGAATCCATCCTTCTGAGATGGTTACCTATCCCACCCCTTGGCAAATAAGATACAGATCAGATACAGATCAAGGCTTTTGATGGGCTTTGTCCTTGCCTTGTAACTGAATAACAAGCTGTCAAGTCTTTTTTTTTCCCCAAAACTGTGCTTAAAAGCCCCCACTACCACCAGACAAATCTGGTTCTTCCTCTCTTAGAGGTCTCCTGGCCACTCTGCCAGGTGGTCTCTGACTTAAATAAATATTGCTTTCAAATATGTCTTGTTTTTGCTCTGCTTTGTCTGCTTGGAAATTCTTCTTCCATGTGAGACAAAGAACCTATGTAATCTTTTATCCTCTGCCACCCATTTCAGCCATAACAGCGCTTTTTGTCATTCACATGATAGCTTTCCTTCTGTTTTAGGATTTTGGTTTCCAGACTCATTTAGTCTGAGGATTATTTTGTTTTGTTTCACCCCTCTACTCAGACCACCACCATCACCATCATCCTTGGATACATAACTTTATGGTAATTGCACCTACCCCCGAGTCTGGAATGCAGGCTTAAGGCTCCTGCCTGCAATGATGATCAGACATTAACAGTAATCAAGCAAGCAGAGATTATAGCCCCAACCCTCACTGTGACTCTACATTCTTCCTTTCCTTCCATAACAGAGCTTTTTATAAGATATTGTACCAGGTTGCAGTTTAGTAGTTGCTTTCCTCTGCTCTCTCTTATTGGAAAGGGGCAATGTTAGCCATTTGTTTCAAGCAGAGAAATCGAGAGATGTTGAGTATATAAACATTCACCAGACCATATATGACAATAGAACTCTGACCCACACCCTCTGAAGCAATTATACCAAGAAGCTACATCACAACTTCTGTGACAAAGGGCCCAAAATGGAAAGGAATCTTAATGACTGCCAGTTTCTCTCATTTTTGTCCCATGTCTAGCTCAGGGCTATGAAGAGAAAGCCAGATATACCCTCTAAACAAATCACATAGGATGCCCCACTTCTAGTTAGCCTGCTAACAACCCCAAATTTGAGCATGCCAGAGGCTGTCCCCTTTATCCTCTAAAGCTTTCTCGTCCCGCTGCCTGCCTTTGAATCTCTGTCGAATGCAATCTATGGTGGCAGATCCCACTGCATAGCAACTTCTGAATAAATATCCTCTGTGAGCTCTCATTTGAGTGATCTTTATTTATTTCCACAAAGCAGTGAGCCTTGCATTGGTTTACCATGTCATGTAGGGCACATTTAATTTAATGAGCTTTACCCTCAGGGAGTAGAAATCCTGTACACTCTGGCCTGCTTTAATATCTAGATGTGTGACTTCAGCTCCACTTACAGAGATATTTATTATATTTATGAACACAGCTATGTTGTTATGATGTTTTCTTTTTCTGTTTTCTGTTTTATCTAGCACAGCTATGTGTCTGAAATAGGAGAATTCAAAGCAGAAATGTGATATCTTAAATAGAAGCTCTATCTTTTATCTATAGCATTTTTGCATATGACAGTAATAGATAAAAGACAAAGTTCATGTTTTTGTAACATGACACACAAATTATCATCACCATTATGTTAATGAACACACATGAATCTGGCATTTTATTAATAACAATTATATTATAGATAACTACCATAGAATAATGGTTAATATTCTGTGTTCAATAATCACTTTGAAAAGGTAGATTATTTCTTTTAGCCAACTGATCTATCAGAAGAGAGCTTAAATAAAAAGCTGTGAATAATCAATGCAAAATAATGTGTAAGGGTCAATGAAAAACTTAGTGAAACCAGTTCTGATCACAAAATCTTGCTAAAAGATAATCTCAACACAAAGATATTTGGACTCATATAAGAACCTCAAAGACTTGATTATAGTAAAGGGCCAGACAGACTATTCTGATATTGAAAGACAACAATGGAGAAGATAGTAGGTCTTTATGTAAATCACGCAACACTATCATGGAGTAATATTAGCTAAATCTCAAGAAACTGTGTATATGTGTTTGTGTACAGATGTGAGTGACTGCATGTGGATATATGATGAAAGTGGAGTAGATGGGAGAAAAAAAAACCTACAAATGAAACAGTGAAAATACTGCTTTAGTACACACCTGGATGCCTCTTCCTTCAAATTCTTCGCTGAGATCACCCACTACAAAAGAGATCGGCTGTTTAATGTGACAATCACTTTTCTCAACAATTCAGGGAAGCCTGAAAAATCACAACGAGAAGTGAATTCTTATCTCCTAAGGCTTTATGCACTGCTAAAATGCAAGTCCCAAGAAAATTTTATCACTGTGAAGGCAGTGAAAATATTTTGAACAAGTTATTTAACCTCTCTCTGTCCCAGTTTTCTAAACTTTAAAATAATAAAGATGCTACCTTATTTATTACATATATACATATATATATATATATATATATGCTTCTTCAGTAAATGGTACTTAAAATATTAGGATTTTGCTAAACTCTTTATCCCTTCCAAGTGTCTGCAAATATGCAAGTATACCTGATGCTTCGCATATAACAACCTTTCAACTTGTTCCTACTTCTATCTCCACATTCTTATTAATCCCTTATTGCATATGAATTTGCTAAATAATATTTTTAAGAACCTGTTTTGCTAAGAGGAGGATCAGAAGAACACTGAATATCTTCAGGAGAAAAGGAGGGCCACCACTGAGTGATAGAAGAGTTTTAGAAGGAAAATCTGAGGAAGATACAGGTTACATGACATTTCCAAGTTTGACTTGCATGGTAGAAAAAATATTTGTGTGTGTGACTGTGTGTGTCAATGTGTGTGTATATGTTTCATTTAACTGGTATCTAGTTACATGATTTGCTTCATATTTCTGTGATATATCCAAGATATCTATCAACTACACTACAAAAGTGGTTAGTCAACATATGATGTAGCCTAATTAGGAATCCACACTCCAGAGGACATTATTAAGCACCTCCAATATGAATATAAATATATATACCGTGTGTCTATGTTAATCAGCATAAGGAATATTAAAAATAATGTTTTCATTGGTGAGATAGTATTTAAGATATACATACTTGAGATATTGCTTAGGTCCCACTGCTCTTGCACAATAAAATTTCAAAAATCTGGCAAGCCTAGCAGCCTAGTGATTTGGAACACAGTCCTTAAGAGTTAACATCCTATTAATTTGGTTTCACTTTATGGATTACTGTATTTCCTGAAACATCTACAGAGCCAACTGATCCAGTCTCAGGAACTAAGGGCAAGTGGAAGTATCCCTGAGGTACAACAACAGGTATTATGACTGTCTTTGCCACTTTTGTTAATAAGTGTATCTTGGCAACATTGAATCTAAGATTAGCTTTCATATCAACTGAAAGAAAGATCATGGAGGAGCAATTATATAAAATACCACTATCTCTAATTTCCAATGGCTAGTGAAAAACAGTAAAAGAATCAAACAATTGTCTTATGGCTAAATCAGCTTATGTCAGTTTGTAATACATGGTACAAGCAAGTATATGGCATTTACCTGGGAATAGAGCAAAAGGAAGAAAAAGATCTCTTTCCAAAGGAGACAAAATTTGGAAGTAGGTAAAGTATTTCTGTTTTTTTTTTTTTAATTTTCATGTTGTGTAAAGATGGAAATAACAATCCTTAAGGATATTTATATATAAATTCATAGTACTGCATTATTAAAATTATTGAAACATTTTTAAAATTAGTGAAGACAAGAAATCCAACCCAATGTAGGGGACAATTATCATCACTCTGCTGAAAGTTTTTAGTATAATTTTAAGATTTTAAAAGTTAGAAATAGATGCCTATATCCTGTTCAAGTTATTAATTATTAATAGGAAAGAGTTTGTCAGAGTTACAATACAATTGGTCTTAATTAACATACATTAAAGATGTAGGCACTATTATGTTGACAAAAATAAAATTAGTTTAGGAGGCCAGTGCTGTGGCATAGTACATTAAGCCTCCACCTGCAGCAATAGCATTACATATGTACATTGATTCATGCCTTGGCTGCTCCATTTCTGATCCAGCTTCCTGCTAAAGAGCCTGGGAAAGCAGTAGAGAACAGCCCAAGTGCTTGGGCTGCTGCACCTATGTAGGAGACACATAAGAAGCTCCTGGCTCCTGTCCTCAGATTAGCCAGTTCCAGCCATTGCAGCCATTTGAGGAGTGAACCAGCAGATGGAAGACCTATCTCTGTCTATCCCCCCTCTGTCTGTAACTCTGCCTACAAAAAATAAATCTTTTAAAAAAGATGCCTAGGAATTCTCCCAGGAGGGAACTTAAAGCATATGTAAAATAGCCTGGAGTTCTCATCAATGATGGAGGAGTATTCTCTTCCTTTTCATGAAATGAAACGTTGACGGGCATATGATTGATTCCATATCTTAGCTATTATGAAATGAACTGCAATAAACATGAGAGTACAGATAACTCTTCATGTGCTGATTTCATTTGTGTAAATTCCCAAGAGTAGGATGGCTGGGTCATATGGTAGATCTATTTTCAGCTTTATGAGAAATCTCCATGCTTTCTTCCACAATGGCTGTACTAGTTTATATTCCCACCAACAGTGGATTAGGATACCTTTTCCCCACATCCTTGACAGCAATTATCATTTTTAAAAAATTTCTGTATGAAAAACTTCCTAACTAGAGTGAGATGAAACCTCATAGTGGTTTTTATTTGCATTTTGCTGATAGCTAGTGATCCTAAGCATTTTTTCGTGTGTGCGTTGGCCATTTGAATTTCATCCTTTGAAAAATGCCTGTTCAAGACATCCCATTTCTTAACTGGATTATTTGCTTTGTTGTTGTTGAGCTTCTTGAACTCCTTATAGATTCTGGATATTAATCATTCATCAGTTGCACAATTTTCAAATATTTTCTCCTATTCTATCGGTTGCCACTTCACTTTGCTGAATGTTTCCTTTGCAGTGTAGATGCTTTTTAGCTTGAAGTAATCCCATTTGTCAATTTTGGCTTTGACTGCCTGTGCTTCTGGGGCATTTTCCAAGAAGTCTTTGCCTATGCCAATGTCTTACAGAGTTCTCCCAATGTTACTATTCTCTAGTGATTTGATGGTATCAGGTCATAGATTTAGATCCTCGGTCCATTTGAGTTGATTTTTGTATTAGGTATAAGGTAGGGATTTTGTTTCATACGTGTGCATTTAGAGATCCATTTTTCCCAGCACTATTTATTTAAGAGACTGTCGTTTCTCTAGGGACTGATTTTAGCTCTTTTTTCAAAGATAGGTTTGTTGTAGATGCATGAATTGAGTTCTGGGATTTCTATTCTGTTCCATTCATCTACATGTCTATTTTTGTGCTAGTATCAGGCTGTTCCAATTATAACTGCCCTGTAGTATATCTTGAAAACTGGTATTGTGATACCTCCTGTTTTGTTTTTTTTTTTTAATATTACTTTAGCTATTCATTTTCCCTTGGTTTACCATATGAATTTTAGCATCTTTTATAGGTCTGAGAAGAATATCTTTGGTATTTTGATTGTGATAACATTGAATCTGTAAATTTCTTTTGGTGGTATAGACATTTTGATATTAGTTCTTCCAATCCACTAACATGGAAGCTTTTTCCATTTTTTGTGTCTTCTTATATTTCTTTCTGCAATGTTTTATAATTTGCATTACAGAGGCCTTTCACCTTGGTTAAATGTATTCCAAGGTATTTAAAATTTTTGTAGCTATTGTGAATGGGAGTAAGCTTACAAATTCTTTCTCAGCCATGGCATTGTCTGTGTATACAAGGCTATTGATTTTTGTGTGTTGACTTTATGTACTGCAACTTTACCAAACTCTCTTTTAAATTCCAATAATCTCTTAGTGGAGTCTTTTGGTTTCTCTGTATATAGAATCACGTCATCTGCAAACAGGGTGATCGCTTTTAATGTAGGAAATGGAGCTCATAGCACATCTCACCAAGATGACTCCTCTAATTAACACATTAGGGAACATAAAGACCAGAAAAGGACAGTAGTAAATACCATACAATTAGTAGACAAATGCACATGTGCAAGCAGTTTCACTTCATCCACTCAATGACAGAAATGAGGCAGTAAATTAGCTAGAGGAGAGCAGGCAACCAAACGAGAGTCAAAGCAATCCTGAGAAAATCTTAGATTCCAGAGGGAATCTCTATTGAGGCAATCTCAAGGCGGGGGGGTAACATTTGGAAATATGGTCTTTCAGGGCAAAATAAACTGATCTGAAATTGTTCTTAAGTATTTAATGACAAAAGGGTAGCAGCCAACTAAAATTAGAATTAATAATTAATCCATCCATACTGTTTATCTTGAAAGAAGATCCTGATTATCCTGCAAGGTACAAAAACTCAATACATGGAATTTATATTAATTGGAAGGGGACTCAACTGATTATTGTCTTGGGAAATAGAGAATTGTTTAAAGGTTTGGGTAATACAGACATACAAGTAATGAAAATTAAGAATAAAGTGAAATTAGTCTGTGAACAAGCAGGGAAATTGAACTAGTAATAAGCAAAATCTCACAGAGAATGATTAGAATGGGTATATTAGGACAGGGTAAAATGTTTTCAGTTTCATGAGAAGTTTAATTATTTTGCACTTTAAGCAGAGGGCTAAATGGTAACACATCAAATCAAATTTTTATTTTTATCATAAAATTAATCAGAAAGACAAACAGAGTTCTGCCATCCTCCTGCCAGCCATTTGTTCAATCTATAAATGCCCATAACAAATGGGGCTGGGCCAGAATGAAGCCAGGAGACAGGAGATCAACTAAAATCTTTTACAGGAAGAGCAACTTCTTCAGCAGTTGCCACTGCTTCCCATGGTATCAATTGGCAGGAAGCTGGCATTGGAAGTAGAACCAGGACTGGAACTCAGGCACTCTAATATGGGATGGGGCATCTCAAGTAAAGTTTTAACTACTGTGCTAAACCCTTAACATTCAAAGTTTATGTTCAATACAGTCATAATGGAAAGCAACATGGAATCTGGTAAAAATTAAAGCTAGAATTATCATATGATCTAGCAATTTCACTTGTACATAGATATTCATTGACATATTTCATAACAGCTAAATGGTAAAAAACCCAAATGTCCATCAATGGATGAATGGACAAATTTTGATACCTATGAGGCAATCTTCAAAAAGTTAATAGAAAATGTATACTATTAAAAAGTATTTATGTATTTTTGCATAAAATATACTTATTTTATTACTTTTTCCATAAATTTTTGAAGCCCCTTCATACATACAAAGGAATATTATACAGCCTTAAGTTGAAGGAACTCCTGACACATGCTACAACGCAGGTAAACCTTGAGTATCTTTTTTTCAAAAGAGAAAGGGAGAGACGGGGGGGGGAGAGAGAGAGAGAGAGAGAGATCTTACATCCACTGGTTTACACCTCAGATGGTCACAACATCCAGGAATGAGCCAGGCTGAAGTCAGGAGCCAAGAGCTTCATCCTGGTCTCCCATGTGGGTGGCAGGAGCCCAAATCTTGGGCCGTCTTCCCTGCTTTTCCTACGCCATGAGCAAGGAGCTGGATGGGAAGTGAGGCAGCCAGGACTCGAAATCTGCACCAATACAAGGTGGCAGCTTTGCAGGTGGTGGCTTTACTTGCTACACCACAGCACCAACCCCACATTGAGTATTTTATGGTAAGAGAAATATCCTTTTATGAAAAAGCAAATGCTGTGTGATCTAATGTATGTAAGATATTCAGAGTAGTAAAATTCACAGAAATATAAAGTAAAAATGATGATTTCCAAGTGATTGAGGAAAAAGGAACTGGGGAGTTGTTATTTAATAGGTATAGAGTTTCAAATTTACAGGATGAAAAATTCAGGAGATTGTATCAGAAATGGGAATATACTGAATTCTTCTAAGCTATACACTTAGAAATGCTAAGATGATAAACTTTGTTATGTGTTTTTTTTTAACTGCAATCTTAAAAAAGAACAGAACTCAATGTATTAGTGTACATACCATTCAAATCAAGGAATGAAATATTATAAGAAAAGAGGAAATAAAAATAGTATATATTTAATACACACAATGTAACTAGGGATAAATAAGTTAAAACCTCTCCAAATATAAAATATTTGAAAAATATAGGAGAGACTAAAACCCCATTTAATTTTCTAGGATATTGGTGAAAGGGCCTTACACAAATTATTAACTATTACATCAGTGTATTTACTGATTAAACTATCCAAATTACTAATGAATTAAGGAAAGTCCCTGAAAAATGTTTGGCTGTAATATATTTCCCAATTATGATATCCAAGATACAAACTGAAATAGGATCTGGAGGAATCTGGAAAACATCGAAACATAATGCTGAGTGAAATAAGCCAGTCCCAAAGGGATAAATACCATACGTTCTCCCTGATTGGTGACAAATAACTGAGCACCTAAAAGGAAACCTGTTGAAGTGAAATGGACACTAAGAGAAACAATGACTTGATCAGCCCTTGTCCTGACTGTTGAGGAACAACTTACTATTTTATTTCTTTCAGTATTTTTTGGTTCTACTTAATAGCATTGGTTGAACTCTTTAATTAACACACAAATATTCTTAGGCATCTACATTTAACTGAAAAGTGATCCCTGTTAAATATAAGAGTGGGAATAAGAGAGGAGGAAATGTACAGTTCAGCACATGTTCACCTGGACTTACCCCAATGGTAGAGTTAGAAACGTGCCAGGGGATTCCAACTGAATCCCATCAAGGTGGCATGTACTGATGTCATCTCACTAGTCAAAGTGATCAATTTCAGTTCAGAACTGATCATAATGATAGGATTCAGTGTAAAGGGATCACATAAACAAGACTAGTGTCTGCTAATACTAACTGATAGAATTAAAAAGGAGAGAGTGATCCAACATGGGAAGTGGTATACACAGCAGACTCATAGAATGGCAGATGTTCTAAACAGCACTCTGGCCTCAGAATCGGCCCTTAAGGCATTCAGATCTGGCTGAAAAGCCCATGAGAGTATTTCAGGCATGGAAAGCCAAGACACTATGGAAAAAGAAAAATAAATGACCTAAATGAAAGACCTCTGTGAGTGAGATCCCAGCGGAAAGAACAGGCCATCCAAGAAGGAGGTACCTTTCTCTGAAGGGAAGAGAGAACTTCCACTTTGACTATGGTCTTGTCTAAATAAGATCAGAGTGGGCGAACTCAAGAGGCTTCCATAGCCTTGGCAGCTCATGACAAGAGCCTCAGGTGATTACTGACATCATAAATAAGAGCGTTAATTGTTAAATCACCAACAGGAGTCAACTGTGCACTTACTCCCCATGTAGGATCTGTCCTTAATGTGTTGTACAATGTGAATTAATGCTATAACTAGTACTCGAACAGTACTTTATACTTTGTGTTTCTGTGTGGGTACAAACTGTTGAAATCTTTACTTAGTATATACTAAGTTGATCTTCTGTATATAAAGATAATTGAAAATGAGTCTTGATGTGAATGGGATGGGAGAGGGAGTGGGAGATGGGATGGTTGCGGGTGGGAGGGAAGTTATGGTTGAAAAAGCTGCTATAATCCAAACTTTGTACTTTGGAAATTTATATTTGTTAAATAAAAGCTAAAAAAAACTTAAATAGGATCTGAATAACCATGCCATAATTGCCAAAAAATGAAACATGTGTTTTCTTCCTACTCCAATAGAATAATATCAGCTTGAAAATATATTTTATTTTGAAAGACAAATAGAGGAGGGAGTACACATCAGTTTTTTACTAAGAGTTGTCGAACAGAATGTAGTATTCATGACAACAAACTACCAGAATAACTATTTGCTTTTGACTTATCAATCTCCAACTCTGCATCTTAGTTTCTGGAAATGATGACTGCGGGTCCTCAAGAAAAGATGGTATTTGACTACAGATAATAGGAAAATATCCAGGTATTATAAACCAAAAGGTGTTTACTATAGAAAATTAAGTATTTACAAAGTTGCAAAGGGGTCAACAAAACAGATTAGAGGCTGAGTATTTTATTTTAATATTTTTTTATTTATTTGAAAGGCAGAGTTAGAGAGGGAAAGAGACAAAGATAGCTTCCATCTGCTGGTTCACTCCCCAGATGGCCTCAGTGGCCAGAGTGGGGCCAATGCAAAGCCAGGAGACAGGAGCTTCTTTCAGATCCCTGATATGGATGCAGGTTCCCTAGCACTTAGGCCATCTTCTTCTGCTTTCCCAGGCTCATTATCAGGGAGTTGGATTGGAAGTGGAGCATCTGAGACTTGCACTGATGCCCATATGGGATGCCAGCACTGCCAATGCCCAGGTATAAGACAGTGGCTTTTGGACTGTTGCTTTCAGTTGTACTTTTGTTTTGATTTGAGAATTATGAATGCTTGGGAATCCTGCCACATCCACTGAGTCTCCACTGGCAAAATAAATGCAAGATTGACTACAGCCTGTGTTCCACTTCATTCAATTCCTAATTAAAATCCAATCCACAATACCCAAATCACATTAGCAACAGTGGCTTCTACCAAGTATAACTTTTGGCTTTCAAGTCCCTATGGAGTAGAAAGGAGATTAAGATAAATGTTAGATGAACCCAACTGTGATTTCCTCCAGAAACCAGCAAGACTCCAGTGCCAGAAGTTCCAAGGGACAAAGGCAATCTGTACTTTCCTAGAAAACCAAATATGTTCCATTTGCTCTACCTGAAATGGAAGACTTAATGGGATGGATCCTCAAAACCTAAAAAAACATTTTGTCACTCTAGAAAAGGTGTCAGTTATGTCATAGATTCAGTTAAATTAAAGAAAAGCAATTCAGACCATCCCATTAAAATTGTGGTGACAACTTCAGGAAATGGCTAAACCAGGCCCCTTGGCAATATACATGGAGGTGCTAGTCAGTCACTTGTTTCCCTGCTACTCCAAGGAGTGTCCATGTCACCAACTAAAGAAGGGAATCTTCTTGCTGAATGGAGACAGACTTGGGGATATACACTAGAGAAAGATAGAGGTTGTATCTTTGTTAACTGATGGTGGTTCCATTCTAAATAGGAGGATGATTAAATAAAGAGCTGCTTCCCTCCAGCTTATGATGATCAAATAGGCAAATGGACAGAAAGAGCAACTAGCAAAACTTTACGACCTTTAGAAAGTCCCATAAAGATATAAGGAAATTAAACAATCCAAAAATCTATGTGTTCTTGGATTAATATTTGATAATGACTGAAATTATCCTATAGTATCACCAAGTAGATTTAAAAAATGATAATTAGCTAAAAATAAAATTTTGTATGTACTATAAATGCCAATTAAATGTGTCATGTTTCAGCCTATAGAAAGATGACGAAGTCTTAAAGTATAGTGGAGTAGGTGCCTTCACTGGAATCTTATGCCCATTAAAAGGAAACAATTGAGACAAGGAGAAGTAGCTCTGGCATCAAATTCTTCCACCTATATGTTGAGAGGGTGATGTCACAAGGTATCTGAACTTTTGAGTGAATAGAGTGAATCAAAGAGAATTAGAATTCATTGCCCATCAGGTGAACTAACCCAGAGATTTATGAATAACTTTCAAGCAGGAGGATTGATATCTGGGCATTGCTAGAAGATTGACTTCAGGACCTCTGAAAAAAGTACCAATAACGGCTTGCTTTTACTACTGCTTACTTGCATCTGGGTTTTACAATTGCATTTGCTCTGACAAAACAACATAAAACATTTTGAGGAAAGGCACAAAAATTATGAGGCATCTGTGAACCTTTTTATTCAATCAAATGACCATATTTTATGATAAAAATTTTGTGAGAATGTGAAAATAACATGGAAAATCAACAGAATTTTCACAATTCATTCTAGTCAACTTCAGCTGGAATAGAGGAAAGGTTGAAATGACCTTGTAAAACAGAAAGCTACAAAATTAACTGTATTCTTGAATTACCAATCAACAGAAAAAAATCAGTGTACCATTTAAGAGAATCAAACAAGAAGCCACAGCAATAGGAGGAGCACTAGAGCTTAAAAGGGATATTCATGGACACTCAGTGCTGTCAAAATAGTGATCCTGAGAGCATGTCAAGAGAAAATTCTGCCATTTACAGGTAAAGAATGGGAAAAAGGAATGTAATTGCTACAAAACCAAATTAATGTTTCTAGTAATACTAAAAATATTTTTCCTGGGACCAGTGTTGTGGTGAAGCAGGTTAAGCCACCTCCTGCAACATGGATACCCCATATTGGAGCACTGTTTTGAGTCCTGACTGGTCTGCTTCTGATCCAGATTCCTGCTAATGTGCCAGGGAAAGCAGAGGAAGATGGTTCAAATAGCTGGGATCTTGCCATCTACATGGAAGGCCCAGATGGATTTTCGGGTTCTTGGCTTTGGTCTGGCCCAGATCTGGCTGTTGTGGCTATTTGGGGAGTGAACCAGTGGATGGAAGATGTTTTGTCTCTCTTTCTGTCATTCTACCTTGCAAATAGATAAATAAAATAACTCGAAAAAAATTTTAAAAATATTTTGTTCTCAGCCACTATGACAAGACAGAAATTTTCTTCCAGATAAGATCTTACTGAGGGCAACAGTATAATGCTAAAATTAACCTGTTTCGTAGGTAAGCAGACTACATGGAGTAAAATATAACAACACTTTCCAGTGGTTCACTACTCTTGACTACATATTAGAGATACCCAGAAGTCATTTGAAAAAAGCAATTTTCCATCCTTACCCCTAGAACAATTAAATCAGAATCTTCAGATGTGGGGCTTCAACATGAATACTTTAAAACCTCCAGGTGATTCTAATGTACAGGTTGAGCTGAGACCTACAGTTAGTACCACCAAGCAGAGATATTTTCTGATTTTTTATGAGCATCAACTTGGTTGCTTATGAAGAATACCTGATCTGAATAAACTGATGTTTAGAGGATATCATATGTTACCCATAATTAATTTTAAACATTTTCAAAATAACATTGTTTTGCAAGTTCTTAAAACAGTAATCTTAAGCATCAGGAATGGATTGTTTGAGGATACCTACTTTTCTCTGAGTAAGACAAAGGTGTGCACTTAATGTGGTGGTTAAGATGCCCCCCCATCCCAAGGCCATAACAGCAGCTCACTTGGCTAATCTTCTGCCTGCGCCGGCACCCTGGGTTCTAGTCCAGGTTGAGGCGCCGGTTCTGTCCCGGTTGCCCCTCTTCCAGGCCAGCTCTCTGCTGTGGCCCAGGAGTGCAGTGGAGGATGGCCCAAGTGCTTGGGCCCTGCACCCGCATGGGAGACCAGGAGAAGCACCTGGCTGCTGGCTTCGGATCAGCACAGCATGCCGGCTGCAGCGCGCCAGTCATAGCAGTCATTCGGGAGGTGAACGAGCAGAAAAGGAAGACCTTTCTCTCTGTCTCTCTCTCTCTCTCACTGTCTAACTCTGCCTGTCCAAAAAAAAAAAAATGCCTTCATCCGAGGTGGCAGTGCCTAGGTTTGGTTCAGGTCCTAGCTCTCCTCCCTATTCCATTTTTCTGCTAATGTGAACACTGGGAAGCAGAGGGTGATGGCTCAAGTTGTTGAATCCCTGCCACCCATGTGGCCTACCTGGATTGGTTTCCTGACTTCCTGTTTCAAATTTGCTCAGACTCAGTTTTTGCAGGCATTTGCTGAGTGATCCAGCAGATGACAGTGTTCTCCCTCTCTCTTCCCCCTCCCCCTCCTCTCTTTGTCTCTCTCACCTTGTCTCCCAAAGAAATAAACATTGCCAATGAATTATGAGAACTGACTAGATGAGATATCAGGAATTATGTTTAAAAGTTGTGTTAGAGATACCCAAGAATGAATGATTTACAAGGATTAATGGTGTTCACAAAACTTGTTATACTCATGACTATGGCTATGGACTTTGAAAAAATGACTCAATTGATGGTTTATATAAAAGTCATAAAATATCGTTCAATCAATTTATTAATTGAGAGTGAGTCCCACATATTTTAAGATAGTAGTTCCCAAGATAGTTATATAATACAGATGACTAAACATGCACACTTTCAAGCATTTGGAAAACATTTAATATTGACATGTGTCAAAAATGTTTTAAATTGTGTGTGTGTGTGTGTGTGTGTGAATCGCAGAATTACAGAGAGGCAGAGACAGAAATAGATATCTTCCTTCTGCTAGTTTATTCCCAAGATGCCTGCAATGGAAAGGGCTGAACCAGGATGAAGCCAGGAGCCAGGAGTTTCTTACAGGTCTCCCATGTGGGTAGCACTGGTCAAACTGTTTGGGTCATCGTCTATTGCTTTGCCCAGGCCATTAGCAGGGAACTATTGGGAGTGGAGCCACTAGGACATGAACCAGCATCTATACGGGATTCTAGTGTCACAAGTGGTGACTTTACCCGCTAAGTCACAATGCCAGCCTGACAACATTCTTTATAATAATGAAGTGAAGACCATCCAATGTGCATCAAAATGTGCATTTTAAAAGAGCAGTTTATCCATACAGTGATGTATTATTCAGAAATAAGAAGAAATGAAGTACTTATAGATGCTACATCATGAAAAAACTGGAAACATTATGCTAAGTGAAAGAAGGGAAACACTAAAGATTACATATTATATAATTCCATTTATATGGAAAACCCACAGAAATAGAGAGTAGATAAGAAATTGCCTAGAGCTGGAGTGAAAAGCAGAGTTAAACTACAAATGGGCATGACAAATCATTTTGGGGTAGCATAAATGCTTTAAAACTGGATTATGGTGAGGTCACTCAACTCTAGATTTACTAAAGGTCATTGAATTGTGTGCTTAAAACGGCTGAATTTATGCTCTATAAATTACATTTTAGTAAAGTTTTTAAAAACTAAATTGCATAATTAATATGTGATCATATAATGCAAATTGCCATTATGACATACTGGAATGTTCCAGGGGCTATAATATTAATACGGATCAGGTGGTGATATTTCATAGTTGATATAGCAGATTAATATAACAGAAATGGGGCTCTTTTTTCTTGACTCAATGATATTTTAATATAAAGTCAACCCAGAAAACACAACTATATGTAGCAGTCCATACAAATTTTAGTGGACTTGGAGAAGAAAATTAAACTTTTCAATTTCACAATATTAAAAAGATGGCATGGGAACATGAATCCTCAGATTCACACTTTGAACTTTATTTTAAAGGCACAAGTCCATTTTATCCAATTTAAAGAAACGATAATTGCAGAGCAATTATAAAAAATTGACCCAGACACATATAGTGGAATAAGTGATCAGTTCCTCTTGGAATTATGCTAAAGCTTATCCCTATGATATTATCAAATATTTTGATAATTTCTTAAGTTAGTATCTCTAATTATGTCTATCCTCATTATGACACCAATAGATGTGCTAGTAGTTACCAACATGTAGTAACCTTTTATTCTTTGTTGAAGATTCTCTTTAGAATAAAAGTTCCCTCCTTCACCCCTACCCTGGGGCTGGCACTGTGGTGTAGTGGGTAAAGCCAGCACCTGCACTGCTGGCATCCCATATGGGTGTCAGTTTGAATACCGACAGCTCCACTTCCAATTTAGCTCTCTGCAATGGCCTGGGAAAGCAGTAGAATATGGTCCAAGTGTTTGGGCCCCTACACCCACATGGAAGACCCAGAAGAAGCTCCTGGTTCCTGGCTTTCGGATAGGCCCAGCTCCTCCTGTTGTGGCCATTTGTGGAGTGAGCCAGCAGATGAAAGATCCCTCTCTCTCTCTCTCTCTCTCTTTCTCTCTCTCTCTGCCTCTTTGTAACACTGCCTTTCAAATACAAAAATAAATCTTTATAAAAAAAGAAAAAATAAAGGTTCTCCCTCTCTCATATAATGCAAAGACATTTGTACTAAGGGCATTTTCAGATGAGAATAAACTGTTACCATTTTGTTGTGCCCAACACGGATATTGAAACCAGTTCCAAATGTGGTGAGATGTGTCAAATCTGAAGTCTGACCATTTACTCATCTGGTAAGGAGAACTACTAGGTTAGTTCATGGAAAGCACCTTTTCTAGGAGTGGTAGATATGAAGGACATTCAGTTAAATTACTCCCAACTAAACTTACCCATATTGTGCTTATATATTGATAAGAATCAGCTAAACAACTTTACTGCAGACAGGTGTCCTGTCAAAGTATTGACATTTTTTCTTCACACTGCTTGCAGGCCTATTATAGTCAAGCAAATCTGACACTTTATCTCATGCATTATATTAGACATGACTTTAACAACAAAGAGATCAATGACATGCTGGAGCCCCAGCACACATGCAAGTCACTTGTGAAGTACTATATATCATATTCATAACTCCACCCTTAACCTAAGCTAACTTTAATATGCTGATTGCCTGTCGGAATATGATCTATTTCAAATTAGTATGTCAGGTTAATTTCCAGCACAATAAAAAATTGTAAACTAATGAGTACTTAGACCAACAAACATCAAAATGTGTGATTTAAGGCACTTTTTCTCAGAGTTCCCTAAATTTTGGTAGCAATAATTTTATTAATGGTATAGAAAACCCCAGTTGTTCACACTGAAGTGAGCATTAGTCCTTCAAATTATGCCTGCCTAAGGTCAACACAACTGTGTGATGAACAAATAGCCCCTGGGTTAACTTGATAAACACAGCAATGGAATACCATAATTCAGCAATGACTAACTTATCATAAGTAAATGATAAAACAGAAATATTCAAAAAAAACAAAGATACGGATGTCACAAGAATACCCTGGTGGAAATGTAACCATATATGGGATGTATTAGATAAAATGAGGACAATGGTTAAGACATTTTATTATATTAAGAGGACCTTTACAAAAAATAGGAGACAAATAAAAGAAGAAGTAAGAGAAATATTAATCTCAGATGGCACTGATCGTCTGGTATAGTAAGAATATTCATTGAGTATTTGATTGTGATGATATGAAAATATACCTGAGCTTATGGCTCTGGAAGAGTAAGGTTTTTTTTTTTTTTAAGCCCAGACTTTAGTGTTCTTTTTTTTTTTTTTTTTTTTTTTTTTTTTTTTTTGACAGGCAGAGTGGACAGTGAGAGAGAGAGACAGAGAGAAAGGTCTTCCTTTGCCGTTGGTTCACCCTCCAATGGCCGCCGCTGCAGCCGGCGCACCGCGCTGATCCTGGCAGGAGCCAGGAGCCAGGTGCTTTTCCTGGTCTCCCATGGGGTGCAGGGCCCAAGCACCTGGGCCATCCTCCACTGCACTCCCTGGCCATAGCAGAGAGCTGGCCTGGAAGAGGGGCAACCGGGACAGAATCCAGCGCCCCAACCGGGACTAGAACCCGGTGTGCCGGCGCCGCAAGGTGGAGGATTAGCCTATTGAGCCACGGCGCCGGCTCAGACTTTAGTGTTCTAAGAAATGATTTACTGCAAAGAACTCTTCAGTCTCATATGAGACATATAGAATCACTACATTTCCATTTTTTTTGCCTAATATGTGATTAGCAGAACAGTTTTTTCCCAGATTATCATCAGCCAGAAGACACCTTAGAGCCCCTTCTGAGAACACACTGGCTTCAAGATAAAACATTTTCTGACCCATTGTCTGATTGTGCCCCTATCATTAACACTATTTCCCCACAGCTAATTCTTTCTCATTTGTTTACTCCTCCTTATAGAAGAAAAGCCTTTCTTGGTCTAACTTTTGAGACACTTATCTAGCCTAGATACATGTTACAAGTTTAATTAATTAATTTATTTTTAAAGGGAGGGAGAGAGAGAGAGAGGGAGAAATCTTCTATCCACTTCACAGACACCCACAATAGACAGTGCTGGGCCTGGGCCAGGTGGAAGCCAGGAGTCAAGAAATCTATCTGAGTCTCTCACATGGGTAATAGGTGCCCACATACTCGAGCCATCACCTGCTTCTTTCCCAGGCACACTAGCAGGAAGCTGTATTAGAAGCAGAGTAGCCAGGACTGAACTGGCACCCCAATCCTGGATGTCAGCATGGCAAGTTGTGGCTTGACCCACTATTTGTTTCCTAAATTTGCTTTTTTCATTGAGCAACTATTAAAAAATTCCACTGCCTCTAGAACAGAGGAAATATTGCCATTTGTCCAGCTCTGCTATTAACCAATGAGTGTTAAGTATTTTCTACTTACCTTGTCATTCTATTTTGGTATAGAAGTATTAGTTCCTTTTATCATGACGTTCTCTTACCATTATATATTGAGTTGTGTAGGGAAAGTAACTTGTTTTGGTTCATATAGGTCTCTATAGTTGAGCAACTACAACCATGGAACTTCATCTCCACCTGAAGCTAATTTGGATGAGATTTCTGAACTCAAACCTAAGCCTAATACTTTCATGGAATAAGACTACAAGAAGTTTAGAGAAGGGGTTTAAACATATTATGCAGACTTGATAGACATGAATCATAGTCATAGGGCAAACTATAGTAGACTCTGACACTGTTGCACTAGTGGTCCCCTTAGAGGAACACCTCTTGGTATTCACATCCTTTAGTAGCCTCTTCCCACATTAACTCCAGGTTTGATCATACAACTTGCTTTGGCTCATGGGACATGCATTAGTTTCCTATGACTTCTATAACTGAGTGTTGACTTAAAAGAAAAAAAAATATTCTCTGATGGCTCTAGAATATAATGTGTCAGGAAGGTCATTCTTCCTCTCTGCCTTGCTTTTTCCTAGCTTCAAGTGGCTCCTGCTAACTACTGGAATTCCTTGGGTTATAACAGTATTACTCCAGTCCCTGACTCTGTCTTCACATGGATTTCTTTTCTATGTGTCTTTTTTCTTTTGCGGACTCCAATCATTCAATTTAGAGTCCACTCTAATCCATTAATGACCTCATCTTAACTTGGTTGCATCTGCCAACACTATTTTCAAACAAGATCACATTCATAGATTCCAGATAGATAGAAATTTGGAGGAAATAGTATTTAACCCCATACAGGGAGGGGTTAGCAAGCATAATTCAAGTAGAATCTCGCCATCTGGAGTAAGAGACAGCGAAAGAAGACCTCAAAGATGAAACATAGGCATATAAATATATAGAGAGATCACTCAGATGAAAAATGAAGATACTTCAACCAAAAATCATCAGTCAGTACCAAGGCTGCACATGGGAACCAAATCTTAATAGACCTTCCAAGCTTAACCCTGCTGCCAACTAAAAACAGCTAAAGGAGAGACCTCAACTGACACCATGTGGAGTGGAAAAACAGCTCAGTCAACACATAGAGTCATGAGAAATAGTAAATAATTGCTGTTTCACATGACTACGTTTGAAATAACATACATAGTATTAGATTACAGAAATAGTGGACATCAACAACTGAGTTATTATACTAGTTATTGTAAAATGACCCAAAGAAATTGAAAGTGGTTGAAGACCTAGAGAGTGTTATGACCCAATACCAATTTCAAAAGTACTTAAATGAGAGAAGGATTGAATATTTGTGGAAATATTCATGATAACAATTTCCCAAGGTAGCTGGATGTGTTTAGACAAAGTTTAAGAATGACCCCCAGTGAGTGGAATCTTTGAAAATGCTATCACTCTCATGATTATTTTAACTTACATGACAAAGGGTACACCTGATCATACTAACATTTTAAAGGCAGGAAATTTTCTCTGGATAATGGCAGAAGAAGAAATTAGAGATTTGAAGCATGAAAGGGACTTGAGGCAGGGGTCTCCAAACAGCAGAGCAGGACTCTAGCTGACAGCCTGAGGGAAAAGGGGACCTCAGATTAAAAGCACAAGGAACTGTTTTCTGCCAACTCGCTGAATGTGCTTGGAAGCATATTCTTCCATAGAGCCTCCACTCGAAGGCCCACCTCAGTCAATGCTGTGATGTAGGTCTTGAGAGCAGAGAAGTCAGTTAAGCCCACTTGGAATTATAGTCTATGGGAAATAATGAATAGTCTATATTCATATAATTATAGTCTATGGGAGATAATGAATATATGGATGTTATTTTAAGCCTCTAGGTGTGTGGTAATTTGTGATATATTAGTTTTGTATATAAAAGTAACACACAAACAACTCCAAATTATGGGGAAAATATTCACTTTACAGAAAGCCACATAGGGCCAATACTATGACTGGCAAGTAAAGCCGCTGCATGCAGAGCCAGCATCTCATATGGGCACAGGTTTGAGTCCCAGCGGCTCCACTTCCAATACAGTTCCCTGCTAATATGCTTGGGAAAGCAGCAGAAGATAGTTCAAGTGCTTTGGGTCATCTGCACCCATGTGGGAAATGAGGATGAAACTCCAGCTTTCCAGCTACAATGTGGCCCAGCCTTGGCCATTGCAGCCATTGAGGGAAGTGAACCAGCAGATAGAAGACTGATCTCTCTCGGCCTCTGCCTCTCCCTTTTCTGTATATCTGCCTGTGGCCCAGCCTTGGCCATTGCAGCCATTGAGGGAAGTGAACCAGCAGATAGAAGACTGATCTCTCTCGGCCTCTGCCTCTCCCTTTTCTGTATATCTGCCTTTCAAATAAGTATTAAAAAAAAGAAGGCTGAAATGTGATCCCTGTTAAACATAAGAGTGGGAATAAGAGAGGGAAGAGATGTATAATTTGGGACATGCTCAAGCTGACTTGCCCCAAATGGTAGAGTTAAAAACATACCAGGGGATTCCAATTCAATCCCATCAAGGTGGCATGTACCAATGCCATCTCACTATTCCAAGTGATCAATTTCAGTTCACAATTGATCATAATGAAAGGACTAAGAGTCAAAGGGAGCACATAAACAAGTCTAGTACCTGCTAACACTAACCGATAGAATAAATAAAGGGGAGAGTGATCCAACATGGGAAGCGAGATACTCAGCAGACTCAGAATGGCAGATGTCCTAAATAGCACTCTGGCCTCAGAATCAGCCCTAAAGGCATTCGGATCTGGCTGAAAAGCTCATGAGAGTATTTCAGGCATGGAAAGCCAAGACACTCTGGCAAAAGATCTCTGCGAGTGAGATCCCAGTGGAAAGAACAGGTCTTCAAAGAAGGAGGTACCTTTCTCTGAAGGGAGGAGAGAACCTCCACTTTGACTATGAGCTTGTCTAAACAAGATAAGAATCGGAGAACTCAGAGGGCTTCCATAGCCTTGGAAACTCATGACCGGAGCATAGGGAGACTACTGATGCCATAGACAGGAGTGTCAATTGGTAAAGTCAACAACAGGAGTCACTGTGCACTTACTCCTCATGTAGGATCTCTGTCCTTAATGTGCTGTGTATTGAGATTTAATGCTATAACGAGTACTCAAACAATATATTTCACTTTGTTTTTTTATGGGGGTGCAAACTGTTGAAATCTTTACCTAATGTATACTAAACTGATCCTCTGTAAAAAAAAAAAAAAAAAAAAAAAAAAGAAAAAGAAATTGTCAACTCCCAACTTGACTCTCACTGGGATTAAACATGACAATAGGTCTGCTCTGATTTCATCATCATTTAAAAAAATCATCTATTATTTTTCACTTTTTGTTTTTGTGTGAGCAAACTGTTGAAATCCTTACTTAATGTATACCAAGCTGATCTTCTGTATATTAAGATAATCGAAAATGAATCTTGATGTGAATGGAAGGGGAGAGGGAGTGGGAAAGGGGAGGGTAGTGGGTGGGAGGGACGGTATGTGGGGGAAGCCATTGTAATCCATAAATCGTACTTTGGAAATTTATATTCATTAAATAAAAGTTAAAAAAAAAGAAGGCCACAAATATAATCCCTAATGAGGCTATTAATTAAGCAATTAGTAAAATCATTAAGTGAGTATTAAGTGATACTGAAACCATTTAGTGAGTGAATGTATGTTAGGACATAAGACATTTGTGTAGTACCAAGTATTAACACACACATCATTTTCTGACTACAAGTTGAGAAGCAAAGGAGGAATCAGGCTTCAGTCATGTTGCCAATCTCAGCAGTACTAATAGTGGCACAGCCAAGTTCATGTTTCTCTACGTACCATAATACAAAGCAAACAGCATTATCCATGCTCTCATGTTGGTGAATATATTCAATATGAGCTTAAATATAAGGGATAGAGCAACAAACTAAATCACCAGAAGATAGCAAAACAAATTTAGATGATGACATGTTCAACAGAACAAATGACATGGACTTTTCAGCATGTCAAAACGTTCTTACAAAAGCAATGGTTGAATATCAAAAAAAAAAAAGGGGGAAATTATACAATTCATTGTCATGTATTAGATTTTAGATCACAGTGACCTATTACAAAAAAACTGCTTTTTGATAACCCAGGTTGGATATTATTTTTATCCTGGCTTTGAAAATATCAACTTGTAAGAGCCAAGTAGCCTAATAACGGAGCAGTGCTTCAGGCACTCGTAGTCTTATGATGCTCCACATGATGGGAGTCATTATAAGAAGTCCAACTCCAGGTAAAGGCTTTCATGTGACCCTTCAGCCCTCCATGGAAATTACAGAGGCTTTACTTGGCAGGCCTTACAGAAAAAAGCTATTCTTCCATCCCCAGACTTGGTACACTGGAGGTTGCTGTAGTCAGGATTCAGGCTTTCCAGCTGACAAAGCTCTTATGCCTATCTTTGCTCATGGCCTAGGTGCCTTTGTTACAAAGCCTCCTCCTTATCAATGGGCCCTTGACTGGAGCCTCTCTCAGGTATCTACTGAGACCACCTTATTAAGGAGATTCGAAGACTTTTTTCTCCACTCTGACTACATATTTAGTAATTTCCCATCAGTCATCTTTTCCTTTCTAGCTCTTCTCAGACCACTGAGTGTAAAAAATTTTAGGAGTCTTTTGTTCAGGGCTCCTTCTGCAGTGAGATGACTCGTTCTCTCTGTGCTAATACATATGATCATCACTTGGTACCTTCCTATGGAGAAAAGTTGAATGCTATGGAAGCCAGAATCTTAGGGATTCAATTGCGTCCCCATAAAATTCATTTGTTGAAATCTTAACACTCAGTACCCGAGAATGTAACTTTATTTGTAGATATGGTATTTAAAATGTAATCAAGTTAAAAACAATGTCATTAGAGTGTGCTTTGTTCCAATATGACCAATATCCCCACAAAACGGAGAAATCTAGACACACAAAAACACACACAGGGAAAATGTCATGTGAAAGTGAGGACAAACACCATGGTGTTGTGTTTACAAGCCAAGGAGTACCAAGATTTCCAGAAAGCCATGAGAAGGAGAACAGACCTAGGAATTCAAGAAGCCTGATTCTGCTAACACCTTGAGCTGGGACCTCAAACCTTCATTTGGTGATACTTTCTTACGGTAACCCTAGCACACGTAGAATTGGTCTGTTTGGCGTCTAACTTATAACTATTATGGTAAGTGAATAAAGGCTTAATTATTAGTGTGATTTGGAGGTGCTGTTTTATTGACCACATAGACACTTCATATCTGAGTTCACTCCAGCTCAGCTCTGACACTATTGTGTCAGATATATAGTCTTGCATCCACCAGTGGATGATAATCCACATTGCACAGAGCAAGTACAGTACCTAAAGTTACAGAACAGGCTTCTCTGAGCTAATAACACTGTCCTTTTGCCTGTTATTTTTAGGAGTTTGTTTTCTTGTCCAATTTTGGCAAACACTTCTTTTCATTATAACATATCACTTACTATGGTAGCTATGACAGAAGACAGGTTGTAGGAGGAAATGTCTAAATCTCACTAACTGCCAGAGGCCACCTTAATGTTTGCTAAAAAATAAAAGGAAAAAAAAACACCCGAAATTGCTAAATTGTTATAGGTCAATTGGCAAACGTAATTTAAACATTTATATTTGTATGATTTATTTCTCCCCAAATATCTTGTGTTAAAAATGTATGACCCTTGAGATATAATTATCACAATCTATTATCTCTTTAAACTACTGCCTCTGAAACCTATTTCCACTTTCTGTGTGATATCCCATGGGTCACACACTCGCTTCTGATAAGCACCATCCTCATAATATTCTTACAACAGGTTAAAAGATACATTACTAGTGTGATCTGGTTATTTCCTAGGATTTCCTTACAAATAAGAAATACTAACAATGTGTTACTGACATTTCCATGGGGGAATCGAAGAACCTGGATTTTAGTTTGTGCTTTCTCACTGAACTACACTGTGTCCTTGTTTAAGCTAATTAAATATCCTTCATTTTTTTTAAATAATAAATTGCAGCCAAGTTTTGTTTGCTGTTTTTTTTTTTCTTTTTGTACCATATTATTACATGTATATACATACTGGCAACTCTGGTGAACAAATATAGCTGGTCTGACATTTTGATTTTATAGATAAGATGATGGATACACAGGTATGAACCTGACTCAAACCACTGAACTGTCGTAGTTCTAGGATCGAAAAAACAGACCTTCAATATTTCAAAAACACATGCTCAGTTTTCCTCTATCTCTATACTATGATTCCGCAAATAAGGTCTTATTATTTTTGAAAAAAAAATATGGCAATATTCGTCAAGCTTGGATCTCTCCTGAAAATGGAATAAGAAATTTATAAGGACAAGTCATGTGTAATAGCCAGCAGCAAGAATAGAATGTTTAAATGATGTCATTTTTGATTATTTGCTTGTTTGTTTGAAATTATTTACTTATTTAATTTGAAAAAGACAAACAAGAGTTCTTCCATCTGCTGGTTCATTCCCTCAAATGACTACTACAGCTTATATTGGGCCAGGCTGAAGCCCAAGCCTGAAACTCAATCAAGGTTTCCCATGTGGGTGGCAGGGAACCAAGTATTTGGGCCATCGTTTGCTGCCTCCTTAGGCACATTATCAGAGAGCTGGATCAGAAGTAGACCTGGGACTCAAACCTACCACTCTGATATAGGATGTGGGCATCTGAAGAAAAGTTAGGAAAAGCACTGTAATTATAAAGGAATGTGTAGAAATAATCTCCATATTTGCTTATTATCTCCTCCTTTAAAATGAGCACAAATTAAATCTTAGAATAAGCATGTGCTCAAATTCCCCTGACATTTCAGCAATTTTGAATGCATTAAACTCCAAGTACACAGCAGGTGAGCTGACAATCTCTTGAAGTTATTTCCAACAAGATTTGACCAGTAGAAATGTATTCCCCTACCCTAGAAAAAAATCAAAGTACTATAAGTTGGTAATTAAATTCCAGTCACTTAGGAGCATCTAAGATTATTGGTAAAAACAACTCCTTTAAATAATGTAGCACCACTATATTCCTAAAGTTGTAACTATGAAATTTGCATTCATTAAAGAAAAGCTTTAAAAATAAATAAATAAACAAATAAATGAATAATGTAGCTATTTGCCATTAAAGATAACCTGTGAGTTTCAGAGAATCCTATGTGTAAGTCTAAATCAGAAATCAAATTGTAACATCCAATCCTTATGAATATCAACTGGGAAGTTTCAGCAAGAACAATAAATAAGGATAAATTGTTTCTTTCCTTTTTCTTTTATTTTCCAAACTTTTTGTTTTAGATCCATGAAAGTCATAGTCAAGGCCAATATTAAGTTTTCCCTTATGCTTTCTTCTAGTATTTTTATAGTTTCAGGTCTTTCATTAAGTTTTTCAATAAAATTTGCCTTTTTTTGTGGTGTAAAATAAGGGTAGAGTTGCATTCTATTAAATGTGTATATCCAGTTTTTACAACATATTTTATTGAATAGACTCTTCTTTTTCCACTGTGTCTTGATGATCTTGTTAAAAATTATGCATATACACATTTACTTCTGGACTCTCTATTCTGTTTGATTAATCTATTTTTATACCAGTATCATACTGTTTGAATATTATTGCTTTATAATTTAATTTGAAATCATGAAGTGACACACATACAACTTAGTTTTGCTTTTTCCAGATTTTCTTGACTATTTGATGTTTTCTTTGGCTTATATGAATGTTAGCATTATTTTTAACTTCTGTGAAAAATGTCATTGGAATTTGGACAGAGATAATATTAAATCTACATATCACTTTTGGTGATGTGAATTAAATCAAAATAAAAAGCTTCTACACACCAAAGGAAACAAAAATGAAAAAGCAGTCTACCAACTGGGATAAAATAAGTCCAAAACATGCACCTGATATGGGATTAATTTTCAAAATAAACTTAAGGAAATCACACAACTCTACAGCAAAAACAAAAATAACCCAGATAAAAATGAACACATGCCTGAAAAGGCATTTTAATTTTTTTCTAAATGTTATTAATTTATTTTTATGGTGAACAAATTTCATGTATTTTATACATACATATTTAGCTGCATAGTAATACTTCCCACCCTACTCTCCCTACCACTCATGTTCCCACCTGCTCACCTCCTTCCTAACATATTCTTACTTTTAATTTTTAAATGATCTATTTCAGTTTATTTTACAGTCATAAGATTAACCTTACACAAAGTAAAGAATTCAAAAAAGAGTAAGAAGAAAAGGACACTGTTCCTCAACAGTAGAGACAAAGGTTGTAAATAATCATCAAATCTCAAAATGTGAATTTTACTCATATATGTTACATTGTTTTTGGTACTCTATTAGTTAATACAGATCAGAGAAAATATATGATATTTGTAATTTTAAGGCTGGCTTATTTAACTAAGTATAATGGTTTCCAGTTGCATACATTTTTGTTGCAAAAGATAGGATTTCAATCTTTTTTCATGGCTGACTAATCTTCCAGTGTGTGTGTGTGTGTTGTGAGTGTGTGTATCATAAGTTCTTTATCCAGTCATCAGTTGATGAACTTTTGGGTTCACTCCATATCTTAGCTATTTTGTATTTAGCTGCAATGAACATGGGGTATAAGTAACTCTTTCACATGCTGATTTCATTCTGTTTGGATAAATTCCCAGGAGTGGAAATGCTGGGTCAAATGGTAGGTCTATATTAAGATTCCTGAGGTATCTCCATACTGTCTTCCACAATGGCTGCAACAGTTTACATTCCCACCAACAGTGAATTAGGGGACCTTTTTCTCACATACTCACAGACTTTATATTTGTTGATTTCTATATGAGAGCCATTCTAACTGGGTGAAGTGAAAAAATTATTGTGGTTTTCATTTGCACTTCCCTGATGGCTAGTGATCCTGAACATTTTTTGATGTGTCTGTTGGCCATTTGAATTTCCTCTTTTGAAAAAAAAGTCTGTTTAAGTCTTTTGCCCATCTTTTAGCTGGGTTATTTGTTGTGTTGTTGTGGAGTTTCTTGAATTCTTTGTAGATTCTGATTATTAACCCTTTATCAGTTTCAGAGTTTGCAAATAATCCCTCCCATTCTGTCGGTTGTCTCTTCATTTTGCTGATTGTTTCTTTTGCAGTGCAGAAGCTTCTCAGCTTGGTGTGATCCCATTTGTCAATTTTGGCTTTGATTGCCTATGCTTCTAGGGTTTTTTCCGAAATGTCTTTGCTTATGCCAATGTATTGCTTGTTTCCCCGATGTTCTCCTCTAGTAATTTGATGGTATCAAGCCATGTATTCAGATCCTTGATCCATTTCATGTTGATTTCTGTATAAAGTGTAAGGTAGGGGGTCTTGTTTCATACTACTGCATATGGAGATCCAATTTTCCTAGTGCCATTTGTTGAAGAGACTGTCCTTTCTCCAAGGAATGATTTTTGGCTCCTTTGTCAAAAGAGCTAAATTCACATGCATGAATTGATTTCTGGGATTTATATTCTGTTCCATTGGTCTATATGTCTATTTTTGTGCCCGTATCAGGCTGTTTTGATTATAACTTCCCTGTAGTATGTCTTGATGTCTGGCTTCGTGATTCCTTTGGCTTTGTTTCTGTTGTTTAAGATTACTTTAGGTACTTGGGGTCTCTTGTGTTTCCATGTAAGTTTTAGCACTTTTTTTCTAGATCTGAGAAGGATATCCCTGGTATATTGATTGTGAACTCATTTGATTCTGTAAATTACTTTTGGTAGTATGGAAATTTTGATGATATTAATGCATCCAATTCATGAACTTGGAAGATTTTTCTATTTTTGTGTCTTCTGTTTTTCTCTCTAATGTTTTGTAATTTGCATTGTAGAAATATTTTACTTCCTTGGTTAAGTTTATTACAAGTTATTTAAATTTTTGTAGCTATTGTGAATGGAATGACCTGACACATTTTTTCTCAGGCATGGAATCATCTGTGTATACAAAGTCTACTTATTTTTGTGTGTTAATTTTATATCCTGCAACTTTAGCAAGCTCTCTTATGAGTTCTAATAGCCTCTTTTTTTTTACAGGCAGAGTGGACAGTGAGAGAGAGAGACAGAGAGAAAGGTCTTTCTTTTGCCATTGGTTCACCCTCCAATGGCCGCCGCGGCCAGCGTGCTGTGGCTGGCACACCACGCTGATCCGATGACAGGAGCCAGGTACTTATCCTGGTTTCCCATGGGGTGCAGGGCCCAAGTACTTGGGCAGTCCTCCACTGCACTCCCTGGCCACAGCAGAGAGCTGGCCTGGAAGAGGGGCAACCGGACAGAATCCGGCGCCCCGACCGGGACTAAAACTGGTGTGCTGGCGCCGCTAGGCAGAGGATTAGCCTACTGAGCTGTGGCGCCGGCTTCTAATAGCCTCTTAATGGAGTCTTTTGGTTCTCCTATATATACAATCATGTCATATACAAACAATGATAATTTGACTTCTTCCATTCCAGTCTGTATCCTTTTGATTTTTTTTCCTTGCCTAATGGCTCAGGCCAAAACTTCCAAGACTATACTGAATAGCGATGGAGAAAATTAGCATCCTTGTATGTTTCCAGATCTTAGTGGAAATGCATCCACCTTTTTCTGATTTGATATGATGCTGTTTGATTATTTGTCATATATTACCTTGATTGTGTTGGTGAATGTGCCTTCTGTACCCAATTTTTAAGGTTTTCATTATGAAGGATGTTATATAAATGCTTTCTCTGCAACTATTGAGAAAATAATATGATTGTTATTCCTCAATTTGTAAATGCTATGTATCACATTTATTGGCTTAAATATGTTGGACCATTCCTGCATACCAGAGATTAATCTCACTTGGTTCTTGTGAGTAATCTTTTGGATGTATTTTTGGATTTGGTTAGCTAGTATTTTGTTGACATTAGTGACATTGGTCTGTAGTTCTCTTTCTTTTTTTTTTTTTATCTTTTTTCTGGTTTTGGAATTAAGGTGATTATGGTCTCATAGATGGAGTTTGGGAGGATTCTCTCCCTTTCAATTGTTTTGAATAGCTTGAAAACAATTAGAATTAGTTCTTCTTTAAAAGTCTAGTAGAATTCAGTGGTGAAGCCATCTGGTCCTGGGCTTTTCTCTGTTGGGAGGATCATTATTACTGATTCAATCTCCATCTTGGTTATTGTTCTGTTTAGGTTTTCTAACTCTTCATGACTCAATTTTGGTAGATTGTATATTCCCATTAATTCCTGATCGTTCTTTTTTTTCTATGGTATCTATTCTTACATCTTCTTTATCATCTCTGATTTTATTGATTTTGGTCCTCTCCCCCTTTTTTTGTTAGTTGGGTCAGAGTGTACCATTTTTCAAAATGCCAGCTCTATTTCACTGATTTTTGCATTGTTTCTTTACTCTCAATTTCGCTTATTTCTTCTCTGATTTTAATTATTCCTCTTGTCCTCCGAATTTTGGGTTTTGTTTGTTGTTGCTTTTCTAGGTCCTTGAGATGCATTGATAGCTCATTTAATGTATTTCCAATATCTTGATGTTGGCACTAATTGTTAATAAACTTCCCTGTTAACATTGGTTTTGCTGTATCCCATAAGTTTCGATATTTTGTATTTCAGCTTTATTAGTTTCCAGGAATTTTTTATTTTCTTTTTGATTTCTTCTATGACTCACTATTCATTCAGGAGTGTGTTGTTCAGTCTCCATGTGCTTTCATATTTTTTAGAGATTCTTAAGCTATTAATTTCCAGCTGAATTCCATTGTGGTCAGAAAAGATATGTGGTGTAATTTCAATGTTTTAAAAAATTTGTTGAGACTAGCTTTATGACCTAGTATATGGTCTATCCTAGAGAAAGCTCCATGCACTGATGAAAATAGTGTATATTCTTCAACTGTGGGATGGACATTTTTCCAAAGAAGACATGAAAATGGTCAACAGCTATATGAAAAGATGCTCAATGTCAGTAATTGTCAGGGAAATGCAGAACAAACCACAATAAGATATCAACTCACATCTTAGGATGGGTATTATGAAGAAGAGGATATAAAACAATTGTTGTTGAGTATGTAGAGAAAAGGGAACACTGGTACACTGTTAATGGGAATATATATTGACCCACTCATCATTGAACACTGTATAGTGTATTTTCCATAATTGATCTTTTTGTTGGATATATACCCAAAGATTTAAAACTGGTACTTTGTAGAGATATCTACACTTCCATATTGATTGCAGCCAACCTATGCAAACAACATATTTGCCCATCAATGGAGGCTTTGATAAAGATATCATTGTTTTTGCATATGTAAAATCGAATATTATTTAGTTTAAATGGAAGGAGATCCCACCATTTGTGATAACATGGATGAATATGGTGGACATTATTTCAACTGAGACCAGTTTGACACAGAAATACAACTAAGTATGACCTCACTTAAACACAGAATCTAGAATCTAGGAAAAAAATCAAATAAATAGAAATGGAATCTAGAATGGTGATTTCCAGAATCATCAATAGGGAGAAAATAAGGAAAATCTTGAAAGGGTACAAATACACAGTTTGAAATGATGAATAAGTCAGGGTATGTAATGTACTTGATGAGAACTACAGTTAATCATATTGTTTGGTATACTAAAATTTGCTAAGACAGTAGATTGTAGGTGCTCTACCCAAAGAAAATAACTATGGAAGGTTATCATTACGTTAATTTGTTTGATTGTGTTAGTCATTTCACTATGTATATGTACATCAAAACATTATGTTGAATAGCAAAAATATGTATAACAAAAATTTTTTAAAAGAATGAATTGTTTTCACACACTAGTATTGAGGTGTCCAGCTGGAGTCCAAAATTGTAGTGTGATATCGTCAGATTCCATTAGAAGCAGCTATGAGACTTTGCCCAGCAGGCCTCATAAGAGTAAGCTGCCTTCACAGCACCAGGCTTGGTGCATAGTCAGTGCACTGAAACTGCTATGGTCTGAAAATTTGACTCATTTCAAATTCCATATGCCGAGTCTTTACTCCCAAGGTGATGGTATTAAGAAGTGAGGCCTGGGGCTGGCAATGTGGCACAGTAAGTTAATCCTCTGCCTGCGGTGCCAGCATCCCATATGGGCACCAGTTCTAGTCCTGGCTGCTCCTCTTCTGATCAAGCTCTCTGCTGTGGCCTGGGAGGGCAATAAAAGATGGCCCAAGTCCTTGGGCCCCTGCAGCCATGTGGGAGCCCAGGAAGAAGCACCTGGATCCTGGCTTTGGATTGGTATAGCTCAGGCTGTTGCGCCCATTTGGGGAGTGAATCAGCGGACAGGAGACCTTTCTGTCTATCTCTTCCTCTCATTGTCTGTAACTCTACCTCTCAAATAAATAAATAAAATCTTTTTTAAAATAAAAGAAATGAGGCCTTTGGGAGATGACTGGACCATACAGATGGAGCAGTCATGAATGGACTTGGAGTCCTTATAATGGAGGTCCCAGAGAGATCCCTCACACTGTCTTCCATATGAAGACATAGCAAAACAGTGTAACCCATGAACCAGAAAATGGGCTCTCAACAAATACAAAATTTGCCTTAATCTTGGGCTTTATAGCCACAGAATTTTGAAAGCTAAGTTCCTGCTTCTTCTAAACTACTAAATCTGGTATTTTGTCACAGTAGCCAGAACCGGTAGACATAACAGCCAGAATAAGATAGCAACTTTCTGGAGGGAGTTGAGTCAAGGACTAATGTTCTCCCAATATAGCCATGCTTATAAACAGATTTGCATTTCTATACTTGGCAGTTTCATTAAGAAGTTTCCAGGAGTCTGTATTGTGGCATAGTGGATAAAGCCACCACCTGTGACACCAGCATACCGTATGGGCACTGATTTGATAGCTAGCTGCTCCACCTCTAATCCAGCTCCCTGCTAATCTGCCTGGGAAAGCAGAGGAAGATGACCTAAGTTCTTGGGCCCCTGTAGCCATGTGGGGGACCCAGAAGAAGCTCTTAGCTCCTGGCTTCAGATCCACCCAGCTCCAGCTGTTGCAGCCATTGAATAGAGAAACAGTCTCACAAAGAAATTCGGCTTCCATAAGCTTGGTAATGAGGGTGGTTATTTCTTGTGTGTGGCTGTGTGTGTGTGTGTGTGTGTGTTATTTTGAAAGTGTTTCCTTGTCAGTTCTATTATCATTTTGCCTTTACCTACTTGCTAGCCACGAGATCAGGGAAATTGACAAAGAAGTAACATGAAATTAGTTCTGTGTCCTTTGAGAAAATTTAGGAAATTGAGTTATAAGATAGAAATACATGCTGTGCAGGAATCAGGATCCAGACAATGGAAATGTTTGAGGACACGTTTTGGTTACAAGTGACAGAGAACCCATCTGCCAATGTTGAAATTTTTCGTACCCTATGAACCTTAGAAACTAAGATGATTAAAGTAGTATTTACCCCATCCCTATGATCTAATAAATAGCCTTCTGCAAAAAAAAAAAAAATCCTTCCTTATACAAGACTGTAGAATGACACCCCTAGTCCATGTTTACATATGACAAGTCCAGACACGCAGACACAAATTCTTATTCATTCTTATAACTAGTTAGCTGAATGGGTTTGTTCTCACTGATTTTTTTAAAGATTTATTTATGCATTTGAGATGCAGAGTAACACACACACACACACACACACACGCACAGGTCTTCCATCTGCTGGTTCACTACCCAAAAGGCTGCAATGAGCAGAGATGGGCCAATATGAAGCCAGGAGCCAGAGGTTATTCTGAGTCTCCCACATGGGTGCAAGGGCCCAAGCACTTGGGCCGTCCTCCACTGCTTTCCTAGGCCATCAACAGGGAGCTAGATTGGAAGTAGAGCAACCAGAACTTGAACTGGCATCCATACAGGATGCAGTCATACGGTGACAGGCAGAAGCTTAACCTGCTACACCACAGTGCTAGCCCCTGTCCCCACTGATTAAAAAATGTGTATGAAACAACAGATTCTCAGTCTCTCCTAGCCTCTGAACTTCAGTTAAAGCCAGCAGACAACCTCTTTTTTAGAGGTCCTTCTATGAATGAGTTGATCTCTTTCTCTAAAATATTCTCTGATCTACTAACCAGTTACTGCATTGTATAATCACACTTCCCCACACCTGGTTCTTCTAGCTTTGCTTACTGCCCCTTATAAAAGTCCTTCTCTTCTGACCTTTCAAAAACTTGCGTATTTTATACTTGGGAACTTTTCCCTATTGCAGTATTTCCCTTCCACCTCTGGAAAAGATGTTTTCAAACATTTTTCCTTGCCTCAGAATGAGATTTTTAAAAAATACATTTTATAGGCCGGCGCCGCGGCTCACTAGGCTAATCCTCCACCTTGCGGCGCCGGCACACCAGGTTCTAGTCCCGGTCGGGGCGCCGGATTCTGTGCTGGTTGCCCCTCTTCCCGGCCAGCTCTCTGCTTGGCCAGGGAGTGCAGTGGAGGATGGCCCAAGTGCTTGGGCCCTGCACCCCATGGGAGACCAGGAGAAGCACCTGGCTCCTGCCATCGGATCAGCGCGGTGCGCCGGCCACAGCGCGCTGGCTGCGGCGGCCATTGGAGGGTGAACCAACGGCAAAGGAAGACCTTTCTCTCTGTCTCTCTCTCTCACTCTCCACTCTGCCTGTCAAAAAAAAATACATTTTACAAATTTTAATTGTGGTAAAAATACATAATGTAAATTTTACCATCTTAACTATTTTATTTATTTTATTTTATTTTATTTAAAGATTTTTATTTATTTATTTCAGAGGTAGAGTTACAGACAGAGAGAGGGAGAAACAGAGAGAAATGTCTTCCTTCTGTTGGTTCACTCCCCAAATGGCTGGCACAGCCGGCACGCTGCGCTGATCTGAAGCCAGGAGCCAGGAGCTTCCTCCTGGACTCCCACGCAGGTGCAGGGGCCCAAGCACTTGGGCCATCCTCCACTGCCCTCCTGGGCCACAGCAGAGAGCTGAACTGGAAGAGGAGCAACTGGGACTAGAACCCGGTGCCCATATGGGATGCTGGACCGCAGGTGGAGGATTAACCTAGTGTGCCACTGCGCCAGCCCCAACTATTTTATTTCTTTTAAAGATTGATTTTATTTATTTCAAAGACAGAGTTACAGAGAGAGGTAGAGATCCATCTGCTGGTTCACTCCCCTGATGGTCGCAACAGCCTGAGCTATGCCGATCCAAAGCCAGGAGCCAAGAGCTTCTTCTGGGCCTCCCACGTGGGTGCAGGGGTCCAAAGACTTGGGCCATCTTTTATTGCCCTCCCAGGCCACAGCAGAGAGCTTGATCAGAAGAGGAGCAGCCTGGAATCAAACCCTCCCATATGGTATACCAGCGCTTCAGGCCCGAGTGTTAACTTGCTATGCTACAGAGTCAGCCCCCATCTTAATTCTTTTAAAGACTAGAGTTCATAATGTTAAATACATCACATTATACACAACCAATATCCAGAATGTTTCATTTTGAAAAACTGAAAGTCTATACCCAATTATCAATAATACCCCATTTCCCTCTTCCTCTACCCCCTAACATTCATCCTTAACTTTCTATGAGTTTGACTTCTCTAGATAACTTTTATAAGTGAGATAATACAACATTTGTCCTTCTAAATTCATTCACGCTATCGGTAAACGGGATTTCTTTCATTTTAAGGCTTAAAAATAGTTCATTGCACAAATATACCACACTTTCTTTATCTACGTATACTTTGAAGGATATTTAGTTTGCTTTCAACTCTTAGCTAAGGTGTACAATACTGCAATGAATACAGATATGCAAGTGTATCTTCAAATTCCTACTTTAAGTAGACTATTTTTAGACCAATTTCAGTTTTATGTGATGGTTTTTAATTTATGCATTCCCTGTATGAAATTTTCTTTTTTTCCCCAGAAACCTTTTATTTAAGGAATACAAACTTCATGAGTTTCATAAATACAAATTTAGGAATATAGTGATTTTTCCCACCCTACCTGCCCTCCACCCACATTCCCACCCCTCTTTCTCCTTCCTCTCCTATTTCCATTCTCAGTTTTTACTAAGATCTATTTTCAATTAACTTTATACACATACTATTAACTCTATACTAAGTAAAGTGTTCAACAAATTGTATTAAAAAAAAAAAAAAACCTGTTCCTCAACAGTCGAGACAAGGGCTGTTCAAAATCATTGCATCTCAAAGTGTTAATTTTCTTCTATAGATTACCTTTCAGGAGTTCTATTAGTTATCACAGATCAGGAAGGACATATGGTATCTGAATTATACCCAGAAGTGCATTTCTGGATTATATAGTAATTCTTTTTTAATTTCTTGAAGAAGTTACAGCATTTTACAACACTACAACAATATACAAGTTCCAATTTCTTCACATCTCTACTATTCTGCATCTGATCCAACTCCCTGCTAAGGTGTCTGGGATAAAAGCAGAGGATGGCTCAAGTACTTGTGCCCCATCTCCCATATGGGAAACCCCGATGAGCTTATGGCTCCTAGTTTTGGCCTGGATCAGCCCCAGCCATTGGGGCTATTTGGGGAGCAAAGGAGCCAATGGAAGATTCCTTTATGTGTCGCATCTCCCTCTGGCTCTGTCACTTTAACTTTCAAACGAATAAATAAATCTTTTTAAAAAATCTGAAAGTCTATCCTCATTAATGAAATGTGGAGATATATGTCAGAGCACATAAAGTAGCAAATACGTAGGGTGAACAAGTCTAGAAACTTAAGGTACAACATGAAGACTATAGGTAATAAATATGTACTGTATATAGATTTCTTGATAAATGAGTACAACCACAACCTTCTTGTGGATAATTTATTTAATTTATCATAATGTCATCTAGGTTTATTCATGTCATAGTATGTGACAAAATTGCCTTCCTTTTTAAAGCTAGATAATATTCCATTGTATATATGAGAATATACCACATTCTGTTTATCTGTTCACTTGCTGGAGAACCTTTGAGTTGCTTCCACAGTTTAGCTATTGTGAATAATACTTCTTTGGAATATATACTTAAAGTAGAACTGCTGGATCAGATCATACGATAATTTTCATTCTATAGTTTACAATAGGTAGTAATACCTCTTAGAAATTTTAATTCAAAAGGAACATAAAGTTTCGAGAGACAAAATGCAACTTTTCTTTCCTCAGGTTAATTGAGATAACATCACCTTTGAGGGAAAAATTTTGTCCCCAGAGTACATGAAGACCTTCCTCAATTACTTTTTATCTGAAATGAAGACAAAACACCAGGGTTGAGACATTGTAGCTCAAGCCATCCCATCTGATTCATTAGCAGTCACAACAGCAAAATTGATTCAAGCAAAGACTGATCCTGTCCTAGATCATACCTTGAATATTTATGTGTCTTATTCTGTCAAAACCCTTCTCTGGATTGAATGCATCCAGTATTTTCTACACCTTGCTTTATATCTTATGAGATCCTTTTCCTTTCTAATTTTTCCATTATTATCCACTGTTGTCAAAGTATTAATCCATTGATGGAGGCATAATCACATGCCTACACTGTGGCTATGCTCACTTTAGCATTTTCTTGTCTTGATCTTTCTGAAGTTCCCCACCTAGATTCAACTTTCATCTTTGTTGATGGTACATATTTCTCCATTTCAATGGGAGCTTTCCAGATGAACATACACTCGCAGATTTTACAATTCCTAATGATCCAAAATCAGCTCGGGTAACGGAACTCATGGTGTTTACAAGAGCTCTTGCTTTAGCTCAGGATAGGAGAGATAACATCCTATAGATGTTACATGTGCTTTTGGAGTAGTATATGACTTTGATATGCATTAAAAAGCCAAGGGATTTATGACTACACATGGAATACCAAATTAAAAGCAGAAATAGAAGGCTGATCTCCTAGAAGCCTTACTATTACCACAGGAGTTGGCCTTATTCAAAGTTGAAGGTCACATGGGCAATAAAACATCTGAGATGAGAGAAAAATTGTTAGTTGATCAATATGCTAAACTAGCAATTTCTAAATATGCCTCAATTCATCGCAGATGATAAGTTTTTTGTTGTTTCTTTTTTGTTTTTTTTTTTAACTTTTATTTAGTAAATATAAATTTCCAAAGTACAGCTTATGGATTACAATGGCTTTTCCACCCCATAACTTCCCTCCCATCCAAAACCCTCCCAACTCCCACTCCCTCTTTCATTCCATTCACATCAAGATACATTTTCAAATATCTTTATATACAGAAGATCAATTTAGTATATATTAAGTAAAGATTACAAAGTTTGCACCCACACAGAAACACAAAGTGTAAAGTACTGTTTGAGTACAATTTATAGCATTAAATCACAATGTATAGCACATTAAGGACAGAGATCCTACATGAGGAGTAAGTGCACAGTGACCCCTGTTGTTGGCATAACAAATTGACACTCTTGTTTATGGCAACAATAATCTCCCTAGGCTCTTGTCATGAGTTGCCAAGGCTATGGAAGCCTTTTGAGTTCACCAACTCTGATTTTATTTAGACAGGTCATAGTCAAAGTGGAAGTTCTCTCCTCCCTTCAGAGAAAGGTACCTCCTTCTTTGATGGACTGGTGTTTCTACTGGGATCTCACTTGCAGAGTTCTTTCATTTAGGTTTTTTTTTTTTTCTTTTTTTTTTTTTTTGCCAGAGTGTCTTGGCTTTCCATGCTGAAATACTCTCATGGGCTCTTCAGCCAGATCCAAATGCCTTAAGGGCTGATTCTGAGGCCAGAGTGCTGTTTAGGACAACTGCCATTCTATGAGTCTGCTGTGTATCCCGCTTCCCATGATGGATCATTCTCTCCCTTTATTATTCTATCAGTTAGTATTAGCAGACACTAGTCTCATTTATGTGATCCCTTTGAATCTTAGACCTATCAGTATTATCAATCCATTGTGAACTGAAATTGATCACTGGGACTAGTGAGATGGCATTGGTACATGCCACCTTGATGGGATTGAATTTGAATCCCCTGTCACATTTCTAGCTCTACCATTTGGGACAAGTCTGATTGAGCATGTCCCAAATTGTACATCTCCTCCCTCTTTTATTCTCACTCTTATATTTAACAGGGATCACTTTTCAGTTAAATTTAAACACCTAAGAATAATTTTGTGTTAATTACAGAGTTCAACCAATAGTATTAAATAAAACAAAAAAAAACATTAAAAAAGGGATAAAGTATTAAGTTGTACATCAACAGTCAGGACAAGGGCTGATCAAGTCATTGTTTCTCATAGTGTCCCTTTCACTTCAACAGGTTTGCTTTTTGTTGCTTAGTTAGTTGTCATCGATCAGGGAGAACAAATGTTATTTATCCCTTTGGGACTGGCTTAATTCACTCAGCATGATGTGTTCCAGATTCCTCCATTTTTATGCAAATGACCGATTTCATTGTTTTTTACTGCTGTATAGTATTCTATAGAGTACATGTCCCATAATTTCTTTATCCACTCCACTATTGATTGGCATTTGGGTTGGTTCCAGGTCTTAGCTATTGTGAATTGAGTTGCAATAAACATTAATGTGCAGACAGCTTTTTTTGTTTGCCAATTTAATTTCCTTTGGGTAAATTCCAAGGAGTGGGATGGCTGGGTTGTATGGTAGGGTTATATTCAGGAGGGAGGGCAAGATGGCGGAATAGGAAGGGAGCACACTGATAGTCTGGGAAAAGACAGTTTCATAAAAGTGGAGATACTGCTGGTTCAAGGAAGAGTTAGGGAAGAAACAGCAGAGGAAACTCTTTCAGAACTACTGGTTCACGGTGGACCTACATGGACGGCACGGGTGCCCACTGCTCGGCACCCCAGCCGCGGAATCTATGTACCAGTCCTGGAAAGGGAGGTGAGTCAAAAACTCAGTATCTTGAGACACCGGCTGGAAAGCAGAAGGAGGAGCCTAGAGGGAACGAGGCTTGAAGCCCCATGGGGGAAAGTTCACTAGGCTTACTAGAGGAGAGAGGAAAAAAAAAGGGAATGGTATGGACACGAGGCTCTCTCTCTACTCATCTTTCAAAGGCGAGCAAGACAAAGAGCAGGAGTTCATGTGAGTAATCTCCGGAGATGCCACAAACTCGGTAACCTTGCCAAGCCAGTGGAAGACTGCAGGGGAATTTGAGCTCACACTGAGGGAAGAACAGATCCTTTGTGTGGTCCTTGGGACAGAGCAGATGAATATTATACCCACAGGAGCCAGAGATAAAAAATTAACTGCCTTCAATTCTGCTCAGCTGTGCGGAATTACTTCCCTTCAGAATCAAAAAAAAGAGAGAGAGAGATTTACCATGCCTAACCTGGGTGTGTCACCTTTGGCACACCCTTAACCCTGCAGAACCAAACAGAGCTCTCTGGCCAGACCCATCACAAGCTTCTAAGGATCATTCAAAAGCAGACAGTCCACTTAATATAGTCATAGTATAACGAACAAAAACAGCACAGCAAGGGAAGAAAAAACCTAAGAATATCTAAACAATGCCAAGCAATAAACACAAAACCAAGGAAACAAGAACAAGGAAGACCTTATGACCCCCCCAAATGAACAAGACACCCCAAGCCAAGATTATGAAGATGATGAGATAGAAAAAAAAAAGAGCACAGTAAAGTAAGTATACAGTAAAATCAAAGAAAAGAGGAAATTAGAAATCTAAAAAATGTTGTTGGGAATCTACAAGATACTATTAAAAAACCCAAAATTCAGGTTCTAGGAGTTCCTGAAGGCATGGAGAGAGAGAAAGGATTAGAAGGCCTTTTTAGTGAGATACTAGCAGAGAACTTTCCAGGTTTGGAGAAGGACAGAGAAATCCTAGTACAGGAAGCTCATAGAACCCCTAGTAAACATGACCAAAAGAGATCCTCACCACGACACGTTGTAATTAAACTCTCCACAGTGAAACATAAAGAAAAGATCCTAAAATGTGCAAGAGAAATGTCAGATTACTCTCAGAGGATCTCCAATTAGACTCACAGGAAAGACTTCTCATCAGAAACCCTACAGGCTAGGAGAGAATGGTTAGATAGCCCAGGTACTAAGAGATAAAAAATGGCAGTCCAGAATATTATATCCTGCAAAGCTCTCATTTGGGAATGAAGGTGAAATAAAGACATTTCATAGCAAACAGAAATTGAAAGATTTTGTCGCCACTTGTCCAGCCCTGCAAAAGATGCTTAAAAATGTGTTACACACAGAAACACAGAAACACGGTCATCAATATGAAGGAAGGTAAAGGAAGAAAACCTCTCAGTAAAAGATCACAGGAAGTTCAAAGCATATATTAGAAAATGTCTTTGGGAAAATGGCAGGACAAAGTTACTACTTCTCAATAGTCACATTGAATGTTAATGGCCTCAACTCTCCAGTTAAAAGACACAGATTGGCTGAATGGATTAAGGAACAAAACCCATCTATTTGCTGCTTACAAGAAACACATCTTTCCAACAAAGATGTAGGCAGACTGAAAGTGAAAGGCTGCAAAAAGATATTCCATGCCAACAGAAAGGAAAAAAGAGTGGGCGTAGCCATCTTAATATCAGACAAAATATACTTTAATACAAGAACTGTTAAGAGAGACAAAGAGGGGCACTATATAATGATTAAGGGATCAATTCAACAGGAAGATATAACGATTACCAATGTATATGCACCTAATTACAGGGCACCGGTTTATTTAAAAGATATGTTAAGGGACTTAAAGGGAGACTTAGACTCCAATACAATAGTACTGGGGGACTTCAATACTCCACTCTCAGAAATAGACAGATCAACTGGACAGAAGATCAACAAGGAGACAGTAGATTTAAATGACACTATAGCCCAAATGGACCTAACAGATATCTACAGAACTTTTCATCTGACATTTAAAGATTTTACATTCTTCTCAGCAGTGCATGGAACCTTCTCTAGGATTGACCACATCCTAGGCCATAAAGCAAGTCTCAGCAAATTCAAAAGAATTAGAATCATACGATGCAGCTGCTCAGACCATAGCGGAATTAAGTTGGAAATTATCAACTCAGGAATCCCTAAAGTACACAGAAACACATGGAGACTGAACAACATGCTCCTGAATGAACAGTGGGTCATAGAAGAAATCAAAAGAGAAATCAAAAACTTTCTGGAAGTAAAGGAGGATAACAGCACAACATGTCAAAACTGATGGGATACAGCAAAAGTAGTGTTAAGAGGAAAGTTTATATCAATAGGTGCCTACATCAAGAAATTGGAAAGGCACCAAAGAGATGAGCTCTCAATTTATCTCAAGGATCTAGAAAAACTGCAGCAAAACAGAGCCAAATCTAGTAGGAGAAGAGAAATAATTAAAATCAGAGAAGAAATCAAAAGGATTGAATCCAAAAAAAACATTACAAAAAATCACCCAAATGAAGAGCTGGTTTTTTGAAAAAATAAACAAAATTCATACCCCATTGGCCCAACTAACTAAAAAAAAGAAGAGAAAAGACCCAAATCAATAAAATCAGAGATGAACAAGGAAACGTAACAACAGACACCACAGAAATAAAAAGAATTATCAGAAATTACTACAAAGACTTGTATGCCAGCAAACAGGGAAATCAGAAATGGATAGATTCCCAGACACATGCAACCCAGCTAAATTGAACCAGGAAGACATAGGAAACCTAAACAGACTCATAACTGAGACAGAAATTGAAAGAGTAATAAAGGCCCTCCCCACAAAGAAAAGCCCAGGACCAGATGGATTCATTGCTGAATTCTACCAGACATTTAAAGAAGAACTAACTCCAATTCTTAAACTATTCAGAACAATCGAAAAGATGATAAGTTTTAAATTTTTTATTTATTTTAAAGTTATAAAAGGCAAAAGCCAACAGACAGAGATTTTACATCAGCTGGTTCACTTCCCACATGCCCGTAACAGTTGGGGCTGAGCCAAGTGAAAACCTGGAACCTGAAACCAAATCTAGGTCTCTCATATGGATTTCAAGGGTACAAGTACTTCAACTATCATGAACTGCTTCCCAAGATGCACATTAGCTGAACAATGGAATCAGGAGAAGAACCAGCACACAAACCTAGGCATGGGTGTTCCAAGCAGTATCCTACCTGTGGAAGCAAACAACTGCCCCAAAGAAGAATTTATAGTGTACTGTGTTTGTGCTACACCCCTCATAAGCAGGAAGCAGCTATAGAGTATATGATAATTCTACACCCTTCAACAGCCCTTAGGATTAAGGGCTAGAATCTCTCTGAGGGGAGGTTGATGTCGGCAGGCAGATGGGATAAAACTGATCAAGTTTGTGAGCTGGAAGATCACATCTTCACCATGCCCCTGTGTGATCTCATGTTCCTACCTGACCCCACCTGTAAACCCACCTGCCCATCAGGCTACATAACCACTCCTCTTTGGAAGTGGATAAAAGGCCTGGAACATGGTGGGCCCCTCTCTTGTTGCCCCACACCTTCTGGGCACATGGCCTATTGGCCTGCTCTGTACCTTCACTTTGCTACTCATGCTAAGCTACCTGTGGCTACTCATAACAAACACTTGCTCCATGTGGCTCCTGGCCTGCTCTCTGCTTGGTATGGACCCAGCTTAGCCTCTAGACTTCTCTTTTTCCCATAAATAAAGCCCTCACTCACCTGCACATTTCCCTTACTGAATGAAAAGCTTAAAAACTTAAAAAATAAAAGTGTACTGTGCTTACCATCTTACCACTGAAGGAAATAAAATCTCTAAATTAAATATTCCCAAATATGGAAAGTCTAACTGTAAACAAAATTGATGTTTCATCCACTCAGATGGACTTTGGGGATTTCTAAACAGTCACTTGGTCTCTGTCTCTCATCAGTCCCTTGCTCTATGACTTTCAAAGGATTACTTATCATGGGAAAAAAATGAAATTAACTTCTCAGCTGACATTGGAGAGGAAAACTTCATTCTTTACTTATAAAAGGTGGTATTCTCTTGTTCCATCTTCCAAAACTATAATCCTAGAAAAACTCTAAAGAAAAAAGCCACCTCCAGTGAGATCCTGTTCTCCATTGGCAATTAGATTTGATTCGGCACCCTTTACCCTGTGGCTGTGAACATGCAATTATTGTTATTTGCATGTTCTCTCCTCAGCTACAATATCTCTCCTGCAAATAGTCACTGCTATCATTATTGTTAAACTTCAATTAGGACAAATTCTCCTAACCTCATTTGCCTCCTCAATAACCCAGCAATCCATTTCAGCAGTAATGTCAACTAAGAAATCTAACATAATCTTTATTTGTTCCCAAGATTACAATGTCTTTATTATTCTCATCATGTAGAGTGATAGAGCATGTAAATATACTGTTCAAGTGAAACTTGCAAAATCTCAGGGAAGGACATTCACACAAAATGGCAAAGTAGGAAGCCCTAGGCATGAATCTCTCCACAAAAAGAATCATTAAGCTGGAAAAGAAAATGTCAGAATTAAGTGTTCTGCATCTCTGAAATGTAGACATGCACAGCAACCAGGGAGGTACTTGATTAAAGAAGAGACTGCTGATCTTGGGTAAGTAAGCCACATGTGTGATCCAGTTACCACCCCCCTCCATTTCTCAGTTTTACCTTAGCAGTGGAAATAAGCAGCCCTTAATTTTGGAGTATGTGACTGATGCCAGGGTGAACAGCAAGAACCCTGTCCTCCAAAAATTGGAGGTTGTGGGTTTTGATAAATCTGATGATTCCCTGAAGAGCCTTTGCTTTGGCCCTCTGCATGCAGTGGCTTCCCAAAGACATTTAAAAAGTAAATACTCTACATGCCACAGAATCAAATACCTAAAATATGTAAAATTATTAATTTTGTATTATAGGCATTTCACCAAAAAATATATTTTCAGTCCTTTCTTATTCACTGTCATGATGTATTTAATCATTATTTTACAAAAGTTATCTTAATCTTTAGTAGACAGTCATATTTTTAATTAATACTTAGTTATTTTATTTGAAAGACAGCCAGACAGATGGACAGAGATCTCATCCCCAAATAGTTCATACTTAAAATGCCTAAAACTGTGTGGATGGGAAAGATTGAAGCCAGAGTCAGGAGCTTGACCTAGGTTTTTCCACATGAGTGGCAGGGACCCAACCACTTGAGCCATCACCTGCTTCCTTGCTGGGTGTGCATTACCTGAAAGCTGGAATTAGCAGCAGAGCCAGAATTTATACCTAGATACTCTGACATGGGGTGTGGACATCTCAAGCAGCATGTCAAGCTCCGTGCCAAATACCCACCCAGTAGAGAGATTTTTTTTTTATTTTTTGACAGGCAGAGTGGACAGTGAGAGAGAGAGACAGAGAGAAAGGTCTTCCTTTAGCCATTGGTTCACCCTCCAATGGCCGCCACGGCCAGCGCGCTGCGGCCAGCGCACTGTGCCAATCCGAAGGCAGGAGCCAGGTGCTTATCCTGGTCTCCCATGAGGTGCAGGGCCCAAGCACTTGGGCCATCCTCCACTGCACTCCCGGGCCACAGCAGAGAGCTGGCCTGGAAGAGGGGCAACCGGGACAGAATCCGGCGCCCCAACCAGGACTAGAACCTGGTGTGCCAGTGCCGCAAGGTGGAGGATTAGCCTAGTGAGCCGCGGCGCCGGCCCAGTAGTGGGATTTTTAAAGAGGATATGTGGCAAAGCAATATTGCCAGAAAACATAACCATGATTGGATAATGTATTTGGTTGTTCTTCAAGAGAAACCAAATAATATATGCAGACAAATTGTTAATGCTGAAACATTGCAGTTAAGAACATTTCACAGTGGGTCTCAGAAAATTCAGGTAAAACTAAGACCTTTGAAAAAATATATGGGAATTAGATACCCATGGAGCAATTAGATTTAAAGTGAGCATGGAACTTCTGATAACAAAATAAAATTCTGTTATTAAAACAGGCACTGAACTTTAAAATTGGTTTCTGTGGAAAAGAATATATCAATTACTCTTTAAAGTATTCTGTTTGCATACCTATGTATATGTATGAAGAAAGAAACTTTTAATTATTTTGCAGAAACCTATATTACAATAATGATTCACAAGGAAAGAAACAGATTAACCCCTCTCCCATTACATATAAAGCTTCAGACTCTTAAATGAAGTCCAGAGTTGATAAAAAAGGAAAGTAGGAGAGATAAATGGAGAAAAATCAAGGACTGCAAATGAGCCAACCCCTTGGTTTCTAACCTTCAAACCACTTTTCATCACATTCACTTCCTCCCTGGGCCCTTCACTGGAACCATTTTTCCTACTACATTGCATTTAGTAAGCCGTAACTAATTGATGCCATCTGTATTATTACTACTCCCCAGGTTTACTCTTGATTCAGATTTTAACCAACAATTCATAATTATGAAGGTTTTATAATGATATTATGAAATCACATAAATCACCGTCATGTTTGTGATAAGCTATAAAGTCAAGCAAGCCTGCAGAAACTTATGTACTGCTCACCGATACCAATCATTTAAATGTGGCCATCAATCTGTGCTCAAGTCCAAGATTAGTCACACACTGAGCATGTTTAATTTGAGTACTGTGACTACTTCACATGGAGCTCTGCTATCCATGATTAGTGGAATAATCACTATACCAGAAATTCCTATGATATCAGCAAGAGCCAATGGTGTTTTTTCTTTGACACTGATTAGATGTAATTCAGCCAAAAAACAAAAGTATTTGGCATCTCTGTTATCTTCTTCAGCCTTGTGATGAGAAAGCGTTCAGCATTCAAGAGGATTTCTTGAAATACCAGAAATAGTTGCTTGTTCTTTTATTTCTACACACATGAAAAAATAAGAATGTTGAAGAAGAAAGTTTTTGGTTAGATGGAAAGCACCAACATTATATGTCAGCACTGGTTGTCTAAAGATTGAACACAAGCAAATTATATTAGGCTTAAATGTTAACATGGATTCAAAATTGTGACTCTTCACCACATTCTTACTGTGCTCAGGAAAGGAATGTAAATGTATTTCAACAATTTTCTTATCTTTCTAATCTCAATACATACTTCAGGGCCTGGCAGGAAATAAGAGGTTAATGTATGTTTGCTCAACAGAAGGCTTTATTTTCCCCATCCCAAAGACAGAATTTAAACTCGATTTTTTTATTAAAAAAAAGAGGGATGTTGTTTCCTACTACAAACCAAATGCTCCAGTCCAAGATATGTGAATGTCAAAGGACCAAAAGCAAACCTCAGTTCAACACCTAAATGCTTCAACAAACAACTTCACAATGAGCTTCTCCTTTCCTCTTGAGATCATTTTGTGCTCAGTAATGACTACCAGTCTATGGTTTGAGATAATATTTAAAAGGGGGGCTTTGAAATCACACACATCTGGTCCCATAGCTCAGCTATACTACTGAGAATGTGTTTTAAGGCAAGTTAATTGTCATCACCAAACTTGATTTTGCTCGTCTGTGAATTGATTATAATAATGATCTCAAATGGCATACAGACGCCAGACCTACCACAAGAAGTTTGAGGTCTTAGTGAACATATTTATAAGAAAACAAAAGGCAGGGCAACTTTTCAAAGCCAAATGAGGTAGATTCATATCCTTTTGATCTCCCTCTCTTTCTTGTACCTCTTCTACCATCACAGTCTCCAATCATTATTGATAATAAACAAGACCATCAAACAAGCACTTTATTTGCTATACCTCATGGATAATTCATTATTGCCCCCTCTCATGTATCACTTTTTCCGTCCAAGGGGAGAAGCTTCCTTCAAAAAGGCATAGATAACTTACCAAATGATCTGATGTCATAATTGAGGCACAGAATTCATCAACAACTCTTGGAATCAGTAATGATGATACTTGGAAAGCCCTCTGTAACACAGGTTTTCCCTTAAGTATCTATTTCATTCTCTTTCTCTCTCTCTCTCTCCCTTTTTCTCTCTCCCTCCCTCCCTCCCTCCCTCCCTCTATCACACACACACACACACACACACACTCTTATAAAATAGGCGGATAGGTATAATTGCTTCTATGACAGAATATTGTAGTAGAAAATGCATGCAATTGATAATCAGATCTGAGTTTAAATCATGGTTGGTTGTGACCTTGAACAAGTTACTGAAAATGTTTGATCCTTGGCTTAGTAATCTGTTTAAGAAGAATGATCATGCCTCCCCTCAAAGTGCTGTTTCTGTCATATAAAATGAAATGATAGGAGGCATTCAACATGAGGTCTTATTATTATTAAATCCCAGAAAATTAAATGATTTGCCTCAGTTTCTTTTCTTAATGACAGGAGCTAGCCTAGAATCTAGGTGGCCTTACTGCTAATCTAGCAGATTTTTGGTAAATAGCTATTGCTGAGCTTTTGCATTTAAAAGATGTATCTCTGCTGGTTTCTTACAGCAACTCAACATCTATTGGATTTTCTTGATTTGCTAAAATCCTTAAAAATATACCACATTTACAGAGTACCAAATTAATCAGTATCACAGTAACATATTCAGTTCATCAACATGCTGCAATGTTCTCATGGTACAATTTGAATTCTTTTCATAGAGGTTCTGTTACAGTCATCAGACATGATGCCAACAGAAGAACTCTGCCCACCTGAAGGATCTTCCCACAAGGGAAATTTTGTGTCATCAAAAGAAAACTATTAATTGTGTTTCAGGCAGTACATCATGACAAACTGAGAGCTGGATTGAGAATTTGGATGCGTTTATATAGAAAAGTAAAACATCAGAAAATCTGATGACACTGCATCACCACTATAAGGAGAGTAAATGGCTATATTGCACACTCGAAAAGATCAGTCACTCATGCACAGGATAACACAGATCAGTCTGCTTAAAAATGGGATGTCCCTATTGGCCCTAATAGGCAATCCTCATTATGAAGATCTGTTATTAAAATAATACTGTGTACCCTTAAAAACAGTCACAGTTATCACCAGGGAGCTTAGGATTGTTGCATTTGGGATGTATATAAGGATTTAGAAAATTTTAATATGTCTTCAAATGCATTTATTTCAAATAATTTCATTGATTCATACATAAATTTTATTAAACAGACTATACATATTTCACGAGATCTTAAGAAATAAAACAGTAGAGGCCAGTGCTATGGCATAGTGGGTAAAGCCTCCGCCTGCAGTGCTGGCATCCCAAATAGGCGCTGATTCGAGACCCGACTGCTCCACTTCTGATCCAGTTTTGCTATGGCCTGGGAAAGCAGTTGAAGACGGCCCAAGTCCTTGGACCCCTGCACCCAACTGGGAGACCCGGAAGATGCTCCAGGCTCCTGGCTTCAGATCGGCCCAGCTCTGACCATTGTGGCTGTTAGGGAAGTGAACCAGCTGATGGAAGACATCTCTCTCTCCTTCTGCCTCTCTGTAACTCTGTCTTTCAAATAAATAGATAAATCTTTTTTTAAGAAAAATAAACAGTAGGCCGGCGCCGCAGTTCAATAGGCTAATCCTCCACCTGCGGGATCAGCACACCGGATTCTGTCCCGGTTGCCCCTCTTCCAGGCCAGCTTTCTGCTGTGGCCCGGGAGTGCAGTGGAGGATGGCCCAAGTACTTGGGCCCTGCACCTGCATGGGAGACCAGGAGAAGAACCTGGCTCCTGGCTTCAGATCAGCGTAATACGCCTGCAGCAGTGCGCTGGCCATGGCAGCCATTGGAGGGTGAACCAACGGCAAAGGAAGATCTTTCTCTCTGTCTCTCTCTCACTGTCCACTCTGCCTGTCAAAAAGAAAAAAAAAAAGAAAAATAAACAGTAGTCCATTACTCATTACCACTACAAAATTCTCAGATTTATCCATGTGGATGACTGGCCAAAGTAAAAATCTTTAGAAGTAAAATTAAAATTTGCTGAAGTAACGGAGAGGAATTTTAGGAAATCCTATTCATAATCTCATGAAGACAAAACCCTCTACTTTATTTAGACTGATTTAGAATCTGCTAAAATGATTTTCCTCAAAAATCCTCCCAATTGGAGAAAATTCCAGAATCTTCTGCATAAATTATACTAACACCCTAACTCTCATCAAACATCCTGATCACCTACATGTCCTTATGACTCCATGCTGAAATTCAGCCTAAGGCAAAATCATTTGGTGGTGTCTTGAGGGGAGGGAGAATGTCTTCACTTTTTATTTGATGAACACTCTGAAAGGTGCTGATGACACATTGACAAAACAAATGCTCTCTGCCTACAATGGTAGGAACTTAAATAGAGGAGCACCTACATAAAATGATGCAAATTTTATATAGTGTGGAATGGTAAAAGGAAGAAAATTATTCTACAAGGATGAAAGAAGCACTTGACCTGGGTTGGGATCCCTGAGAAGCAGACTTAGAGCATGGATTAGCATGCAGTAGATTTATTGGGAGTACTCTCAGAAACAACACGTATGGGGGAGTAAATTAAGTAGGTTTAAGAAAAGAGAGAAGTTGGGTTGTGACACATACACATAAAAAACCTCAACTGATCTCATAGAGGAATACTCAACATACAATAGTGCCTAGTGTCGCAAGTGAAAGTAAGAAGTCAGAGTTGAGGTATACCTGCATCAACAAGTTATTGGACACATGTTACACTGAGAAAAAGATGCAGCCTTGGCAATTGCGGCTCCCTTCAGCCAAGGGCAAACTCTGACGAGGAACTCAGGTGAGAATAGCTGGCCTGCAGTAGTGTGAAGAGCTGGTGTAATGAGAATTTCAGTTTTGTAGGGATATGTGTGAATAGGGAAGATGTGGCTTGGGCAGTGTAGTGTCTCATAACATCTTATACTCAGATATACTAGCATCACATAATTTCTGGAGGCAAATTATTCAGGAATATGGAGAGCTATATCTGAGGGAAACATTTAAAAAGAATGTTTAGGTGGATGAACCCTAGCCCTCATGCTAAATTTCGTTTCTAGGTCCCATCTGATACTTATCATTTCCTGCCTACACAATCCATTTGAGATTAATCTCACCCTTAGTTACGACCTTTCCTAGTTATAGTGGGTTATCTGGTGACATGAAATGAATCCTCATCTGTGAGCTGGCTGACACCCCAGTAATCAAACTTATTCTAAGTCCATGGCTGCTGTGCTTATTCATTCATTGTCAGAACTTGGCAAAGAACAGTGACCATATCTTATATTGGAGTACCTAGATTCAAGTGCCAAATTCAGGTTCTGACTACAGTTTCCTGCTAATGCAGACCCTGGGAGGCAGAAGTGGTGGATCAAATGATCCATGTCATTCACCTAGGAGACCCAGAATGAGTTTTTGGCTCCTGGCTTCAACCTAGTCCATTTGTAAGCATTTGGGGAATGAATCAGAAAATGGAAGCTTGCTCTCTTTCTCTCTCTGTGTGTGTCTCTTTCTCAAATAAAAAAAAGTTAAAAATAATAATTTGGCAAAGAAATAACAAAATAAATGCAAGTAGATTTCATATCTATTCAGTCTCAATGTGAACCAGCAGCTTTATCTCCTTTTGATGATTAAGGCCCAAGATTCCTGCCAGGAGAGTGAGTTTTTTCTGTACCTGACTGTTGTGCACTGAACCTAAAGTGAGTGGAGGAAGCTATATTTAATATTTGATAAGAACCTTGATGTGTCCCCTCATGGAACTATTGCACTCTGGGAATGAAGACTGGTAAATGTTCATGCAAGAAGTTGCATGAACAGGAAGACAAATACTGAAAGTGGGCCACTAGGAATGATAATGTGTTCGTTCCTCTCTTTGTTCCCTAAACTAACTCATTCTAATTATTGGATCTATAGCACAACATAAGATTCTTAAATCAATGGTGGCGTCATGGTACACTAGGTTAATCCTCCACCTACAGCACCGGCATCCCATATGGGTGCCAGTTCTAGTCCCGGTTGCTCCTCTTCCAGTCTAGCTCTCTGCTATGGCCTGGGAAAACAGTAGAGGATGGCCCGGGTCCTTGGGCCCCTGCAGCCGCATGGAAGACCAGGAAGAAGCTCCTGGCTTCGGATCAGCGCAGCTCCGGCTGTTGCAGCCATTTGGGGAGTGAACCAATGGAAGGAAGACCTTTCTCTCTGTCTCTCTCTCTCACTGTCTGTAACTCCACCTGTCAAATAAATAAATAAATAAATAAGAATAAATTCTATGCCACTGGGCTGATACTCTCCTCTGTGGGGTATCATTACTATCTAGAAGTTCAATTATATTTTGAAGTGGTAATTCCATCACCCTCAGTCTTACATCATTGTCATGTGATATATGATAGTATCAGTAGTTCTCATGCTCGTTTCCATACTTTTTTTTTTGAAAAAACTGTAAGTTCCTTGGTCTGACATTTTTACTAAACTGATCAAGAAATTCATGTGAGGGTTAGCTACTCCCAAGTGTGTCTATTCCAATTGAATATTCAAGAGCTCAAGAAATAATCTTAAGGTGTGGAGAATATTCCAGGTGGAAGGGAAAGTATGACAAATAGATGATTTCTTAAGACATCTAGTGATTTATGCTAATTATAAGATATCAGTAGGGTTGGAGCATAGGAATTTGGGAGTAGGTTAAGTGTGGAGATAGGAGGGAGGTGGGTCACATAGATCATTGAATGACATGCTAAGGATTTTGAATATTATTATAAACAACAAAGTACTGTGGTGAAATTTACATTTTCTAAAACTTTGAAACAGTGTGGAAGTTGTATTGGAGAGAGTAAGATTAGTCAGGAATATTAGCAAAACATACAGCTTGGGTGGGAGAAAAAGAGACCATTCAAAAATGGTTCTAGGTTATTGGCTTAAGAAACCAGAAGAATAGATTTGCCATTAACTGAGATGGAGAAAATTTGTGGAGGGGCTTATTTTGGGTAAAAGATCTGAAATTTAGTTGGACATATTATATATATAAGTGGAGATGTCAAAGAGGCAGTTGGATAAGGAATATGAAGTTCAACAGCTCCAGACTGACAATATAAATTTTGGAGTCATCAACATATAGAATAAGAGTTTTTAATTCTTGAGAGAGAGAGAGAGAATTTCAATATGTTGTTTTATTCTCCAATGTCCACAAAAAATAGGGCTGGACCAGACCAAAGCCATTATCAAGGAACTCAATCTGAGTCTCCCATGTGTGTGATAAGGACCAAAATACTTGAACCAACACCTTCTGTATCCCCTTGTACGCATTAGCAGAAAGTTAGATTTGAGAGTAGAGCTGGAACTTGAACTTAGACACTCTGATATGGAATGCAGGCATCTTAAGCACAAAATCACATGTGTACCCCTGACTGAAAGATATTTCAAGTAGAGGGAGCGTAAATAACAGAAAAATAAAGATTCAAGATTGAGCAAAGTACTTTCAAATCTTTAGAAACCAAGAGGAAGAGAAGGAATTAGGAGACTAAGAAGCAACAACCAATGAGGAGGCCAAAAAATTGTCTCCTAGAATACAAATGAAGGGAATATTTCAAAAAAGAAGGAGTAATTATCTGTGGCAAATGCTACTGAGTCAGGAGTTGAGCAATGAAGATCAACCATTGAATTTAACAATTAGATCATTGATGACTTTGGCCAAGAGTGCCTTCTGGTGGAGCAACAAAGGCAAAAGCCTGAATTCAAGAATGTTAGGGAGAAACTCAAGACAGGAAACACAGACAACTCTGTTTAAGAATGTTGAATCAAAAAGGGCGAGAAATACGGTGGTAGGTGGCAAGGCAGTAAGTGTGATCAAGTGGTACAGAGAAGTGGTTTTTGGTTTTGATGTTTTTGTTTCATTTAGTCAGATTGTATTTTAACAGGTGGGGGAAGTTGTAGCAGGGTTGTCTCCTGAAGTGAAATATCTATTAGGAAAAGGCTTGATACTGGATCAATATCTTCATACTTGTAGGTGCAAGGTTCTGGGATCTAATGCAAAATCTGGACAAGTTGGCCTTTATACAGGAGCAGAGTTCATCCACAATTATAGCAGAATAGATAATATACATGAGTACATTTACTGTTAAATGAGGAGGTACAGTGTTTCAAGTCTGTGGAAGTCTCTTCCCATTGATTCTATTTTCTCAGTGAAATAGGAAGCATCATTATTTGTTTCTTTAATTGTTTGCTTATTTGTTTCCTGAATTTCTGAGCATACTGCTTTAATCCATTCACAACGCCGGCTTCTAATTGTCTTTTTTCTATCTTAAAATTCCCTGGTAACCAAAATTCTTTGCAGGCAATGACATTTATGGATACTGAAGACAAGAAGTAACCAAATATTCAAACTGATATGGTAGAGCTGAGTTCAGTCTCTAATACACATGGAATTCTCAGGGCAAATTACCCTTCTCTGGTTGCAGCTTTATATGGAATATAATATTTGATCTACTCTTAGGACATTTCTCCTACTTTGCTCTGCCAGCTTCACTGCAGCATTCAGTGTTTTAACCTTGGGCTGTAAGAGAGTGTCCAGTTCTCAGGGCCCACATTAAACAAGATCCTACTTTCATCTATAAGATAAGAGAAACAGTCTCTTAAAGGCAGTAGATATAAAAGCGTTAGAGCAGTGGTTCTCAAATTTGGCTTATCATTGAACTCATCTGGATCACTCTTTGAAAAATCTACACTCCAGGGTCTCTCTCTTAAACATGAATGAAAGCAGGTTCAAGAAGGGTGCAGAAATGATAATTACCTAGACATAAAATCTCAGTGAATGCTTCAGTAATAGGAGGAATAAAAACACCTTTTATATCTAGTACAGTGCCTGAAACATTGCAGAAGTGCAAAGAATATCCGTAAACAGCTCTCTCATTCCCATAACTGCGCCTCTCCTCCAACACACATTATTCCCTTCCTGTTTGTTTGCTTTTTATTGTTATTGCGATAAATTCTTAAAGATTTATTTATTTATTTGAGAGATAGAGTTACAGACAGAGAGAGGGCGAGACAGAGAGCAAGATCTACTTTCATATACTGGTTCACTTCCAAAATGGTCACAATGGTCAGCCTGGGCCAGGCTGAAGCCAGGATCCTGGAGCATCTTCCGGGTCTCCCACATTTATTTACCCAGGCCATAAGCAGAGAGCTGAATCAGCAGAGGAGAAACCAGCCCACGAACCAGTGCCCGTATGGAATGCTTTTGCCAAGGGGGGAGGCCTAACTTATAGTGCCAGCCTTGTAGTAACATTTATGAAAAGTAAAATCTCCTTAAACTTTTTAAGTGATCATTTCACTACCATTAATGTCCCACTGTTGTGCAATCTTTCACCTTTTTTAAAAAGGTTTTTTTTTATTTATTTCAAAGACAGAGAGATATAAATCTTTTTTTTTTTTTTGACAGGCAGATTTAGACAGTGAGAGAGAGAGAGAGAGAGACAGAGAGAAAGGTCTTCCTTTCTGTTGATTCACCCCCCAAATGGCCACCATGGCCGGCGCTGCGCCAATCCGAAGCCAGGAGCCAGGTGCTTCCTCCTGGTCTCCCATGCGGGTGCAGGAGCCCAAGCACTTGGGCCATCCTCCACTGCCTTCCGGGCTACAGCAGAGAGCTGGACTGGAAGATTAGCAACCGGGACAGAATCCGGCGCCCCGACTGGGACTAGAACCCTGGGTGCCGGTGCCGCAGGTGGAGGATTAGCCAATTGAGCCATGGCACAGGCCGAGATATAAATCTTATATGCTGGTTCACTCCCCAAATACTAGCTAGAGCCAGGAACATACGAGGTGGAACCCAGGAGCCAGGAACTCCATCAGAGTCTCCCATGTGGGTGGCAGGGGCCCAAGTAGTTTAGCCATCATTTGCTGCTTCTCAATGTCTGCTTTAACAAGAAACTGGATCAGAAACAGAGGTAGGACTCTATCCCAGGCATGAGATATGGTATGGAGGCATCCCAAGCCATGGCTTAACTCACTGTGCCACAAAGCTTTCTCCTGCCCTATTTTTAAAAATAAGTATTGGTTTGAAAGATTTTATATTCACAGAAAAGTTGCAAAGATAATACAGATTTCCCACATACCCCTTATACAGTATCCCGTGCTGTTAACATCTTAGAATATCATGAAACATTTTGAGAAACCAAGAAACCAACATTGACTCCAGACTTCATTCAGAATTCATCTATTTGTCCACTTAAAGGGCTTTCCTTCTTCTTAAGTCCAATTCAATATACCTATATTCCTCCCTAATTTTCCCTTTCCAGTGTCACATAGTTTATATATTTTATGTAAGATTGCAAGCACTTTATGGAAGTTTAATTGACATACAAAAAATCTGTTCATATTAAACTTAAACAATTGCTTATTTTGGAGATGGATTGATGAAAACATCTGCATAATATATGCCATAAACATAATCATCACCTCCAATAGTCTTCTCTTGTTCACTTTTTAAATCATTATTATTTATTTTTGTTTTCCAAAAGTTAACTTTATATACTTAACATACTATATTTTTCCCATTTATATTCTATTTTTAAAGTAAAATTTGCAGAAATAGTAACAATACCTAACTACATCTTACTGATGAACCAGTGAAAATTCATATAAAATTAAGGAGAATAAGCATTAGAACAGTTTATGGGCAAAAGTATTAATTTTGTCTAACTTATAAACTGAGTACTGTTCCTCTCAAATTCATAGTTTCCCTCAGAATGTAGCCTTGTCTGGTGATAATGTTTTCGAAGTGGCTATTAAGTTAAAATGAGGTCATCAGCATAGGCTCTAACACATTATGCCTGGTGGGTTTTCATAAGAAAGAGAGACCAGGGATGTGCACACCCAGAAACATAGCCATGTGAAGACACAATGAGAGAAGTTGGCCATCTGAAGTCAAGAATGGCCTAAGAAGAAAGCTAATCTGCCAACACCTTCAACTTGGACTTCCAACCTCCAGAACTGAGAGAAATATTTTTAGGCCATGCAGTCTGTGGTATTTTGTTACAGAAGCCTGAGCAAACTAATACAATCTACTCTGATACCATTTCATAAAAAGCACATTTAAATTGCAATTCTTAGGGGCTGATGCTGTGGCACAGTGAGTTAGCCTGCCACCTACAGTGCCAGCATCCCACATGGGCACTGGTTCAAGTACCAGCTCTTCTACCTCCAATCCATCTCCCCATTATTGCACCTGGGAAAGCAGCAAAAAATGACCCAAGGGCCCTGGCCCCTGCACCCATGTGGGAATCCTGGATGAAGCTCCTGACTCCTGGCCCAACCCTGGCCATTGCTACCATTTGTGGAGTGAACCAGCAGATGGAAGATCAATTTCTCACCTCTCTCTCTTTCTGCCTCTCCTACTCTCTGTAACTCTGTCTTTCAAATAACTTAATATATTCACATATTTAAAAATTTATAAAAATTCTAATGGCTGAAAGTATATAATTTCTGAATAAGGACAGCCTTTTATGTTGAATATATCTAGCTTTAAAAAAACCCTGCTGACAAGCTACTATAACAAAATAACACAAACCGAGTAGTTTTTATACAGCAGAAATTCATTTCCCACTATTTAGAGGCTGGGAAGTACAAAAAGAATGTAGATTCACTGTCTGGTGAGGCCCACTTTCTGGCTCATAGAGAGTGCCTTCTTGCTATGTCCCCCCATGATAGAAGGGACTTGAAATTGCTCGCTTTCTCTCTCTCTCTCTCTCTCCCTCCCACTCTGTCTCTCTTAGTCCTCCTTGCCCATTAATAATGGCTCCATCTTCATGACTTAATCACCTCTCAAATCATCATTTTAGGGGTCAAGATTTCAACATATGAAATTGGGGAACATGAATATTCAGACCATAATTATTAAGTGTGTTTTTATTTTGTCTCATTTTGTTGTAGACCAATGAAAACTCTGCCATTGACTAAGGGACCCATGCTCTAAAACCTTTTTTGTTCTTAATTTTCATTCAGTTGTTCAGAAACTAAAAAATAACCATAGAACTATACGTGACCATCAGGAATTCCAATCTAAAGAGGTTGTATTATCAAACAGGTCCATTTTGAATTAGAACATAATTTATACATGTATCATTTGCTTATATACCACAAGAAATCTCGTAGAATTGTATTTCCTCAAATAAATTATAGCTTTCAGTTCAGGTTTCTTAAAGTATAAACATCTATTCCAATTATTTTCAAAATATAGTTGAATTATAAATCCATTTGCAAACTGTGGAGAAATTACTTATTTAAATCTGTGGAGCTTAGACAAGTAATTTCACATCTCATTTTAGGTCAAGGGTCACAAAATATTTTCTGTATATCTACACTAACAGAGATCATTGTGCATCAATGAAATTTTTAAACACAGAGATCAAATCTTAAATAGATTTCTGCAAATTGCATTAACTGCAAAGCACATGTAATATGCTCTATTCTGGATCTAAGAACCTTAATTTATTCAGATATTGGAAAGAAACTAGTCTTAAATTTTCTCACTGTGTGGGAAAGGGCAAAAAGATAGAAGAATCCATGGGCACTCAGCAAAGTGCGAACATGACACAGACACACGCCTTGTTTTAGATGTGAACAAAAACCGCGTGGCGGCAGCACAGGGACCAGTATCACACTCCATCTTTTACAACATAGGAATATTTCATATTTTATAGTATCTGAACTTTCTCAGGAGTTCTGAAGGAGCATACCTGGGCCAGTGGAAACGAAAGTGCCAACAGTTCATGCTGGAAAAACTTTGAGAATCTGGATTTTGCTGTGAGCTTGACTTCTCTAGGGACTCAGACTCATTTTGCTTAATTTTTTCTGTGATTGGAACCATTTCATCTTCTGTTATTTCTCTTTGTTCATTCCAGTTCTCATTTTCAATCTTGTTTGTGTGAGTCTGATCAGCTTCCTCCAACATCAGATTCTTTTTACCTCTAGCAGCCCACTGCATTGATGTTTTCACTGAGTCAGTCAAAGCTTCCCATGTAGAAATGGCTTCAGCATCTGACTCCTTCTCCAGTGGTCATAACAGGCTTGACTCTTTATTGGTCAAAATCTCCTTTGCCTTTTGTAGTTTCAGAAAAGTCTCCAGAGCTTTGGAGTTTTCCGGATGTTTGTCAGGGTGACATTTCAAAGCTCTGACTTTACATTCTTCCAGTATTTGTTCAACTGAAGATACTTCATCACATCCCGGTAATTTGTAGTAATCATTGGTGTCTTCTGACTTGTAATTTAGTATTGCATCCATTTAAATTAGTAAGTCAGCTTTTCTTCCCTAAGAAACAGACACTGTGGGCTCTGAATTAACAGAAAAAGACCTGTCTATAATAGAACTAGAGCAACATATTCTAAACAGCAAATACCAGCTTGAAGACCTCTATCATTATTAATTTATATTTTGATGTAAAAGCACTTAGGAGACATTTTAGTATACCATAAAATATTTTTAACTATAGACACTATGGTATACATTAGATCACTAAGTCTTAGGCATCTCACATACTCCAACTCCTCAGTGACTGACAATAATTACCCTCCTCCCCACTTCTATGACTATTTTAGATTTCTCATATAAGTGGTACAATGTATTTGTCTTTCTGTATCTGATTTATTTCACCTAGTATAGTGTTCTCCATGCTCCTTCATGTTGCCTGAAATGGCAGGATTTCCTTCTTGTTCAAGTCTGAACAATATTGCTCTGTGTATATGTGTGTGTGTGTGTGTGTGTGTGCGGTGTGTATTTAGGTTGCTTCCACATTTTTATTATAATTACTCAAATAAACCTTCAGTTTCAATAATTCTGTATTCCCCTCTACTTACCCCAAATAATGCAATGAACATGATAATGCAGATATCTCTTCAAATCCCCATTTCACATCCTTTGAATATATCCTGAATTAGGATTTTGGGTCATATGGTAGTTTTGTAATTAAATTTTGAGGAATCCCGACACTGGCTACACCAATGTATATTCCCATCAAAAGTCTGAAAGAGTTCCCTTTTCCTCGCATCCTCACTAAAACTCATTATTTTAGTTTTAGTTTTTGATAATACCCACCCTAACAGGTGTTTGTTGATAGCTCATTATGATTTTGATTTGCACTTCTGTAATGATTAAGAATGTTAAACATTTTTTTTCATAAATCTATTGGCCACTTTTGGTCTTTGAAGAAATGTTTATTCAGATCCTTTGCTCATTTTTAATTGGGTTGCCTTTCCTGCTATTGAGTTGTTTGAATTCCTTATATATTTTTAGATATTAACCTCTCCCTCCCTATGTAGTTTTGTTTAACTTTGTGGCAAAGACTTGCTAAAATCATTACGTTTTAAACTTCTAAGATCATATTTTTCGTATTAACATATTGGTTTTTCCTTTTTTATGTATTAGGATAGAAGCAACCCATAATTTCTACACAAAAAGAAAAATATTCTTTTTTTGTGGACAAATAGTATATCCCACAGATGCCACAGCAAGTGTGCTGCAAGCTGTTGACACAAACTATAGCAGCAATCTCCATACCTTGACTTCAACTTATGAGGAAAGAAAAAGACAATAAGCATTCTGAGCATAATTATCCTACTGCTTAGCGTGGAAAATCAAATTTAGCTTCACAAAATGATCATTCATTCATTCGACATTTATAGTGACCCTGCTATATGCTAGTTTTGTGGTAGGCACTGGAAATACAAAGACAAATAAGACAATGTCTGTGCCCTCAATTAGCTCTAATAGAGAAGTCAGATGTGCAAAAAAAGCAATTATAATACACAGTAATAAAGGCCAGCATTGACACAAATGTAGATTAAAATGAGTGAGATGAAACAAAGTAATATTATTCCTAGTAGATAATCATTGGCTAAATTAAAACATAAAATGATATTTTAGCAAGGATGGAGAGGAAGAGTGCTTCAAACAGAGTGAATATGAATAAAGGAAAAGAGACATGAAAGAATGTGGTCAATATGGATTATTTAAGTACTGTGATATGGTTGAGCTCTCAGTGTGTGTTTTGGGGTGGATGGTGCATGATTAAAAATAAAATATAGGAAACATTGACTAAGGTATGAGTTGGTCATTAATTTAGACTTGATTCTGAATGTGGCATACATTTACGGGATAAGTTATCAACTTCTTATTTCTACTAAACTATACTTGAGTCTGATAGCCTGATGTTCTTTAAAAAATGAAGTGGTGACTAGTAAGTAACAGAGATGGGACATGAATCAGTTTTACTTAACAGGGAATCCCAAGCATTATTTTCACCTTGATGCAAGCTTGCAATTACACACAGAATGACTTTCCACAAATATCAAAAACTCTGCTAGGCAAAATATCTTTTATTTTTATTTTTTAAATATTTATTTTTTTTAACTTTCATTTAATAAATATAAATTTCAAAGTACAGCTTTTGGATTACAGTGGCTTCCCCTCCCCCATAATTTCCCTCCCACCCGCAACCCTCCCATTTCCTGCTCTCTCTCCCATCACATTTACATCAAGATTCACTGTCAATTATCTTTATATACAGAAGATCAGTTTAGTATATATTAAGCAAAGATTTCAACAGTTTGCATCCACACAGAAACCCAAAATGTAAAGTACTGTTTGAGTATTAGTTATAGCATTAATTCACATTGTACAACACATTAAGGACAGAGATCCTACATGGAGAGTAAGTGCACAGTGATGCCTGTTGTTGACTTAACAAATGACACTCTTGTTTATGGTGTCAGTAATCACCCTAGGCTCTTGACATGAGTTGCCAAGGCTATGGAAGCCTTTTGAGTTCGCCAACTCCGATCTTATTTAGACAAGGTCGTAGTCAAAGTGGAAGTTCTCTCCTCCCTTCAGAGAAAGGTACCTCCTTCTTTGAGGGTCTATTCTTTCCCCTGGGATCTCACAGAGATCTTTCACTTAGGTGTTTTGTTTTGTTTTGTTTTGTTTTGTTTTGTTTTGTTCTTGCCAGAGTGTCTTGGCTTTCCATGCCTGAAATACTCTCATGGGCTTTTCAGCCAGATCAGAATGCCTTAAGTGCTGATTCTGAGGCCAGAGTGCTGTTTAGGACATCTGCCACAGTCTGCTGTGTATCCTGATTCCCATGTTGGATCATTCTCTCCTTTTTAATTCTATCAGATAGTATTAGCAGACACTAGTCTTGTTTATGTGATCCCTTTGACTCTTAATCCTATCGTTATGATCAATTGTGAACTGAAACTGATCACTTTGACTAGTGAGATGGCATCGGCACATGCCACCTTGATGGGATTGAATTGGAATCCCATGGCACATTTCTAACTCTACCATTTGGGGCAAGTCTGATTGAGCATGTGCTAAACTGCACATCTCCTCCCTTTCTTATTCCCACTCTTACATTTAACAGAGATCACTTTTCAGTTAAATTTAAACACCTAAGAATAATTGTGTGTTAATTAAAGAGTTCAACAATAGTATTAAGTAGAACAAAAAAAATAATAGAAGGGATAAAGTATTAAGTTCTACATCAACAGTCCGGGCAAGGGCTGCTCAAGTCATTGTTTCTTATGGTGTACATTTCACTTCAACAGGTTTGCTTTTTGGTGTTTGGTTAGTTGTCATCGATCAGGGAGATCATATGACATTTGCCCCTCTGAAGCTGGCTTATTTCACTCAGCATGATGTGTTCCAGATTCCTCCATTTTGTTGCAAATGGCCATATTTCATTGTTTTCTTTTACTGCTGTATAGTATTCTCTAGAGTACATGTCCCATAATTTCTTTATTCAGTCTTCTGTTGATGGGCATTTAGGTTGATTCCATGTCTTAGCTATTGTGAATTGAGCTGCAATAAACATTAAGGTGCAGACAGCTTTTTTGTTTGCCAATTTAATTTCCTTTGGGTAAATTCCAAGGAGTGGGATGGCTGGGTTGTATGGTAGGGTTATATTCAGGTTTCTGAGGAATCTCCAAACTGACTTCCATAGTGGTTTAACCAGTTTGCATTCCCACCAACAGTGGGTTAGTGTCCCTTTTCCCCCACATCCTCGCCAGCATATGTTTTTAGTTGATTTCTCTATGTAAGCCATTCTAACCGGGGTGAGGTGAAGCCTCATTGTGGTTTTGATTTGCATTTCCCTGATTGCTAGTGATCCTGAGCATTTTTTCATGTGCCTGTTGGCCATTTGGATTTCCTCTTTTGAAAAATGTCTATTGAGGTCCTTGGCCCACCTCTTGAGTGGGTTGTTTGTTTTGTTTTGTTTTTGTGGAGTTTCTTTTTTTTTTTTTTTTTTTTTTACAGGCAGAGTGGACAGTGAGAGAGAGAGAGAGACAGAGAGAAAGGTCTTCGTTTGCCGTTTGTTCAGCCTCCAATGGCCGCCGCGGCCGGCGTGCTGAGGCCGGCGCACCGCGCTGATCCGATGGCAGGAGCCAGGTACTTCTCCTGGTCTCCCATGGGTTTCTTGATCTCTTTGTAGATTCTGGTTATTAATCCTTTATCATTTGCATAGTTTGCAAATATTTTTCCCATTCTGTTGGTTGAAATATTTATTTATTTTGTTTTAAAGGCAGTTACATAGAAGGGGGAGAAGGAGGAGGAGAGGGAGAGAGCGAGAGAGGGAGAAAGGAAGAGAGGGAGAGAGGGAGAGAGAGAGATGTCTCACATACGCTGGTTCACTCTCCAAATGGCTGCAACAGCTAGAGCTGGGCCTATCCGAAGCCAGGAGTCTGGAGCCTCCACCGGGTCTTGCCCATTGGTGCAGGGGCCAAAGCACTTGGGTCATTCTCTGCTACTTTCTCAAGAATATCAGCAGAGTGCTGGAGAGGAAGTGGAGCAGCCAGGGCTCGAACTGGTGCCCATGTATCATGCCCACACTGCAGTTGGCTGCTTTACCTGCTATGCCACAGAATTGGCCTCAAAATATTTTTGCCATCATTAATATTGCCTGAAATTTCTTCTCATTTCCCAATTGTCATGCATTCCTGTCATTTCTCCTGCCTTTCCTTTTGAACTGTAATCACAATTCTCTTGGTCTTTTTAATGCACATCCAGGTTGATGAAGTAACTATTTCATTGGCCACATTTACCTAAGTCTCTAAATTATTGAGTACTTTCAAACATTGGCATAATTGCTTAATTCAAGGGACATTTATGCATTTATTTATTCAAGAACCTCCAAGAGATGGACATGTACTACAACAAAGTCAATTAGTATCATTTTTTCATGTTCCCCATAGTATATTCTTTCCCCAATGTATTTTCCTTTACTTTAAAAATTAACCTTCAGTTTCAGAAATCCCAGAAGCTTCTCTGGCCCCTGGGTACTAAGCATACACAGTCCTTTCTTCCTTCAGGCCTTTATTCATATTAACCCTGATTATTGGGGGATTGCTTCCTCTCCCATCAATTCACTTACTCAATTGACTTATCCAAAAATCACAGGTCGGCCGGCGCTGTGGCTCACATGGCTAATCTTCCGCCTGTGGCACTGGCATCCCATATGGGCACTGGGTCCTATTCCCAGTTGATCCTCTTCCAGTCCAGCTCTCTGCTGTGGCCCGGGAGGGCAGTGGAGGATGGCCCAAGTGCTTGGGCCCCTGCACCCACATGGGAGACCAGGAAGAAGCACCTGGCTCCTGGCTATGGATCGGTGCAGCGCCAGCCATAGTGGCCATTTGAGGAGTGAACCAATGGAGGGAAGACCTTTCTCTCTGTCTCTCTCTCTCTCTCTCGCTGTCTATAACTCTGTCAAATAAAAAAATTAAAAAAATTTTTTAAAAATCATAGATCATTTTCAGATCAGCTATTTTATCTTCCATGTAACATGGCCTTATCAAATACACTGAGATATTGCTATTTCTCCTTTTGGGAATTCCTATGATACTTCTAACATCTAGTTGTTCTATACATCTGTTTTTCTTTTCCCTTTCAAGATCTGCAGTATACATTTTAGTTCAGACCTAATTATGTCACATGTAAATTATTACAAGTGTACTGACTGACTTACTGGATTCTTTTCTTTTTTTTCTAGGTTGTCTGGTACTCTCTTGCCAGATTAGATGTCCTCAGAAATATTTACATATTCTATGTTGTATTTCAAAGTCCTTTACTGAGCATTCATGATTAGTCATCATTAAATGGTATCTTCAACTCCACCCTTTCCAGTAAAATAGATTGCACAAGAAGTCTCCTATTTCCACCTTAAAATTAAAATCTAACAGAACTATGTCTAATTCATGACTAATCAATAACTGTAGAGAAGCTGAAAATTTCTTCCTGGAGTTATATCCTGGTGAAGAAAAAAATCCTTAAATGCAGCAAGAGGATTAAAAAACATTGAGAAGGTCAATGCAATTAGGTAAGGGAAACTTCTAACTCTCCACCTTTACTGTAGAATATAATGAAGCTAAATGTGACTGCTTAGATTTGCTTAGAACTAGGATAACCTAAGTAGCACATCCCTGGAAATGAGATGAAGTAAAAGATTTTGTGGAGCTCCTAGAAAATGTGCCATCTGGGGCCAGGGCTGTGGCATAGTGGGTAAAGTTGCCATATGTGACACCAGCATCCCACATGGGTGCCGATTTGAGTCATGGCTGCTCCATTTTGGATTAAGCTCCCTGCTAATATTTCTGTGAAAGCAGTAGGAGTTGGCCAATGTGCTTGGGCCCCTGCATTCATGTGGGATACTGGATGAAATTCCTGGCTCCTGGTTTCCATCTGGCCCAGATCCAGCCATTAGGGCCATTTGGAGCCTAAACCAGCAGATGGAATATTTTGCTCTCTCTGTCTATAACTTTCTCTCTGTAACTCTGACTTTCAAGTAAATAAAATAATTCTTTTAAAAAAAAGTACAAAAAAAAAAGAATGCAAAGTGTTGGCATCTACCACTCACCAACACCCTTATTTCTGAATGCATATATAATGCCTCTAGCTATGACAACGATCTTACCACCATGAGGGAAGGTCAAGAGACTTTGAGAAGCTTCCTAATATTGGTGCATTTGACTACTACCAGGATTCTTACACTGTAAGAAAAATTGATCTACTATTTGCTTAAGCTACCACAGTTTCTACTAGTTGCAGCTTTAATAATTCCTCACTTATAGACTTATATATTCCACTATTAGCTTATGTCCCCATCTCTCATTGAGATTATGTCTCTGTGACCCTAGGAATACTGTCCAGTTTCTACCCAGTAAAGTTGATGTTGCCAGGCAAAAACAAACTTGGCACACATAAAGAATATCAAAAGAATATATCCATTAAAAACCTGTAAAAATAAATACAATTGAAAAATAAGGGACGTGAAATAATTATTTGATACTAGTTCCATAACTGTCTTGGGTATAAGCTATCCTCATCAATTGGTTGACAATATTTCCACTGAAACATCATGCTATGTTCTAGACGCTGGTGTTCTCCTAAACTTCATATGTTGAAACCTAACCCCTAATGTGATGGAGGGTGGTTTTTTTTGGTATTTTTAAAAAGACCTTTTTATTTATTTATTTTATATTCAGAATTACACACACACACACACACAGAGAGAGAGAGAGAGAGAGAGAGAGAGAGAGATCTTGCAACCACTAGTCTACTCCCCAAATTGCCACAACAACCAGGGCTGAGCCAGGCTGATGTCAGGAGCCAGGAGATGTATCCAGCTTTCCCACGTGGGAGGTAGGGTCCCAAGCACTTGGGTCATCATCCATTGCTTTTTCCAGGCCATGAGCAGGGAGCTGGATAAGAAGTGGAGCAACTAGAACATCAACTGGCACCTATATTGGTAAAGCTGCCACCTGACATGCTACAACACCAGCAATTGTGATGGTATTTTTTAAAAGATGCATGTATTTGTGTATTTATTTATTCATCTATCTGATAGGCAAAATGGTGGAGGAGAGAGAGAGATAGAGAGAGAGAGAGAGAGAATCTTCCATCTATTCCTTCATCTACTTATTCACTACCCAAATGGCTGCCATAGTCATGACTACATGCTGGTCTCCCACCTGTGTTGGTCTCCCACCTGTGTGACAGGGAGCCAAGCACTTGGGCCATCATCCACTGCCTTTCCAGTGCACTAGAAGCTGGAAGCTGGGTTGGAAGCAATGTAGCCTGGACTCAAATCACACACTCCCTTTATGGGTTGAAGGCATCCCAAGTGATGGATTAACCCACTGAACAAAAATGGCCATGGCCAATGTGATAGTATTAAGAGATGAAGATTTGCAAGATGATGGGATTCATACCCTTATAAAAAAAACAAAGTCCCCCTTTCCCCCTGGAGGGGGAGCATTTAGCATAGCAATTATGCAGCTGCTTGAGACATTTGCACCCCATACAGAGTGGTTGATTCATGTCCTAGCTATTCCGCTTCTGAGCCAGCTTCCTACTAATGCATGCCCCGGAAGGAACCAGATGATGCTCAAAGTACTTGGATTCCTGTCATCCATGTAGGTGAAGTGAATGAAGTTCTAGGATCCTGTCTTCCTGTCCACCCAACTTTGGCTATTGCAATCACTGGAAGGGAGGGTGAACATGTGTGTAGGAGATCTCTCTCTCTCTCTCTCTCCTCTCTCTCTCTCAAATAAAATAAAAAATAAATTTAAAAAATTTAGATACTTTAATAAAATAAGAGGCCTAAGAGTGATCCCTCATTCCTTCTACCATGAGTTAATATGGAAAGAAGGTGTTATTTATGAAATGGACTCTCACCAAACACCAAATTTTCTGGTGCCTTGATCTGAGACATGACAGTCATCATAACTGTAAGAAATATATATCTGCTGTTTTTAAGTCACCTAGTTTATGGTGTTTTCTTAGATCAGCCCCAAAAGACTAAGATACCAGTCATGCCACAAAAGCTGGTATCAGGGATATATGCTTCAGTATCAGGACTTCATCTGCTCTCTACATTGAGTACATTGATAGCAGGTAATATCTAACCAATTCATCAGAATTTGAGTATTATCTGAAGTGTAAGGGTGTTAGTGCTTGAAGAGCAGGGGGTTAATCCTTTGTGTTATTCTGGTAGCTTGTTGGTCAGTGTGAAGACTTTGAATATACTTATTTAATAAGTCAATTCCATTAATTCTATCACACAAGAGGAAATGGAGGTTAGCCAGAAAAACTAATCTTACTGTAATGAAGTGCTGCGTTTTCATTATCTGAACTGCTATATTTCACTAAAATGCTTAAAGGTGGAATAACAAGCATGTCTTGTGTTTTTTACTGGCCAACTATAAAGTGAAAAAAAGATAATCAAGGTTGTACTCAAATACACCATTCTAGATGAAATAGGATCAATAAATTCTGAATTATTGAATGAGATCTCTTCATTCTATTAATTATACCCTTTAGTGCAATTTTGGGTTCCTGGATGAAAAAAAGTATGCTTAGAAACACCAAAGAGATGAAATTATTAGGAAGGGATTATAAGTATAGGCTTTGAGACCAGAAAATTAATGTGTTTCAATGAATACTTGTTCCAAATCCTGATATTAATAATTATTGAAGTGTTGAAACAGCATCCTTTTTTTGAGGTGGATTATCCACTACTTTTGCATATAATATTGTACAACTTCTATCACTAACATGTCAATAATTAAAGGAGTCATCAAAAACTTTACAGAAAATGTGTATTTTGAAAAATCTATAAGATCTCAAAATTTTTGCACCCGAATAAATTTATATTTTACTTTCATTTTCCATGAACTTTCTGAAGTACTCTTGTAGCTCCATCTTTGATTAGAACTTTGAGGAACAATGACTTTCTCTATATATAGAATGTTCTTGATTTTATTTTTTATTTTTATTTATTTATTTGCAAGTCAGAAAGAGAGAGACAGAGACAGAAAGTGATCCCAATCTGCTGGTTCATTCTTCAGAGAGCTGCAACAGCCAAGGCTGGGCCATGCTAAAGGCAGGAAATTGGAACTCAATCTAGATCTCCCACATGGGTAACTGGAACCAAGTAGTGGAGCCATCACTTGGTGTCTCCCAGTGTGCACATTAGCAGGAAGCTTGCTGGAATGGTAGTGAAGTCTTGACTTGAACCTTGGCACTCTGATATGGGATACAGTTATCCCAAATATTAACTGCTGTGCCAAGCAACCACCGTTGTTCCTCTGTTTTCAGACAAAGAACAAGGTGCTATGAAAAACCACAGGTTTTAAGAGGAAACTTTAGTTTAAATAATAACTCTCCTTACACAGGTCAATAAATCTGCTTCTACTTTATCACTTATTTTATTTTTATTTTTATGAAATAACGTTTTTATATTGTGTTTGACCATTTGTATCTCTATTTTATGCAGTCCATAGTTAGAAGGACCTAAGGTGTGCTGGATGATAGGGACACAGCTATAAATAATACAGCAAGGATCCACTTTACTGATGCAAAATGAAACATAACAATGTACCAACTATAAAAAGTAACTAAATGGAAAATTTCAAGTAGTGATTAGTGTTATTCTTTTAAAAATTATTTTCTCCCTTTTAAAAATGGAGACAAATGTTCATATCATTGGATTGATTTGTACATAAAATGAAATAATAAGATTCTTAAGTATTAGCCATTTTATTGCAAATAGAAGTACCACATGGTTTGAATGTGTCCTGCAAGAAGCATGCATTAAAAACTTAATCCCCAATGCAATAGTGTTAGCATGTGAAATCTAATTAAAGGCCACTCATAATCCTCATGCGTGCATTAATGCCATTACTGCAGAAGTGGGTTCCTTATAAAAGGGTGAGGTTGATACACATTTGTCCTAATCTCTCTCATCTTCTCCTTGCCCTTCCATCACTGGATAAGACAGCAGAAGTCCATTACCAGATATAGGCCTCTATATTTGGGCCTTCCAGCCTCCAGAACTCTTAGCCAATAAATGTATGTTCATTATGAATTATTCAATCTGTGGTATTCTGTTACGGTGGCACAAAACACACTAAGAAATAGTACACAGAGTTTGATGATCTCTAGGCAAAAAAAGAGGCAGAAAGAGAGAACTGTTGAAATGTGAAATGAGTATCAGATAGTTGGGCTTACGTGATGTTGAGGGATACACAAGGCCAGCATAAGCCAAGGATCACAGCAGGCTGAGGAGTTTCAGAATATAGAAATGCATCAACTATCTCAGTCTTTATTCTCATCAGTAGGTACTATGAACCAGATGCACTGTACTATATAGAAACAAGGGCACCAACATTTGGACTTAAAAATCAGGCAGTTCATATTGAACATCATTGTTCTAAGAAAACTTCTAAATTCATTAGAAGCAAGTTTTTCATATCATTGTAATTTTCCAAAGTGAAAATACTGTCAAATTTTCTTTGGTTTTGAAAACGTTCCTATATTGCTGACACATCTATGTTCAATCAAAGTCATTCTCATTTTTCTCAATTCAAAGTGACTTAGGAACATCATTTAGTGACTGAGAAATTTAACTGGTACTAGTGACTTGAAAAGAAGTGATATTTTCCAAACAAAAGTCTGAAAAGACTAGAAAGATGACCTCAGTCCCTATGCTCTCATCTAGAGGGAAGAGGAAACAGGATTCTCCCAAACAAAAATTATCCCCTAAGTGCCCTTACTATATTTGAGACTCTTAAAAATATAATTTGAGAAGAACAAAGCTTTAGATTGTGACAATTTAGAAATTTGTACCCAGGGTTTGGCACAGTAGCTAAGATGCCACTTGTGATCCCACATTCCATATTGGTATACCTGGATGTGATTCCCTGCTCCAATTCCCACTCCAACTTCCTTCTAATGCAGACCCTGGGAGGCAGTGATGATGGCACAAGCAGTTGACTCTCTGACCGTCATGTTGGGGAACAGGATTGAGTTCCAGGCTCCTGGCTTTTTCCTTGACCAGTCCCAGCTGCCATGGCATTTGAGCAATGAACCAGCAGTTGAAGATTTCTGCTTCTGCCTACGTCTCTCAGATTCTCTGCCTTTCAAATAAATAAAAATTTTTACAAAGTTGTACCTTTTGTATATTTTTTGAGTCAACCTTCTTAATTTTAGCAAGTTAAAGTGAATGAAAGATGTTCACTCTTTTCTTATTTTAACCTGATGTTTTTAAAAATATATATTGTTGAAATATTAGGCCGGTGCCGCGGCTCACTAGGCTAATCCTCCGCCTAGCGGCGCCGGCACACCGGGTTCTAGTCCCGGTCGGGGCGCTGGATTCTGTCCCGGTTGCCCCTCTTCCAGGCCAGCTCTCTGCTGTGGCCAGGGAGTGCAGTGGAGGATGGCCCAGGTGCTTGGGCCCTGCACCCCATGGGAGACCAGGAAAAGCACCTGGCTCCTGGATCCTGCCATCGGATCAGCGCGGTGCGCCAGCAGCAGTGCGCCAGCCGTGGCGGCCATTGGAGAGTGAACCAACCGCAAAGGAAGACCTTTCTCTCTGTCTCTCTCTCTCTTACTGTCCACTCTGCCTGTCAAAAAAATTAAAAATAAATAAATAAATAAAAAAGATAGTTTTAAAATATATATATATTGTTGAAATATTGATAATGTGAATCACAAGCATATACTTTATCACATGTTGAACGCTGAAATCTAAAAATGGAAATAAAATAGAACTAAATTAATCCTGAATCAACTTAGCATTCATAGATACAAATTATGATTTGAAAATACTAGGGCCGGCGCCATGGCTCAATAGGCTAATCCTCCACCTGCGGCGCAGGCACCCGGGGTTCTACTCCCAGTCCGCGCGCTGGATTCTGTCCTGGTTGCTCCTCTTCCAGCCCAGTTCTCTGTTGTGGACCGGGAGGGCAGTGGAGGATGGCCCAAGTGCTTGGGCACCTGCACCCGTGTGGGCGACCAGGAGGAAGCACCTGGCTCCTGCCTTCGGATCAGCACAGCGTGCAGGCCACAACGCACCAGCTGTAGCAGCCACTTGGAGGGTGAACCAACGGAAAAAGAAAGACCTTTCTCTCTATCTCTCTCTCTCTCACTGTCTAACTTTGCCTGTCAAATAAATAAATTTAAAAAAAAGAAAATACTAGAAATATGTGCCAAGTATTTTCTTTGTACCTTTTTTCACTCTATCTCTCTATATGCAGTCATTTGAGCACAATTATGTATTAGGCTGGTTACCAAATTTAGAACCCTGATCATCAGTAAGTAATTCTAATACTAAGAGTGATGACACAGATATAGTATCTCTTTATGAGTACAGTATCTTGGAGTTTGTGTGAATAAGCAAATTAGCTCAAGGAAAGATAGAATCTTGTTCAGGTTTAAATCAGATGGCTTTTTGAGAAGTGTAAAAGGTTCTGGTATTCTTAACAGTACTATGACGACTATCCTTTGGGCATAGGATGATCATACTTATCCATTCATTTGTAATTAGATATGGCCACGTGACTTGCTTTGGCCTGTATGAAGTGAGCAAAAGTGAAACCCTCCACTTCTGCATAAAATGGAAGCATTGATTTTGCATTACTTTTTTTCCTTTGCTACAATATTCGGTAGCGTTGTAGATGGTGACAGTTTCAATAGTGTCAGCTTTTGAAGGAGAGCAATGTGAAACCACAACCCTGAGCCAACCACGGAGAGTTCATGAATGAGGCATTAATTTTATTTCTTTATAACACTAACATTTGTGGAATATTTAATACTGCACCATACTCTCAGGATACACTTACAGAATGTTCTGTTAATCTGACTATTCCAGGGTGTTTATCAAGATTTTATGATTCCAAGTAAAAGTCAAAAGACTTTAGTTAAGGAAGAATATAAGCAAAGACTATAAACAATAAAGAAATGAAAATATGATCATTTCACTCATATATAACAAAATAATCACCTATGACTAAATGACTCATAAAATAATCACAGAGCATTAAAACCATAGTAGTATATCATTCTTAACCATTGGCTTGACAAAGTCCATGTTATTTGAAGCTTTGAATTCAGAGTCCAAAATACTGGAAAAAAGAAATCACTGCTTATAAAAGTTTTTCCTAGAGGCCAGCATTGTGGCACAGTGGCTTAAGTGGCTGCTTACAACTCCAGCATACCACATCACATTGCTGGTTCAAGTCCCAGATTATCTTCTTAGGATCAGGTTTCCTGGTAATGCACATGTGAAAGCAGCAGAAGATGGCTCAAGTACGTGGTCCCCTGCCACATGTGTGGGAGACCAGGATGGAGTCCCTGGCTCCCGGCTTCAGCCTTCCCCAGCCGCAATTTTTCCCTTTGAGAAGTGAACCAATGCATGGAGAATCTCTTTTGCTCTCTCTCTCTCGCTTGCTCTCTCTCTCTCTCTCTCTCTCTCTCTCTCCATCCCCCCTTTCAAATAAATAAATAAATAATTTTTTAAAAATAAAATAAAAATTTTCTCTACTGGTTAGCTGGTGACACTATGTCAATCAATGTCTGCTAAATGAACGATCTCTCAATTCCATCTTCTAAACCTTTGAAAATATCCAAGCCAGTTATCAAAATACTTGTGCATCTTTTCTAACCTGACAGAATTCAGCAAAAGACTGAAAATACTTGTAGTTCAAGATTTTCTTTTTCAATCCTGTCTTTTGACTGAGATGATAGGAAAAATATATTTCTTTCTTCCAACAGTGTCTGAGCTTTGAATTCAAAGGATTACACAATATTTGGATTAAACTGTCAGCTTTTACAAGCTTGAGCTAAGAAAAGGCAAAGTGTTGTTCAATGTCTAAATAGAAGTATAGTACACTAAATATATAGTTCATGGCAATCCTCGAAACTTATGAAGAGGTATAGAGGCAGGAAAAGACAAATAAAATCTAAAAAATCTATCAGTAACAATGTACAAATAATGAATAATATGAATGTATGAATAATATTTGATAGAGGAGTTATCAAAATGGCACTACCATACCCAGCAGCCACAAAATCAAATACACATGAAAGGAACATGAAATGTCTACATAATGAATTTCTGATAATTTGGGTGTGCTAACTAATGATGTGTATGTAGTGTGACAAGTTTCTTTAGTTGTGTATTTAATAAAGATAGTAAACCAGAACAAATAAATACATATACCAGAGAGTAATATTACTATATTCACTTCATAAATAACCAAAGCATTATGTTCTTATAATTGTATCTGGAAAGCACATTGTATCTGTTAAAAAGTAATTAAATTTTTTAAAAATTAAAATATAAAATAATTTAAAAATAAAACAACAATATTCATCCAATTTGTTCTGTAAAATGTATTCTATATATTGTGTCCTTTTCTTAAACTCCTGCAGCATTTATTTAATATAGAAAAGGTGCTGCCAAGGCCTGCACTGTGTAAGTCTGTTTAACTTAGTGTAATCTAGCATACCCCAAACTTCTTTGAGAATATAATATTGTTTTGAATGAAGGGCAGAGAATTAATTTTATTTTACTGTGGAATATTTTAGTGTTTTTACTTATATTTTTCTTTTTGTCACCTACCAATATTCACCACACTGGTGACACACGTTAAAGGCATTACACACGTGTATAACTCTATATTTTGGGCTAGCTCATATAATTCTATGTATACAACATACATATACAGGAGAGGCTGGAGCCTTTAATCACTTATTTTACAATAACAAGATCATTTGTAAAGTGTATCTTTTTTAGTTCAAAGGCAGAGAGAGAAAGTGAGAGAGAGAGAGAGAGAGAGAGAGGACTAGGGGGCTTCCATCTGCTTATTCACTCCCCTAAATGCCTGCAATAGCCGGAAATGGACCATGCTGAAACCGGGAGAGAAAATTCCATCCAAGTATCCTGTGTTAGGCCATAATCTGTTGCACTGAAGCTGGACAGGAAGCACAGGTGGGACTCTATCCCATGCACTCCAATAGGGAATGCAGGCATCCTAAGCTGTGGCTTAGTCCACTGTGCCACAATACCTGCGTCAAAAAGACCATCTTTATGTAAATTACTGCACTGTTTGTATTTTCTCACATCAGTACCCAAGCAAGTCTTCTTCAACTGATATAAATCTGGTTGGTTGTTTTTAAATACATGCAAAATATTCTATCATGTGGCTACATCCAAGGTTGTTGAAGCTACTGCCATTATTATTTCCCTTATTAAGAAGCACCATGGGGCCAGCGCTGTAGTCTAGAAAGTTAAGGCTCGGTCTGCGGTGCCAGCATCCCATATGGGCACTGGTTCCTGTGCTGGCTGTTCCTCTTTTGATCCAACTCTCTGCTTATGGCCTGGGAAATCAGGGGAAAATGGCTCAAGTTCTTGGGCTCTTGCACCCACGTGGGAGACTCGGAAGAAGCTCCTGATTCCTGGCTCCTGGCTTCAAATTGGCCCAACTCTGGCTGTTGCGGCCATTTGGAGAGTGAACCAGAGAATGAAATACCTCTCTTTCTCTCTCTGTCTCCCTTTCTCTGTCTCTAACTCTGCTTCCCAAATAGATAAATAAATAAATATTTTTTAAAGATGTATTTATATTATTTGAAAGGCATACTTACAGAAAGGCAGAGGCAGAGAGAGAGAGAGTTCTTCCATCCGCTGCTTCACTCCCCAGATGGCTGTAACAGCCAGAGCTCTGCCAATCTGCAGGGGCCCAAGGACTTAGGCCATTTTCCACTGCTTTCCTAGGCCATAGCAGAGAGCTGGATCAGAAGTAGAGCAGCTGGGACTTGAACCCACACCCATATGGGAGGCCGATACTGCAGGTGGCAGCTTTACTTGCTACATCACAGTGCTGGACCCTAAATAAATACATCTTTAAAAAAAAAGAAAGCAAACGAGAAGAGAAGAGAAGAGAAGAGAAGAGAAGAGAAGAGAAGAGAAGAGAAGAGAAAATACCGTGTCCCCTGTCAAGAAGTTCCTTCCAAGAACCTCTTATTTTTCCCTTCTTTAATAACATAAGGTCTTTGGAATATTTGTACGTTCTTCACTTTATCTAGCTATTTCTGTAGCAATATCAACACCACAAAAACCTAGCAAAGATTTTGGAAAAAGCATTTATTTTGTCCTTGCCCTATCTCCAGGTACTAGATTTGTCAAGATAGCTTAGTACATATTCAGATTTTCCCCATAGTATAACCTGTCTATTTCTAGAGATCTTGTTTTCCCCTTAATCATTGACATATGTTCCAAATCTATAACCTATTCAATTAAGATAGATGGAGATTTAAATATAGTTATCTGTAAAAGAAAAAACCTTTCTCACCATGGTTTCTCTCTTCTTCCTCCCTTCTATTTTGAAGTTCCTCTTTTGGTTTATTTACTGTTTGGCTATTTTAGTTAGTTTAAGTCTAACTATTTCAGTTTAGTTTAGGTCTTCAAAATGTTCTTTGAAACTGTGTATTCTGAAAACACCGTATGAGCTCCCAAAAATGTTCGCACAAAAATGAACTTAACTTTGTACATTCCTTATATTATATTTGTGGATAATAGTGTCTCTAAATTATTTTTAATATTTATTTATTTATTTATTTGAAAGTCAGAGTTACAGTGAAGGAGAGGCAGAGGCAGAGAGAAAGATCATACATCTGGTGGTATTCTACCATTATAAGAAAACCTTCAAAGTGACCTGAAAGGCTGATTTTCATAAAGGTTCTTTGACTCTTGTTCTGTATCAGGAAGTGGTGGCACAGGGAGTGCCAACTGCTGACAACTGGCCACTGACTCCAGGTGGGCCTAGATCTTTACCTCATTAGATTCATTGCCCTGTGAGAAGGGGGGTAGCCAGAGGAAAGCCAAGGTCTGGCGAAAGGAGTTCTTTTGCTTTGGTTTAAGAACAATGCTTATTGTGATTGATTTTTGATCAATACTTTGTAGATGCCACTTAACAGCTTACAGTTTCAGCCCTACAAAGTAGAAAATCAATTCAAATATGATTATTTTCCTTTCTTTGTGACTTATTCATCCTTCATTAAAGTGTCTAAGAGTTTTTATCGCTCCTTCAGGATACTGGCAAACTACAGCACACACAGAATAGTTTTGCATGGCCTGAGAACTATTAATGGTTTTTATTATTTTGAAGTGTTGAAAAAAGCAAAGAATATGTGACAGACATCTTAGATGGCTGACAAAGCCTGAAATATCGATTGTTTGACCCTTTGTAGAAAACATTTACTGACACCTGAAACACAAGACTAGTGCCAGAAAATGTTAAGGGGTGTGTGTGTGTGTGTGTGTGTGTGAGTGTATGTGTTTCTTATTAGTCTAATATTTTCTCAGTAAAGATTTGTTTTATTTACTTGAAAGGCAGAGTAACAGAGAGGGAGAGAGGGAAAGGCAGATCTTCCATGTTCTGATTCATGCCCCCAAATGGCCAAGATGGTCTGGCCTGGGCCAGGTCAAAGCCAGAGGTAAGGAGCTTCATCTGGATCTTCCATGTGAGTTCAGGGGCCTAAGGACTTGGACCACTTTCTGCTGCTTTTTCCAGGCACAATAGTAGTGAGCTGGATTGGAAGTGGAGCAACCAAGGCATGAACCAGCACCCATATCTTAAATCCAGTGAGCTTTCAACCAACTGATTTATCTCTGTTCCCAGCTCAAGTATATTTTTTGATTGTTTAATTCTCTTGGGTCTAATTTTTTCTTTTCTTTCTTTTTTTTTTTTTTTTTTTTGACAGGCAGAGTGGACAGTGAGAGAGAGAGAGAGAGACAGAAGAGACAGAGAGAAAGGTTTTCCTTTGCCATTGGTTCACCCTCCAACGGCCGCCGCGGCCATCGTGCTGCAGCCGGCACACCGCGCTGATCCGATGGCAGGAGCCAGGTACTTATCCTGGTCTCCCATGGGGTGCAGAGCCCAAGTACTTGGGCCATCCTCCACTGCACTCCCTGGCCACAGCAGAGAGCTGGCCTGGAAGAGGGGCAACCAGGACAGAATCCGGCGCCCCGACCAGGACTAGAACCCGGTGTGCCGGCGCCACAAGGTGGAGGATTAGCCTAGTGAGCTGCGGCTCCGGCCTCTTGGGTCTAATTTTTAAAAACCAAACTATAGCATCTAGGTAACTTCCTATAGAAGAGATTTATCATAAGAACAACTGCAGGACGTGAATGTGTATTTGAGTAATTTTTGAAGTTACAATTCTTTTTTTTTTTAATCCAAGTCTTGAAACGGGAAGTCTATTTTTATAAAGATTTATTTATTTGAAAGATTTTAGTTATTTTTGAAAGGTTTTTGGAATTTTAGAATGAGTTGAACAAAATTTGAGTAGCTGAAAATAGCCATAGAGAGGAGAGGCAGAGAGAGAGAGGTCTTCCATCTGCTGATTCACTCCCCAGATGGCCACAACAGCCAGAGCTGCGCCAATCTGAAGCCAGGATCAAGGAGCTTCTTCTGGGTGTCCCACACGTGTGCAGGGTCCCAAGGACTTGGGCCATCTTCTACTGCTTTCCCAGGCCATAGCAGAGAGCTGGATTGGAAGTGGAGCAGCCAAGACTCGAACCGGTGCCCATATGGGATGCCAGCACTGCAGATGGCGGCTTTACCCGCTACAGCACAGCGCCTGCCCCATGATGTTATAATTCTTTGTGATTTTCTGGAGTGTTCTCATAATCATTTCTACTTACTGTCACACTGACTGGGAACTGCACAACTCTATTAGGTGTCAATCACATTAACGAAATTATAAATTATGCTTCCAGGAATTCTGCAGCACACCAACCCTGGTGCTTATCGTTGCAATACTATAAATGGCTTTATCAATTCTACTGGGTCCAAAACTTGATTGTACATTGGAAACAGAACTTGGGTCATGCCTCTAGATAATCTTACTGTATCATTTTAAAGCGGAGCCCTAAAATATGTATTTTTACAAGTTCCTGTGTCACTTTAATGTGCCACCATGATTGAGAAATATTGATTTAATATTTTCACCATGTTTGTAATTGTGTACAGTGGACTGAGAAGCAAATATAAATGCTTTCAGGAAATAGATCTAAAAATAGCCCAAAATAATTTATTCTGCGTGTAAAGGTAGTGTTTATCAATGTTACATAGTTTAAAACACAAAGTTTCTATCATTGTTCCTCCAGGACTCTAGACCCACTACAACTATCACACATACTAAGCAGCTTTTCTCTATAAAAAAATGGATGTTATCCATTGCTAATAGTCCAGATAATCTTTCTTTTTTTTTTGACAGGCAGAGTGGACAGTGAGAGAGAGAGACAGAGAGAAAGGTCTTCCTTTGCCGTTGGTTCACCCTCCAATGGCCGCCGCGGCCGGTGCACCGCGCTGATCCGATGGCAGGAGCCAGGTACTTATCCTGGTCTCCCATGGGGTGCAGGGCCCAAGGACTTGGGCCATCCTCCACTGCACTCCCTGGCCACAGCAGAGAGCTGGCCTGGAAGAGGGGCAACCGGGACAGAATCCGGCACCCCAACCGGGACTAGAACCCGGTGTGCCGGCGCCGCAAGGTGGAGGATTAGCCTAGTGAGCCGCAGCGCCGGCCAGTCCAGATAATATTTTGACAGGGTATTGGTAACTGCTATTGTCTGAATGTGTCCTCCAAAATTTGCATGTTGGAAATCAAATCCTCTATGTCACAGCATTGGAAGGTGCGAACTAATAGGATGCGTCTAGGTCATCAGGATAACACCCTGATGAATGGAGGTGCTATGAAAAGGGCTTGTGGGAGTGGGCTGACTCTGCTGCTCCTCTGCCATGTGAAGACACAGTGTTCCTTCCATGTGAAGGATGCAGTGTTCAATGTGCCATTCTGGAAGCAGAGAAATTGGGCTGTAACCTGCCAGTGCCTTGATCATAGAAACCAAAGCCTCCAGAACTGTGACAGAATAAAGTATTGTACTTTATAAATTACTTTGTGAGAAGGAGGTACCTTTCTCTGAAGGGAGGAGAGAACTGCCACTTTGATTACGGCCTTGTCTAAAAAAGATCGGAGTTGGCGAACTCAAGAGGCTTCCATAGCCTTGCCAGCTCATGACAAGAGCCTCGGGCGATTACTGATGCCATAAATAAGAGTGTCAATTGTTAAATCAACAATGGGAGTCACTGTACACTTACTCCCCATGTAGGATCTCTGTCCTTAATGTGTTGTACTATGTGAATTAACGTTATAACTAATATTCAAACAGTACTTTAAACTTTGTGTTTCTGTGTGGGTGCAAACTGTTGAAATCTTTACTTAGTGTATACTAAATTGATCTTCTGTATATAAATCTAATTAAAAATGAAGTTTTTAAACTTTTATTAAGTAAATATAATTTTCCAAAGTACAGTTTATGGATTTCAATGGCTCCCCCCCCCCATAACTTCCCTCCCACCCACAACCCTCCCATCTCCCACTCCCTCTCCCATTCCATTCACATCAAGATTCTGAAAATGAATTTTGATGAAGAATGAGATGGGAGAGGGAGTAGGAGATGGGATGGTTTGTGGGTGGGAGGATGGTTTTGGGGGAAAAACCAATATAATGCAAAAATTGTGCTTTTGAAATTTATATTTATTAAAAAGAGTTTTCTAGAAAAAAATAAAGTACTTTGTGAATTATCAGATATTCTGTTAGAGTGCCACACATGCTTTAAGGCAGTGATTAAGGCCAAAGTTGGATATCAACCTGTAAGTACCCTACAAATTCTAGGTCACTGGATAACAATCGGTGTGAGACATCTCACTCATTCCCTGGTCTGTATAATGAGTATGGATAGTGGAATCATTGGTTTTGTGGTTTTTACAGTATTTCAAATGAGAAACTACTTCTTTCTTTACTTACGGGAGACTAGATGAGTGTTTTTTGCCATCAACATAGGCCAAAGTGTGGTTTCTGGAGAATTAGTTGCATTTCTCACTTCCTGGATAAGGCTGAAATATCACCCTGATAATGCTATGAGATAAGAAGATTGTTAGAAGGTTGTGAGAAGTCCTTCACATATTTTGGGGGGTATAAGAAAACGTGGAAATCTATCTGTTTCTAATCTAGATATTTCAGAAAAGTAGGACACCTTGGATTCGTGTACACTGCAGGGCCCAAAGAGATTACTCATATATGTGCCATGCAAGAAACCTCTCAGACCTAATGTCAAGGACCTTCTGTTCCTCCTGGACACTTAAAGGACTTAGAAAAAGAGCCTTAGCATAATTAGAGAAAATCGTAGGGTCACATAGAGAGCTTGGACCAAAAAAAAAAAGGGGGGGGGGAGAGATGCCGCTCTACCCAGAAGGACAAAAGAGAGACAAAAACGCCCCTTTCTGAGATGCTCTTCAGTATTAGAAGGGATTGATATGAAGCTGACCAGTGTCTCAGAAAGCCACAGGAGACTGACAAAGTATGTAAGAAGAGCTCTATGATCACTCTTCACCCTTTCAAAGAAATTGATCTGAGAAGAGAAACGAGGTAGCATGTAGCTTAGAATCAATTGTCATCGACCCCTCCCATTGTCTCCCTCCCACCCTGATTCCCATAGAGCCAGGTTCAGGGCTCTAGTCTGCACTGGAGCAGTATTTTTGAAAGGTATTTGGATTTTTAGACTGAACTGAACTAAATTTGAATAGCTGAAAATAGTCACAATTTGACTGCATCTACCAAAAATGTTGCTAAGGGAAAGACTAGAAGACTGAGAGAGCATGATTAAAACCAGTGGGAAAAATGTTTTATGTTTATACTAATATGAATTTCAAAAATTTTGTACCATAATATGTATAGCTTTTCATTACATTTTCCATGAAGTTTTTGAAGTTCCTTTGTATTTCATAGACTCCCACTGTTGTTCACAAGATGTTTATGGTTCTACTTGGAAGCCTTTCTTGTGACAAATGAAGCATTCTATCAGGAATTATCATTATGTGGGTATTTCTCTTTTCTTTTATAATTAGAAATCTTTCAATATCAATATCTGTATTTGCTCACATTTCTATTTTCTTTATTGTGCTTAATAGAGCACAAGGATACCAAGTGTTCTCATATAAAGGAACTATGAAATGTGAAGAGCTTTTGCGATCAGAAACACCTAAGTTCAAACTCTGGTTTCTCCACTTATTTGACATGCAGATTTCTCCTAAATTATAAAATACATGTCTCTATCTATCTATCTATATATATTATATTTCATTATATTTTATACATATTAAGTAAGATACTGTGTGTTAGTGCTTACTCTGATACCAGTCACACAGTAGGTACTTAGAATATATTATCTTCTTTTGTCCCTTACTTTCTCTGTGCAATTTACCTACCTAATATGTTTTTTCTCACATACAGAGGTAGGCTTACATTGATGCTAATGAAACATATCCTCTAGGGGCCCTTGTTTTATGTACCCTTAAATTATTTTCTTTCACTCATAATTTTTCATCGTGACACCCAAGTTTTATGAAATTTAGACCCACAAAACCTGAATATGCTTATGACAGTATTTAGAGATTTTTCTTTTGTCAAAGCTTGATAATTCAAGAAAACTGGGAAAAGATTCAGTAGATAATGAATAAGGATATGCAAGTTAAAGAGAAAATCATCATCCGTTAAACTAGTATTTTTTTTATTGCTAGTTGAACTTTAAGTACTAGTATCACTTAAAATACTGCAAGTACAATCTAAAAATACAAAACACAGCAGATTGCAATTGAAGTCCAATCAGCTAATGACTGAATGTCAGAACATAAAGAACCCAAGTGAGCATCTAGGCCAGGAAGATGAATTCTTTCTGGCTTTTTTTTCAACTTTTATTTAATGAATATACAGCTTATGGATTACAATGGCTCCCCCCCCCCATAGTTTCCCTCCCACCTGCAAGCCTCCCCTTTCCCGCTCCCTCCCCCATTACATTCACATCAAGGTTCATTTTCAATTATCTTTATATACAGAAGATCAGTTTAGTATATATTAAGTAAAGATTTCAACAGTTTGCACCCACATAGAAACACAAAGTGAAAAATACTGTTTGAGTACTTGTTATAGCATTAAATCTCAATGTACAGCACATTAAGGACAGAGATCCTACATGAGGAGTAAGTGCACAGTGACTCCTGTTGTTGACTTAACAAATTGACACTCTTGTTTATGGCATCAGTAATCACCCTAGGCTCTTGTCATGCGTTGCCAAGGCTATGGAAGCCTTTTGAGTTCACCGACTCTGATCATATTTAGACAAGTTCGTAGTCAAAGTGGAAGTTCTCTCCTCCCTTCAGAGAAAGGTTCCTCCTTCTTTGATGACCTGTTCTTTCTACTGGGATCTCACTCACAGAGATCTTTCATTTAGGTCATTTTTTTTTTTTTTGAACAGAGTGTCTTGGCTTTCCATGCCTGAATACTCTCATGGGCTTTTCAGCGAGATCAGCATGCCTTAAGGGCTGATTCTGAGGCCATGGTGCTGTTTAGGACATCTGCCATTCTATGAGTTTGCTGGGTATCTCGCTTCCCATGTTGGATCGTTTAAAGTCAAAGGGATCACATAAACAAGACTAGTGTCTGAAAATACTAACCTATTGAATAAAAAAGGGAGAAAACGATATTTCTGGCTTTTTGCAAGTAGAGAAGGAATGCGAGTTCTAGACGTATTTGCTCAGTGTTAGAGTTATTCAAAATTCACAAATATGTAACCTTGAAAAATTCCCTATGAATTCCTGAGGCCTCAGTTTTCCTATTATACAATGAGGAACCTGGGAGCCTGTGCTGCATGAGCTCTAAGACAACTTCCAGTTATGACATTCTATGTATAATTCTATTAATCAATACATTATGATTCTATACATTAATTGGCCATGCGATACTTCATTATCTTATCCCATAACTTAAATCAATTTGGACATTGTCGTTTATACTTCTCTCTATCTATGCATTAGTATATGTGTTAATGAACAGTGATACAGACTAAATAAAGACAAAGAGAGACTATGACCATCAATGTCCACCAAAGGGAGAATTAGGTCAACTTGGGTAATTTTTCTAATAAATCTGACAATTACAAAGTGCAGTTTTCCCATGCTTCTAGGTTAGATCATGCATCTTTGATTATATGCTAGAAATCATTGTTACAACCTTTAGTTGCCGTTAAATATTATCTGTCACTGTGTCTGAGTACCAGCCTTTTGGGCTTCTGTAAATTTTAAAAATTCACTCTAATATTTTGGAATCCAAAATTATCAGCAACCTGTTTTGTATCTGATAGATATTAATTAAAAAATTTTAAGATGTATCTACAAGGAAAGAAGGATAGATATGTGATAAATGAAACATAACAAAATGTTAATTTTAGGATGTAAGTGGTGAAAATATAAGTGTTTATTATACAGTTGTTTCAACTTTCTTATATGTTTAGAATTTTCACAGTATACTGGAAATTTTAAAAAATAAATCTTCACAGAGAGAGAAGGAAAGGCAGAGAGAGAGAAAAAGAGGTCTTCCATCCACTGGTTCACTCCCCAACTAGCCACAATGGCTGGAGCTGTGCCCATCCGAAGCGAGGAGCCTGGAGCTTCTTCCGAGTCTCCAATGTAGGTGCAGGCGCCCAAGGCCTTGGGCTATCTTCTACTGCTTTCCCAAGCTATAGCATAGAGCTGGGTCAGAAGTGGAGCAGCTGGGACTCGAAAGGGCACCCATATGGGATGCCAGCACTGCAGGCTGTGGCTTTACCCACTATGACACAACACCAGCCCCAAATTGGGTTCTTAATGTTGTATGTTTGTGTGTGTCTAGATCATAGAGCAACCGATATTCTTCAAGCAAAATGTAAAGCAAGGGGCCAGCACTGTGGCATAGCAGATAAATCTACCACCTGCAGTAACAGCATCTCACGAAGGCACTGGCTTGAGTCTCAGCTTCTCTATTTCTGATCTCGCTGTCTGCTGTGGCCTGGGAAAACAGCAGAAGATGGCCCAAGTCCTTGGGTGCCTGCATCCACATTGGAGACCCAGAAGAAGCTCCAGGCTTCTCGCTTCTGATTGGCCCAGCTCTGGCCATTGCAGCCATCTGGGGAGTGAACCAGCGAATGGAAGACTTTCTCTCTCTCTCTGCATCTGCCTCTCTGTAACTATTCCTTTCAAATAAATAAATAAATCTTTAAAACAGAGTAAAGCAATCAAACAATATGGACAACTGCTAAGCCTTGAAATTAGATCAACAAAATGTTAACTATCTGTGCAGCAATAAAAACATACTAAATTTGAATAGATAAAATGAACAAATGGAAAATATTTTAATATATAGTATCAAATTTACATAAAATTATAGGATGTCTGTGGCTCATTTTCACTTCATAAAGGGAAAATATCAAATAACTTAGAAACCACTAAAAGTTAAATTGTGTAGCATACAGGTACTTTGTACCTACTTTTGCATGACCATTGCTCCAGGGGATTCACTGATTATCAAGGCATCTAAGGGTGCTCTTCTCATAGAGTTTAGTAAGTTCTGATAGACAATTTTTAAATACAAAAAGAACTAAAATATTTTCATACATAACTACTTGGAGGATTTTTAAGAAGTAGCATAATATTATAGAGAGTGATAAGTAGGAGGACTATACTTTTACAAAGTGTTGAGAGTACGAATATAAGGAAGAATGAAGCCTTCTAAAATCTCAGGAAAAATAATTCCCAGAAGAGTATACAGGAAATGCAAATGCAAAGTCCAGAGGTAGGAAGTAGCATGATATGTTGGTGAAGCAGAAGGTCACCAGCATGAAAGAGACAGACAGAGAGAGAATATTAAGTCTTTAGTTTGGAAAGAAGTCAAGATAAAAATATAATGTAACTGTAAAGATATAGAAAGCATATAGTCATGGGAGTGAATAACGAATGGGAGGGGGGCAAAATTGAGAACCGCAAAACTTAAAAGCTGAAAAGAAGGGGAAGAGTCTATAAAATTAAGAAATAGTGGCCAGTGGGCCAGGGATGCAGCCTGGATAAGGTGCTGTCACTAAAGCCAAGAGAAGACTTTAACAGAGGATTTGGCTAGCTTTATTGAATAACACCTAGCAGTTGAATTAATTGAGAATCAAGCACTAATCACTGTATTTGAAACCATGGAAGTTGTTGATGACCTTGACAAGAGGAATTTCAATGGAATGGAGGGAATTAGAGCTTAAATTTGTGTCAGTTAAAGAGAGAACAGTTAATATGTACATGTGTCGCTCCCCCTCTTCGTGGAGGAACGACACAGGACCCTGCATTGTTCTTTTGTCTGCTCGGCCCTTCCCGGGTTTGCTGCTGGTTCTTCCCGGGTTGGCTACCGTCCTTCCACCTCCGTGGAAGGGCGGTTCCCCCTGCCACTTTCCCCACTTCCGCGGGGGAGCGGCACACCGCCGGCCGGCTCTCTCGGGGGCTGCTCAGATGTTCCTTCAGATAGATGTTCCTGGTGCATGTTGTCTCTCTCCTCCTTTATAGTCCTCTTCCACCAATCCCAACTCTGCTACCCACACGCCGAGTATGCTGCTCTCCTCCAATCAGGAGCAGGTCCTACAGTTTATTGGTTGAACTGGAGGCAGCTGTGTAGAAGCTTACTCCTCTCCCAGCACCATATTGTGGGAGAGCAGATGCATAGACTAAGTCTTAATTCGAGTAACTTAGTCTAGTCCGAGTTGCTCCCCACAGACATGATACAAGCATGTAAATTTTAGTGTGAAGTAAAGAGAGCTTAGAAACACGGGACGAAGAAAAAGCTTAATTTTAAAATGGGGGGATATAAAAACATACTTGTTTGCTGCTGAGAACAATGCAGCAGGGATTGACAAAGTGACAATATAGACTTGGTTGCAAGTCTGTGTGCAAGGAGTGGATACTACGTATATGTAGAAAAGAGGATCTGTAAGGGGGATGATAGTTCTTCTTCTGTTACACTGGGGCAGAAGATGGAAAGAACATGGGCATATAGGCAAATTGTCTAGGTGATAAAATAATTTAAAAACACAGGATTTCCTATTTGGATTCCTTTAATTACCTAGATTACATTAAAAATAAACTTAGTGGTTGTGAATGGCCAAAATCTTAATGTTTACTAGGGAAACTAGAAATGATAATACAGGTTGATTTCAGATCTGCTAGATTTTAGAAAATATTATAGTGCCTTTGCCTGTTTCCAGTGGTGGCTACTTTTGTGGATCAGATAGATTGTTGTACCACCCACCAAAATGAAAGTATCATAACCATCCTGCTTTTCTCTAAGAAACCACCTCAGCAGGAAGAACTGACTTGCAGCAGAGTGTGTGTTCAGAAAAGCAAGAATCTACAGACCTATGCACATAGAAAGACAAACCATTTCCTGGGTAATGAGAATTCATCTTGCAGATCCAATTTAGAGGAAAACACAGCCTTCTTTGAATCAGTTGAGGAAGAGATGTTATTTACAAATCTGAACTTTGAATAATTCCAGATGCAAAGAGATTAAGAGTTCTCTGTAATTAGTAATTAAGGTCCTGCTACAAGAAATAGTTCATTCTAGGATAGCTTATGAGAGCCCAAAGAATGGAATCCAAAACTATTCTAAGCCGTACCTGGGTAAAAATGGTGAAAGACCTAAGAACCAAATTATGTTCCTTAGAGTGTAAGTACTTCTTGTTCAATGGAAATGATAAACTAATACAGGGACAGTGCTTCAAAATCTCCTATAACATATGTATCAGAACAAGTAATGTTAACTGAAAATCATCATTCATATTAGTGGACTGAATTGTCAAGAACATATCAGCTGTGTCACAGTGCCTCTGTGGAATGATATCATAATGAAATTTACTCCTACATGAGCATGTTATAAATGGCAAAACATATCAGCAGTTTAAAGCCTATTCATGGATCAATTTCTCCATAAAAGAATTAAATTAGAATAAGTGAGATTTATGATTTGTATTAGGTGTAACAATCTATTATTTCAAGCATTGATCATTAATTTACAACATTTATTGGTACTACTTACCTTTATAATTTATTCCAAACATTCTTCAGAAATTTGCAATCACCATTTTCAATCTGAAATACAAATTTAATCAATTCTCACATTGTAGTTTGCTTTTTCTGGAGTATATGCATAGGCTTTGGTAATTTGAAGGTAAAATTGAAGGTGGGTCTTGGTTGATTTGTTTTGCTTTTCTGAAAAGTATACAAAGTGCTCATCCACTCAGATGCCATCAGCACTCTGCTGTGAGGTAGATAAAGGAAAGCTCTGTAAGGAGCTCTTCAGAGGAGAGTAATAGCCAAATATGAATCTGGAGGTTGTTCAGCCAAAAATGCTTTTTACATCTCACTACACTATGATGACTCAACTAATTGTAGGCTGTGCAACAATAACCTATGTATTCAACACAGGAGCCTATGCTACTGGGGCCATAATTGCTTCAGGAGTTGAGCAAGGTAGCCTCTAAAAATCTATTAGTCTAGAGATGTGATTTTTAGCAAGTACAGACTAAATATTGAAGTGGGTAAAAAATGTTCTTTTCAAACAAAAACAGTCTTTTTAAACTAACTGTTGTACACAAAGGCAGGCACACACAATGGGATCATCAAATCTGTTTCCAACCAGTACTTATTCATTCTAGCACAAAATATACACTGTGTATTGTACAGACAGACAAGTTACTAAAATGAAAAGAACATGTTTTTTAATGCACATAAGCCTTTTGCTAGCTGACAATAACTGGGTAAAATATTGAGATTGAATTTCTTTATCTGTAAAAATGAGATTTTATTAAAAATTAAATGGAAATTAATACACAAAACTCCTAACACAGTCCCTGCCAGTAAGAAGATAACCAATAAATAAGGTTTTTATTTATGAAGTTTTATTTATTGATTTTAAAGGAGAGATTAAAGACAGGGAGAGGCAGAGGCAGAGAGAAGTCTTCACTCCACTGATTCACTCCCCAAATGGCCATGTGCCAGACTGAAGCCAGGAGTTTCATTTGGGTCTCCCATGTGGGTGCAGGGGCCCAAGCACTTGGACCATCTTCCACTGCTTTTCCAGGTTCATGAGCAGGGAGTTGGATTGGAAGTGGAGCAGCCAGGACTCAAACAGTGCCCATATGGGATGCCAGCGCTGCAGGCAGTGGCTTAAGCAGCTACACCAAAGCACCAGCACCAATTAATAGTTTTTGTTACAACAATTTTTGTACATTAATAGCATATATATATATATAATTAATAATGGTATACAACAGCTTCTTCTAGCTCCAGCTGTATACATGATTTATGTATGTGTAAACTGGCTTTCTTATGTGTACATGCATTTGTATAAGATATAATCCATTTGAAATACGGAGAATTTTTAAGAAGCCATTCCAAAGAACCACATTCTCTGTGTTAAAATTCAGACAAGGTTTCAGACAAGAACAGTGAAACATGGCAGGAAACTAGTTATTGGCCTGCAGACGGGGGTCTGAGCAGATACTCTGGCTCTTACCATTAACAAATATCTCAGAAGCATGTAACTTACACAGTGAAATCCTAGTTGACTTCATAAAATCCATCATTTCCTTCTGGCTTTGATAATTACATTAAATATAAATTGCAACCAGGTTAAGATTCATCATTTCTTATTTTATACTGCCCCCTGGAGTCCAAGATGACTGCAACATGAAATTGACCTGAAATTTAACAGGCATTATTCAAGGGTGGGACTGCACATTGAAGCTCTGTATTCCACCCTTCAATCAATAATATTTATAAATCACTCGAATACCTTTTATACTATAATAAACAATTGCCAGCATCACCTGAAATGACAAAATAAGAGGAAATCCTAAAGTTCAACATACCATTAGCTTAAAATTCTTTGTTATATGCCTTCTTAAATTGTATACAAATTGTCCAACCTTTGATCTTATTGATATAAAATAACAGCAAAATATTTACCTTAACATATAAATTAAGAAAACGGAGTGTCTGTAACTACATATAAAAGAGAAACCACGATGTGAGTATCATCACTTAAAAACAGGCAAATTCCATTGCACTAAGTTGGAATTAAGCGAAGAAATAATAGAAATTATAAGCGATTATAACTAACAAGAGAATTGATAATCAATTGCATACAAGAAATCTTTAATAATTCTTTAGGTCAGAAAATAAAATTAACTACTAGACAATAAGACATTTAAAAAACATGCCTTTGAAATACCCCCTTAGCAGCCTCTCAATTATGTCCTTTTTTAAAACCCTTTGGGACTTGTAAGTTTTCAATCTCTGTAATGTTTTTATACTGTACAAGGGTTCTCAAATAAGTGGTTTCAAATTATGTTGAGAAAATGAATGTACAATTATTAATTATAATCATTGTTATTTTAATAAAAGAACAGTCTTTTCAGTATTAACTTTATTTAAATAAGTCTGTCAGAATACTCATTAGAGTAGGAGCTCATTCCAGGTCAATTCTGATTAATCAAGTAGTAAGAAAGTCAGTCCCATAAATATCTTTTAGAGTTCTCCACTCACAGCAGTGTAGAACATTGTAAGATGGGAAACATTTTAAAATTGAATAATTTGATTCAAATGTATTATTTTATTTAAATCTACATTCCTCTGAAACACAAGACAATGTACCAAAAGGCCAAGAAAATACTTTGTTAATCACTAAGAATACAGAAATAATACACACGAGCTAGTGTTTTGGTGCAGTGGCTTATACTGCAGCTTGTGGCGTGAACATCCCATATCGGAATGCCAGTTAAACATGTCATTCCTTTTGGCTGGAATCAGACCATAATCCAACTGAAACCAATCACTTCTTATTCATAATTCATGTGTGTTCCATTCTGAAAGAAGCCCTTCTAAAATCTAATCTTAAAGTAGATAAAATATGCCTATTGTGAGTTCTCCTAATACACATTTCTCCTTTGCATCAATTATCATGATTTTAATTTTCCACTTATTTTGATTACCTAAGTATCTCTTCTAATAGAATTCAACTTCTTAGAAGACAGGAATGATCTCTATTTCGGTCACCAAATACCTGAAGTGCCTAGAACAATGCTTGGCATATTTGTAGTAGATGATCAAAGTGCATTCTCTTAATGAAAGAGTGAATGAATGAGTTCAGCTTGTACTTCCTCTGGAAAGCTTTTGTTAGCAGGCCTAGGCTGTGTGTCTCTATTCTGTTTTCCCACAGCACCAGTTAAGCTCACTTTTATTTACCTGAGCATAATGTTTTACCAATGTTTACTACTTTGTCTCCGTGACTATATTCTGACATTTTTGGAAAGAAGTATTTAATTGCATTCACCTTTGAATCTGTAACATCACTACAGGCCCTTCCCAGACTATATGACCAAACAATATCTGCTGAATGAATGAAATTATGTAAGTTTTACTTCATAATAAAATTAGTAATCTTTACTAGTTAAGTAGCAATGAAAATTATTGAAAACAGATGGGTAGTTCTGATTGTGCACAGCTAACAATAGAAACTTAGTAAAGCTATCCTTTGAAAAAGTTTCTGATATTTACATTTAATGACATATGCCAGATGAGGTTATATCATAGGAAACCAAAACTTTTGTCAATTTGAGATGTCTTTTTTTACCAATATAGTTATACAACATTGATAAATTTTAAGTACCTAAGTCAGTCTCACACTCCCAGAAAATAAAACTACCGTTAGAATAAGAATAATGTAAGCAAAATTTAATTGTTAAAAGAAAACAAAGCAAAATTTTAAAATGGAACATATCAAACTGAAATCATTCCACCTTAAAACAATTACAAAGATTCCTAAATGTCTTCTTCAGAAGCATGGGACAAATATTGCTTTTTCAAATTAAGAGACTTACAACCATACCAAAAGAAAGACTGAATGCTAATATCAGGACACTGAAGATTTAAAATACATGTGATGTCATAGAATTATTTTATTTCATTTAGGTTACAAAATTACTAGAAAAGAATCACTGTTGCTTCCCTTTTATAATCACCAAAACTAATGAATACAATGCTAAGGTAATTTAAGATAACACGGTTACTATATTTGAGATTCAAGGTGTGTAGTGCCATGTCATACTTCTTCCTTAGCAGTGACAGTAACTAAATGTATCTTTATTTCTGTCATGAAAATTTTAAGACTATCTTATAAATCTTAATAGCCAATATATCCTAATATTGCATCTCTTACTGTGATTCGATATCTTGGATGAAATGAATAGAAATGTTTGATGCCACTCTAAGAAAATCTGTACTATGATTCATATCAGAGATTATGTTGAAGGCTATTTACGGCCAAATGACTTTCTTTAGTCTTGGATATCCATATTACTGTTGTCATCAGTTGCCCAAGAAAATCTATTTTGTAATAATACTTTCATCTTTCAATGCCAAATATCATTTTAATTAATTTAAGGACTCAAAATATTTTATCTTATCCTTTTATTTTAGACAATTCAGACTGAAAAACAATCCTTGGTATACAAGCTTTCAAAGGCCTGCTGGAATACCATTTCATAGCACACCATTTTGAAATTTAGATAAAATTTTAAAATGCTAACTGCTTTTTTTCATATAAGAATGCCTATTTTTAGGGCTAAGAAAAGCTTTATCATGGCATCCTTCCAAAGATAAACATGTGATATTAATTCTAGTCATTTATGAAATAAAGTAGATCACAGAACAAATAAGAAAAGAGCAACTCTTGATCCCATTAAGCCCATTAGGAAATGTCATAGGCAATTGCAATTCTGTCCAGTTTATGTGAAAGGAAAATTATGTCTACCCCAAATATCACCCTGTTGGTTTGTTATATTACCTTTCTATACCTATATGCATTTATTTATGTTACACAGGTACATAATATGCATTTGCATTATATAACTAGCATATCTAACCTGTGATTAAATTAGTATTACTGCATAGAGCCAAATAAAATTAAGTGAAGATGTTAGTAATTAGTCGATATGAAGAAAAATGTAAAGTAAATGATAGCACAGGTTGTGCAATAAGTGTGGGGGAAACCTTAAAGATGGTCAAAAAATGTCTGGTATTTGAGGGAAAATTAGTTAAGAAACTATGTCTTCTACAAGTCGTTTTTGTAGGATAAATAATTTCTGAAGCGTTTTGAGTGATGAGGAGAAAAACTATCCTCTGTCACGCCTGTCTAACCAAAGCCTGAGAAGAAATGTGGTATAAGACAGAAACTGGAGAAAGGGAAAAGGCAAAGAACAGAAAGTTATAGGAAGAGCTACCTGCTGATGCATCCAGGAGGACAACAAAAAATGGCCTGAGCACCTGAGTCCCCACCACCCCTGTGGCAGACCTGGGTGGAGTTCCTGGCTATTGGCTTTGGCCTGGTCTAAGGCAGTTGCATGCCATCTGGAGAATGAACCAGAAGGCAGATGATCTATTTATCTGTCTTTTGCTGTCTTTCTCTCTGTCTGTCTTTCAGACATAAATAAATATTAAAAAAAGAAAAGAAAAAGAAGTTAAAGGAATACCTGAAGCATAGGACTCTGCTCAAGCTTTGGAATGAAGGTTGAGTGTACCTTGGATGGACCATGAAAGATGGTAGAAGCTCTGGATAAAAGGGTTGTATAGTCCTAATGAGAAAAGATAATAAAATAAACTGTGGTGTATTTTCTATTATTCTGATTGTCCACTGACCCAGGGTGATAACAACAACAACAACAAAAAAAACTTATGCAGTTAAGAACTGTATTGCCGTGGAGTGAATTCCTTCTAAGAAGACTCCACAGTAGTCTTTCATGAAAGTTGGATCCTCAGAGGTCTTGCCTGACAGGCTCTCTGAATGTGCTCAGCTGTGTTTGAATCCTAGACTAAACACACCAGCTACTGCCAAACAGAAGTATTCTACAGCATGTACAAATACCACACACTATTGTATCAAAAACTATGCATGTCTATTTTAAGAAACAGAACTAGTGGAGCGTCAAGGGCTTTAAGTGAAATAAAAACCACTAAGTCCTGCCTCTGATTTATGTGCAAACCTTTCTCTTTCAGCCAGCATTGTGGCTTAGCACTTTCAGCCTCTGCCTGCAACGTCGGCATCCCATTTGGGCACCAGTTCAAGACTAGGCTGTTCCACTTCAGATCCATCTCCCTACAAATGCTCCTAAGAAAGCAGCAGATTATCCAAGTCCTTGTGCCCTGCACCCACGTGAGAGTCCCTGAGGAAGCTCCAGGCTCCTGGCTTTAGCCTTATCTAACCCTGGCCATTTATGGAGTGAACAAGCTAATGGAAAATCTCTCTCTCCTCCTCCTCCTCCTCTTTCTCCTCCTCCTCCCCTCCTCCTCATCCTCCTTTCTATGTAATTCTGCCCTTCAAATAAATTATAAAAATAAATGTTAAAAAAACCTTTCTCTTAGGAGTGAATTATATGAAGATTTGTGAAAGCCAGCAATGTCAACCATAGTAAAATGACAGTTTAACAGCAAATATTAATGGAGACGGTGAAAGTGAAAATACACATTTACAAGGTTCTTTTAAATTTCACTGAAATTGTGATTAAAACAAAAACATCAAATCCTTTTTCTGAAACAAATGCCACATTACAATTTGAAAAATGTTTTGACTATTTTTCAGATTATACTTGTATAGTGCTGTGGGTTTGGACAGGTGATGAGAAATTCCATCAGCTTCCTGACTTCTGCCTGTACACTTATTTGAATACAAACACATCTTTCTCTTCTTCCCCTGAGACACTGTGCTTATTCTTCCTTCTGCACTCAGAATCCCACCCCGTGTGACCAACCTCTTCACAAACAGCTCTTCATTAATCATTCAGTGACCATAAATCAATTGACCATCTGTTTATACAGATTTGTTTCTACCAACACTTCAACATGTTCAAATCAAATTAACAATATTAATTGATTCTAGGTTACTCCATAGCTACCATTTTGTCCTTCACAAAGCTATTTGGTATGAACTCCTGCAAGCAGAGGGTAGAATTGTGACTACCAAGGTCTGGTTGCCGAGGATGGTAGTATTAGGGAGATACAAATATGATTTTGACAGGAAGAATATGTAAAAGAAATCCATGGTATATCATGGTGACTATAGTTAGTAACAATATACTGTACAGTGGAAAACTGCCAAGAGAATAGATTTCAAGTATCCTCACCATAAGCATGTGAGGTAATGCATATCTTAATTAGCTTGATTAACCATTCCTCTATATAAGTGTATATAATGTTTACTCCATAAATATATAAAAGTGATATTTATCATTTAAAATAAATGAGTACAAATAAAAAGCTATTTCAAGGTGGGTATACACTTGAATTCTCATTGTACAAATTTCTCTAGACACATAGATCTAATAGGTGACATCGTTCCTCTATGACAGTAAAATTTATGCCTCCTGTCTCACTGTTATTATTAGTAGTATCCCCTTTCACAATCAAAATTGAAATAGCTCAGCTGAAAAAATTATATATAGTCACTCTACCCCTGAAATAACCTAGTAAAATAATTTGCAAAAAAAGACCCAATTTCCATAGTATCCAATACATACAACATAATATGTACATACATCTATACTGTACCTCAGATTAAACAATGTTAATTATTTTAAGAGTAACTTTAAAAATTCTACCAAGAGATGTGCAGATGACAAAAGTTATATCTTAATTATGTAAGGATGTTAAAAAAAGGATGAATGAAGTTACAATTATAGTTCAATGGGGATTTTTTTGGGTGGGAACTTTACAAAGTGATACATAGGTTTACATAGAAGTTAATGCCAAATAAATGTTTGAAGAAAGAATAATTGTGAGGGAAAGAGTGGATATACAAGAAAACAAATAATGCTTTAATGTTGCAA